>NW_026712299.1:20884905-21484905 GCF_030504385.1 Musca domestica
GATGTACGATATCGTGGACCTGTATAGAAAATTCTCTCTCAGGGGGTAAATTACTCGCAAGGAACTACTTGTGTGGATTTTAAGACAATTCCATTGAAAAATGTGGCTAAAATCATCAAAATGCCGAATACCGGGGGGTACCGTTATATGGAGGCTATACGATATTGTGGACCTATATAGATAATTCTCTGCCGAGGTATAAAGTACCCACAAGGAACTACTTGTGTGCATTGTCAGACAATTCCGTTGAAAAATGTGGCTAACATCATCAAAATACCGAATATCGGGGGTACCGTTATATGGGTGCTATACGATATCGTGGACCGATATAGCCCATCTTCGAACTTGACCTGCCTGCAGACAGAAGAGAGATCTGTGCAAAATTTTAGCTTCCTGTCTTAACTCGTTTAGACTGTAGCGTGATTACAACAGAACGGACGGACGGACAGACGGACGGACAGGGCTAAATCGTCTTAGAATTTTACGCTGATCAAGAATATATATACTTTGTTGGGTCTAAAATGATTATTTCGATGAGTTACAAACGGAGTGACGAACTTAATATACCCTCCATACCTTTTTCGGTGGAAGGTATAAAAAACAGAAAAGAAAAAAAATTAAATCAGTTTGAAATTTACTTTTTAAACACAGTCTAGAAAATAGGTTTCTGCAAATAGAGTTTATACCGTTGACTCTTTTGTGAAGGTAAATATATTTTTAAATGCTGGGGCTTTGCATTCTAAACCGGTGAACCACAGCAAGAATATTTATAAATTGTAGAGGACTGGGAAAAATATGTAAAAAGTGATAGATGAAACAAATCTGATATTGATGAAGATAGTTCACCATTATGACCAGCAGAGCTAAAGAGTTGCTTCGCTTGACCGAAAGTGGTGAACAGACGAATCTGGTTTTCTACGATGAGAAAACGTTAGTGGTCCAGCAGTGTGTAAACAAACAAAATTGTCGTGTTTACTGGCCAAAGAGGTCAGCTGAAAATGTGCACCTTCGGTTGGCCACCAGAACTCAAACGCTGGTCAAGGTGATGGTGTGGGCAGCCATATCAGTCGATGGTCGCCCTCCGCTCGTAGTAATCGACCGTGGCATCAGAATAAATGCCGTATATTATCGCAAAAATATTCTGGGTTTACATCCTCCATTTTAAACCTTGAGCACGCAAACATTTTGGCCGCAGACCTTGGACATTCCAACAGGACTGAGCACTCGCCACCAAAGAATTGTTACAAAATGAGGTTCCTCGCTTCATTTCCAGCGCACAATGATCAGCAAAATCTACGGATACCAATCCGTTGGACTATTGCGTCCGGGGTATTTTGGAAAGCGAGGTTGGCACTAAAAAATACCAAAGTGTCGATCACCTCAAGCAAGCGCTTCGCCTGGAATGGGCCAAAATACCGCAAAGCAACATTCGGGCAGAGTGTGACGGTGCCAGAGGTGACCAATATTTTTTGCTTTCATTGAATTAAATTAAAAAAAAATGTAAAAATTATGACGTTTGATTTTGTTGCAGTATTTATACCCTCAACCATACTTTTGTTTGTATTAAGTTTGTCATTCCGTTTGTAACACCTCGAAATATACGTTATATATCCAACAAAGTATGTATATTCTCCGTCCGTCTGTGGAAATCACTCTAGCTTCTGAATGGAATGAAGTAGATTGATAAAAATTCTACTTAAATATGTATTACGTCTGCAGGACTTTTGGTATTAAAAATGGGCCATGTAGCCCCATAAAACGGTACCTCCCGATATTCGGTATTTTGATGATTGTGGCGACATTATTCAACTGAATTCTTTCAAATTTTGTGTTTGAAGTTCGAAATAGAAATTACAGCCTAAGACAGAAAATTGTCTCTGCAGGTTCACGTCTTCTTATAGCCCCCATACAACGGTAGCTCCTGATATTCGGTACTTTGTTGATTTAAACGACATTATTATTATTATTAAGTTTCGCACTTGAATATTGTAATGGCTTATGAGAAACGTTACCTAGGCAGGTCCATATCGTCGTAGAGACTCTAATACATCAGCTAAATTCGGTATTTGTAAGATTTTAACAGAAAAATTCTGTTTTTTGAGAATTGCGAAATTCGTTCCAAATGGTGGAGGGTATTCAAAGTTCGGCCCGGCCGAACTTACAGCTTTTTTATTTGTTTTTATCTCACCTTGTATATCCGTCCAAAAAAAGTTAAAGTTCATAATGTTCAAAAAACACACAGCATCCTCATTATAATTGATACAATTACCCTACATAGTTCAAACTTGGTTCGTGGTAATATCTAAATTGGCAAAAATAAGTGGCATACTACTTCTCGCGCCTCTCCCCACACAAAAACAATATTTTGAATGCTGGTTAATCTTATAAAATATTAAATCAATGTCCAATTTGTTTAGCCTTCTACTCAACATTTATAAAAATTATACTCTCATAATATGCGAAATGTTCCCAGGTTTACTTTAAAATTCTCACATTGAAATGTTATTTCTAACTTATTGCGTTTCTTATGAACAAACAATTTCCCTTATAGCTCTCATATACCGCACCATATCATATTATGTTGCCGCATTTTTATTAAAATACAATCGTTACTGAATACAATATAAATTCTACAGAAAATCATAACAATTTCCTCAAATATGATATCCTCAAGGTTTATCATTGACCGTTTTTATTGTGATATACAAAATTGTCTTCTTAGATTGACACAATATTCTCTAGCTATAGTCTAGTGATGAAAGGCGACATAAGCTTTTTTTCTTCTACCGTATAACACTTAGAGAGGAAACGATATCAATCTATTCACATTTATATGTCAGAATAGTCACTATTAAACGATGACATCGAGAAGGTATCATTTCTGCGGGTTAGCGATATATTCGCAGAACATCTTGATATACACATAAAACATAAGTCAGGTTAACATCCAATCTCACATAAACATGAAGGTTTTACCACTACCAGCATTCAATCAATTTGGGTGTGGAAATTTCTGATGGGGATGTCGTGATGTGATTTCAGGAAGTGATGGCAGGAGAAAATACGTGTAAATGTCGGAAACCGAATACTGATTTGCATTCTTATAAATTTTAAAACTTGTAAAAGGTTCTCTGTAGGCGGAAGACCTTTACTTTAAGAGATCTTCCATAGACAGAAGGCCTTTAAAAAGTCGTCTGTAGAAAAAGGAGTTGGACTTGAGAATGTTGCCTATAGTCAGAAAAGTTACTAAAGTTTCTTAGAGGAATTTTGCATTCCACCCGCTCTTAAATTTATTCATAAAAGTAATACCTTCTCCAAGCAGAAAAGAGAAATGCAACATGAAATTGACACGAATTGAGATTTAAAACCAGTAAAGAAAGTCTTTAAGTCGGGCGGGGCCGACTTTATGATACCCTACACCACTTTGCTAATTTAGTAGAGCTCCAAATAACAATTAAAATTTTTATGGGAGAATTCAATCATACACGCTATGATTATAATTATAATTTAAAGTTCAAAGGCCTAAATATGCCGAAGCATTTGTATCTTTTAAATTCGGACTTGTATTACCCATTTGGTGCACAATCAATTTGAAATCGGATTAAGATATATATGGGAGCTATATCCAAATCGGAACCGATATCGATAAAATTTGGCAAAGATATTTCTGAGCTGTATTTCATATATTTCCTTGAATATCGTTGTTACGGAGTGCATATTACGGCTGTGGGTAACAAATATAACAAATCGGATAACAGTATATATAAGAGCTATGGCTATACCGAACCGATCTTCACCAAATTTGACATACTAGCTTCTAGACTCGATTCGGTCGTAAGTGCCAAATTTCATCCCGTTTGGGCAAATATTAGACGTTTTGTGCACAATGAAAAGTAAGTCGGACGAAGTTATATATGGGAGATATATCCAAATCTGAACCGATCTCGATAAAATTTAGCAAGTGTATTTCTGAGCTGTATTTGATAAATTTCCCTAAATATTCTTGTTACAGAGTGCATATTACGGCAGCGGAGGACAAAGATATCAAATCGGATGAACAATATATACAGGGTTGCAAATATTCGACGGACCTTTGGACCTTTTGGGCCCATTCCAATCGACGACGCTTGTCCGCAGGCAACATTCTTTGCGTCAATTGAATTTTGTACGGAAACAAATGCAAATCAATGCGAATAATCCGTTGTAAATTGGACCGAGCCATGCCCAACTTCTGAGAACGGCGTTTTTGGGATGTTCTTGAGGACCTCTCAACACTGGCTCGTACGGCAGTGATATTCTCGGCCGATCGCCTTGGTCGACTTTTATATGGCCTCTTCGGATTAGAAAGAGCCTTACCAGTCTAACATTTTTCGTATAAACGCTTAATTGTGTTCTTAGAAGGCGCATTTCTCACATTTTTTGATGTTTTAAAAGCACGTTGAGTTTTCACAATTGACTTCTTCTGTTGAATGTAAACTTTAACTATTTCAGAGCGCTCGGGTGGCGTGTATAGGTTCATGGTAAAAATCTGCTTGGACTGACGCTTCAAACGCGGTATGTCATTAAGCGATGTAACATCTCTGTCAAAAGTTATGGTCCGTCGAATATGGGCAACCCTGTATGGGAGCTATAGCTATATCTCAACCGATTTCGATCAAATTTGGCATACTTATTTTTAGGCCTAATTTGGTTGTATGTGCAAAATTCCATACTATTTGGGCTTATAATAAAAGGCAAATCGGACGAAGATATATATGGAAGCTATATCTATTTTTTTAATTTTTTGACTATGAATCTAACACGTTTTCATTTTTAAATCTTAAGAATTTTCTCCTAAACACTCAGGTGCTGGTGATCGTTTTTTTTTTTTGCACTGAAAACAATCAAAATTTGCATGATATGAAAATAATATTCCCGACATTACAGTCGGTGGATGTCATTGGATATAACATTCGCTAAGGCTTTTCTTTTTGTAAAATATACGATAATAGCTTATCGATGGGGTAACACATGTTGATAACATTTGTGAAAATAACGAAAAGAGTATAGATGTATGTAAAGGTGCTTATGTTGTTAAAATGTAATTATAAAAGGAGTTTGGGTTTAGTGTTTTGTAAAAAGCTTAAAAAGCTTATATACTTATATCCCATTCCGAATACCATTTGTGTATTTCAAAGTGATGTACGTTTCTTGAAAATTTTGTTGGTAAGTACGTAAATTGCTAAACGTATAATTTATGGTATAGCATTATTAAGCCATATTTTTGTAAAGAAATCCTTCTTTACAATTGGGGGGAAAACAGAAATATTTTTATGTCTGGTACAGTGATATCGATGGTTTGTTACATTTCAATGTTCACGCAAAGTTGGAATTTAGAGATGCACTCATCAAGACCCCTATGAAGGATTGTTGCGAGCTTCCAGCGTAAATTTAGTAATAAGGTAACAATTACAACATTTTTCTCAACGATTTAACACAATAAATTTTAATGCATTTTTAAGCCTTTAAGCTCCCTACTTCCATAGAAAATCATCATTATTCTACTAAAACTACTCTTGAATGCCTTTAAAAACGTATTTTTAACTAGTTTTATAACGAAGGTTTAAAGTTTGAGCAGTAATTTCTTTCTGATTGGTATTTTCCCTTCGATTTCTCTCAGACATCGGTGGTTAAAGTTCATATCCTGTATTTTGTCCTGTCTCCCATTAAATGTCATTTGAAGCAAAAAGTCTTCTTGTCTGATATTTGTACAGTTGTTCAATGGTCATTATTGTCAGTTGTGTGGTCAAAGCTAAATGATTTTTTCTTTGTCTGGACAAGTGTTCGTCTGTGACTTTTTCAACAATTAAGTTTATATTTATTTTCCACTTCGTTCAATAATTGAACGCGTTTACATTTGGAAAGTTGTTATATTTGATGGGAATACAGAGTCCAGGGGCTTTGGACGTAGCGTTGTGGATGAGGTATTAGTAATTAATGATTTTATACCCTACAACACTATGTGTTGGGGGTATTATAAGTTTGATTGGGCCAAAAATTATGTAACACCTCGAAATATTGGTTTCCCACATAGGAAAGTATATATGGATCTTCCTATCTCGCCGAACTGAGTCGATCTAGCTATTTATGTCCGTCCGTCCGTATGTTCGTCTGTCCATGTTAATTTGTAATCACTCTACAGGTCGCAATTATGGCCCGATCTTCACGAAATTTAGAATGTAATTGGGGTTTAGGTCAGAATAGAACCCTACTTCTTTTAAAGATGATCTCATAATATTTAGGGGTCGAAATGGACTAAAAACTGAAAAAATCCTGATTTTGTAGCTGCTCTACAGGTCACAATTGTGGACCAATCGAAGAGGCAATTAGCATGGGACTAGAGCTTAAGGCTGGGCAGAAGCCCTCCAATTTTGATGGTCATAGGGTAATATTTAGTGGGTAAAATAGACTATAACATTTGTGTTAAATAAAAGTCAAATTTTCCATTAAACCGCGGTTGTTTTTAGTCCCGGCGAAATCACAAATAGAGGAACAGGCCAATTCTGATCGTTACGTAGATGCCGATAGTAAATATATCGGATATATATAGCGAAACATATACAATGTGTATAAACAAAGGGAGGGGATGTTAGCTAAAATGCTTATATCTCAAGAATGGCTGGACCGGCATAAAAGAATAAAATCTAAAAAATCGCATAAAAATGTGCCAATAACGATGTTAATATAGACTTTGTAGTATTTTGTGACATTTTTCGCATGCGATTTTTTCAATTTGACTAATAATATTGAGGTGTACATTTTGTAATATTTTTTCACCTTACAACACAGGTTGGGGGTATTATATAAAAATTGCAATAATCGTCCGATTAACACGAAAATTTTCACAAGGGTAGGAAAAGGCTCAGAAGGGCTAGGCCTATTATTTTCAAAGATGCCCGCAATATATTTAGGGCTTGAAATGAACCAACAACAAAAAATGTTCCTGATTTTGCATCCTTTATAAAGGTCACAAATATAAACCAAAGGACACGAAATCTCGAAATCTGGACCACTATTTTTGTGTGAAAAAATACCAACATTACTTACAGGCAATATCCGAAGTACACAAAAGTCGAACTTCTGGCTTTTTTTCTGCTGATTTCGTTGACGAATATGTCCAAATATCGTACACAAGTTAATCATATAGATGAGTGTAAATTTGGAGATACAGAGGAGACTCTTACTTTTGGAGATGATCGCAAAATATTTAGGGTTCAAATGAACCAAAAATAGAAAAAAATTCCTGATCAGGCAATTGAAGCCAATAAACACGCCTGAAGAAGAGAGTTAAAGACAGGGAAGAAGTCTAGCATTTTGGATGACCATTGGATTATATTTAGCTGTAATTATATTTATATCACAACAACTAACAGCACGATGAAGTGCATAAATATTGGGCAAATATTCCTGGTCAAAATGCTAAGGGTAATATCTGGGTAGTGTTTGGACATAAGAGCGCTTTTAATATATTGTAGTGTTGTAGGGTATCACACGATCCGCACGACCATAGCCTTTGCTTACTTGTTGTTTATATATTTCTATAAGGTGAATAATATCAAACTACTATCTGATTTAATAAAATACTCAAAGCCGGCGGCAGAGAAAATTTCAATTTTATTAGGCTACTTCGACTCAGATGATTATCACCCCAATAACCAAAGTAATCTTTCCTCAGGCTAAAACTTAAATTTTGGACCAACAATTACATTAGGGAAATTTCATGCTTTAACCCCATATGAATCTTATATGAAAGCCTTGACTCATATTACAAAATTTTCGCAACCAATATACCATAAATAAGGATATACTTTAATTAACAAATAGAATTATTTTTCCAAATCGATATTGAATTTGACGCCGAATCTATACACTTCAATAACATATTTAACAATGAATATCAATATATTTAGCCCCAGTTTTTAATACGCTGAGTTGGTGACAGCAGTCAATCATAATATCGGGAAAAGATGAGTTATCCACAACCGTTTAGCGTCGAGTGCCACTATACAATAAGCTATTTTGCTAACATTAATTAAGAATAAAGTGCCTTACCAAATCTACCTAAATATGTTTGACTGTTTTAGAGCTAGTCTGGTGGAGGTAACGTTAAAATATGGGATGATACTGACGTTTACCATCTTGTCACATGAAAGATACACGTATTTTATGTTGGAAAGCATTAAGAATTAAGTCAGTTTTATAAAATGAAAATGACAACAAGCCGTACTTAAAACTCTTTCAACCATAGGTACCTAATTTTGAAGAGTTACATTGAATGGTATTTGTTGAAGAATTTGTAAAATAAAATAATTTTATTTTACATGAATTTAGAAGTTACTACATTTTGCTATACAACCGTTTTAACATGACTTCCTAAATGTCTACATATGTTATGTTACAATCATCGTAGTTAACACGGCAATTGACGTTATTCTAAAATAAATCAAGACTTATTACCTTCACATTTTCCGAGCTATGTCAAAAATGACATAGAGGGAGAGTAGAAAGACTGACGGAAACGGAAACGTTTTTGTAGTTTTTTTTTGTTTTGAATGTGAAAGATATGGGGAAATGGTGAATATTTTCATTGATGTCTAGGCAGATGCAATAACATTCAGACAGTAAGTGGGATGGTCACTGAAGCAATCGAAATGAAAAGTAAACATTCTATTATTTAGGAAGTTTTGAATCAGATTAAAACTGAAATTAACCTGAATAATCAATATTCTACAATTTGTATCTTTATGAGGAGCATTAAAAACTGAATTTATAATAAACAATATTTGCGAGAACCTTAATCGGTCGTAACTGATATTATTCCCCATATTTTTATAATTGTCTCATATTTATTTACAATTACAATTTATCATTGTCTCATCATTATTTACAAGACAAAATCAAAATTAATTATTACAGCGAATCATACTTGAAGACCGTGCGGAGGTCAACGATAAGGGTAAGCCGTTTTTAAATGATATATATATATATATATATATATATATATATATATATATATATATATATATATATATATATTTTTTTATTTTTTTTTTCTTTTTTTTTTTTTTTCAGTACAAAAGTCCTACAATTTTTAACAAATTACCATTAATTTTGTACATTGCTTGCTTTATTGTGAGTATTTTTCTACAATAACCTTCTTTAATGAGCAGCTAAATACACCATCCCTGAATGAATGCAAGTTCGTACCGTAGCTTTTTTTCTGTAAAATCATAATTATTATTAAGTATTTATTTATTTATTTTTTTTTTTTTTTGTTGATTGTACATTTCTCAGTGATGTCCTGTAGATGCAGCAAAGTCATTGAAAAACTTCAGTCATCAGGGTTCTGTTTTGTCCTTGTCCTTTACAAACGTCGCGGAAGAAGTTTCAGCTCTTAAACTTTTTTAGCAATGTCTTTGGTGTGCTTTTTGAGACCATTAGTGTGTTTGTTTTTGTCATTATCCTTTTTGTACCCGCCGTCATTAGGTTGCTGAAGTGCTATACGGTAGCATTTTTATACCCTCCACCAAAAAAGGTATGGAGGGTATATTAAGTTCGTCATTCCGTTTGTAACTCATCGAAATAATCATTTTAGACCCAACAAAGTATATAAATTCTTGATCAGCGTAAAATTCTAAGACGATTAAGCCTTGTACGTCCGTCTGTTCGTCTGTCCGTCCGTCCGTCCGTCCGTCTGTCCGTCTGTTGTAATCAAGCTACAGTCTAAACGAATTAAGATAGGAAGCTAAAATTTTGCACAGATTTCTCTTTGTCCACGATATCGTATAGCCCCTATATAACTGTACCCCCCGATATTCGGTATTTTAATGATGTTAGCAACATTTTTCAATGGAATTGTCTTAAAATCCACACAAGTAATTCCTTGTGAGTACTTTACCCCCTGAGAGAGAATTGTCTATACAGGTTCACGATATCGTATATCCCCCATATAACGGTACCAACCGATATTCGGTATTTTGATGATTTTACCCACATTTTTCAACGGAATTGTCTTAAAATCGACACAAGTAGTTCCTTGTGGGTACTTTATACATCGGCAGAGAATTATCTATATAGGTCTATAATATCGTATAGTCCCCATATAACGGTACCCCGATATTCGGTATTTTGATGATTTTATCCACATTTTTCAATGGAATTGTCTTAAAATCCACACAAGTAGTTCCTTGTGAGTACTTCACCCCCTGAGAGAGAATTGTCTATACAGGTATACGATATCGCATATCCCCCATATAACGGTACCCCCCGATATTCGGTATTTTGATGATTTTACCCACATTTTTCATCGGAATTGTCTGAAAATCCACACAAGGGGTTCCTTGTGGGTACTTTATACCTCGGCAGAGAATTATCTACATAGGTCCACGATATCGTATAGCCCTCATATAACGGGACCCCCGATATTCGGTATTTTGATGTTTTTAGCCACATTTTTCAACGGAATGGTCACAATGGGTTCATTGTACACAAGTGGTTCTTTGTAAGCACTTTACTCCCCGATAGAGAATTGTCTATATAGGTTAACGATAACGTATAGCTCCCGTATAACGGTACCCTGCTATATTCGGTATTTTGATGATTTTAGCCCCATTTTCCAATCGTATTGTCTGAAAATCCACACACGGAGTTCTTTGTGAGCACTTTACCCCTGAAATGGAATTGTCTATATAGGTCCACAATATCGTATATCCCCCATATAACGGTACTCCCCTATATTCGGTATTTTGATGATTTTAGCCACTTTTTCCAATGGAATTATCTGAAAATCCACACAAGGAGTTCCTTGTGAGTACTTTGCACCCAGACATAGATTTGTCTTAATAGGTCCACAATATCGTATATCCCCCCATATATCGGCACCTTCTTATATTAGATATTTTAAAGATTTTAAAAGAAATTTTAATTGGTTTTATTTTTTTGAAAATTTTCTAATTCGTTCAAAATGGTGGAGGGTATTCAAAGTTCGGCCCGGCCGAACTTACTGCTTTTTTACTTGTTATTAATGCACTGGTAAAAATTTCTTCGTAAGTGTCTGTTATTTGGTATTTTGAAATACTAATGAGTAGAAAACATTCTTACTAAAATGGCTCAATTAAATTGGTTCTCTACCTTCAAGTATGAAGGGTCCTAACAACTAAATGGACTATAATTTAATACTTTTATATATTTTGATCGCATATCACCACCAATATTATTGATTTTAAGACAACTGATGTCTAAATTAATGTCTCCATATGGCGAAATTAACACATCTTTGACTTATTAATGTAATTTAAATTTTTGAGCACAGGTAGTCAACTTGCAGTATCCGATCGAACTTGTTCAAATATTTATTTAACTTAACATTTCTCGTTCATTCGGGCTTACAGTGCTTCAAAATTCGTGACTTTTATAAAACTAAGTGGCGTATAATTTATCCACAAATCAATGAACCCTGTATATTATACGTTCTAGTGTACATAGTACCTAATCTAACTCATAAAATGCCGAACTTTTATACAGGGTGTTTTTAAGCGCGATAGAACTTGAAATTGAAAAAATAACAAAAAAAAATAAATTTTAATCAATTTTTTCTTATTCGAAAGATCAATACGTGACATTAACATTTGAGAATTATTTCGGTCATATGGGCACCGCGGCTGTTCTTGACGAAGTGCATTCTGGACGTCCAATTTTTGGCCACTTTTTCGAGCACTGCAAGCCGTATGTCACGAATAACACGAACAATGCTGGCCTCCAAGGCATCAATTGTTGCTGTTTTATCAGCATAAACCAGTGATTTCATGTAGCCCCACAGGAAATAATCGAGAGGTGTCAAATCACACGACCTTGGGGCCAATTGACAGGTCGAAATCAACTTATCGCCAAATTTTCATTTCAATAAGTCTATGGTTGCGTTTGCCG
Source organism: Musca domestica (assembly GCF_030504385.1). Lineage (NCBI taxonomy): Eukaryota > Metazoa > Arthropoda > Insecta > Diptera > Muscidae > Musca > Musca domestica. Next base: position 20,896,870 of record NW_026712299.1, read on the forward strand.
TATGGCACGTAGCGCTATCCTGTTGAAACCACATCTCCTCCGGATCAATGTCAATCATATTTCTAAACAAAAAATCATTGATCATGGTGCGGTAATGATCTCCATTGACCGTAACGCGAGCTCCGGTCTCAAGAAATAAGGTCCGATGATGCCACCAGCGTGAAAACCGCACCATACGGTGCAATTTTCTGGATGTAATGGAGGCTGTAGGGTCTCTTGTGGATTGGTCTCACTCCATATGCGGCAATTTTGCTTATTAACAAACCCGTTAAGCCAAAAATGTGCCTTATTGCTGAACACAATTTTGCGATAAAACAACGGGTCATTTGCCAACTGCTCTAGAGCCCAATCGGCAAAAGAACGACGCATATAATGGTCTCTCATGATGAGCTTAAAAAACACCCTTTAGTACACAGTTATATACTTTTATTTTTTAATTATATTAAATATTAAATATTAATATACACTTATTTTTGTTTTTTAAGATTTTTATTTCTGGCTAATTTTTCTTTTTAGTTTGATAATAAAATCACATGTCTGTTTCCCTTGACTAACGCTTGGTGAAACTTTTCCAATTCATTGTATTGACCAGAAGAAAAAGTTTGTCAATTTCGACTTTGTTGGACAAATCTTAGGGGTTTTAGCACTAATCTCCTTATGCGGAGCGACTATAAAAGTAGTTAATTCCCCACACAAACGCTGTATTGGTATCAATTTGTCCTCGACAAAAAACAATTTTTTGTGAAATGAGAAATCTAAAAACACTGGAAATGCTTTTAGAATTAAGTCCGTGATATCGATTTTCTACGAAATTATTATATATTTCTTTAATTTAACTCTTTAAGGGCATTTAGGCTTTGTATGTGATGAAAAATTCATTAGAATAATTTTTTTGTTATATTGTTTCAATAAGCTTTTTTTTGGACAAATAGAATTTTGTTTTCCACTATGCATATGCCCAGCATCATTTTGTTAGACATTACAAATTATGCACATATTTTTATTTTCATGAAAATTTTTAAATTAATTATTTTAATTTCCTTCCATAGTTTTACATTTTATTTGTAGGGTAAGTGTACCAGTAGTCAATTCTATTCTTAGTTATTTGAGTTTAAATTTCAAAACTGCCGACTACTGGGACATGCCGAACTTAGGCGCACTTACCCTATTCGCTGATTTTTATCGCATTTTTTTTCTTATTTGTCTTGAAATTTTGATTTGTACATTTTTAATATATTTTACACCTGCACCCTCTTCCTAAAACAATATTTTATTTGAAATATGAAAAGGAGAAGACAAAATTTTCGAAATTCTAACAAATGTAACAATTTAAAAAAATACCCAGTTGCACTGATGATAAAGTCAAGCGGACTTTCTTCCCATACAAATGAAAATATGCATAGAAAAGTAAAGATAATGCTGGAACATTTTTCAACATTGAACTAACTATGGGAGAAACATTTTCAGCGACGAGTGTGAAGTATTCCAAGAAACGAACGTGAAATAATCCCTTAAGCTGGAAAAAATTTTGCACTCATTTATAATTCCTATTTGGCAAATGGATCTGAATTTTAAACTGCAGCGAAAAGGCGAAATGCATTGTGACAAGATTTTTTTGTAAGGAATGCTGTTGCAGTCGCTTCAAAACCTTCAAATGGTTACTTTACTTAACGAGGATAGAGAAAAGCGTGAAACCACCGCCAACTAGAAATTAGTTTGCATGGTACAGAACACTTTTGGTTGCCTTTTGAAAAACTTGATGATAAGAATTCTATTTTTCATAAAGGCCAATATTTGTAAGGATCGTCGAGATTAGGGGAGTATTTCATTGTGTTCAAAAAAATTGAAAATTGACAGACAGAAATTTGGATTTAATTTAACAAATTAGATATTCTCTCAGTAAACTTCAATGGGTTACCGAAATTAAACTGTTAATAATTATTTTAGTTTATAAAAAATTATGAAAAATAGTATGTAAATATGATATCCTTAACTATTATGCATATTTTGCAGAGCTATCCGTAGAAAATATATGCTTATATTGGTAATTTGTGAAGTGTTTCATACCATCTATGACAACTCAATGACCATTATTAATGTGATTCAACGAAAATCACCCAAAGTAACTATATGTCCATGCAACCCAATCCAAGGTGTGGTGTATGATATAACAATTCCATCCTATTCAGATGATAGGAGTTCTTATTTGTAGACGTTAAGAAGGTATTTATGTTGTTTATAAATTTCTTTTTGATAACTACTGGAAAACCTAGCATTCTTAGTATTTAATATATTTTCCTTGTATTTTATTTTTTATCTGATTCAATCTTTAACAAGTAAGCAAAGGCTATAGTCGTGCGGGGCCGACCATGTGATACCCTTCAACACTACAATATGTTAGAAGCCCCCTTATGTCCAAATTCATTTTGGAAGGTTTCGCTTTTGAAATTATGTCACGGAGCACTGCCCAGCTATTACTCTTAGAATTTTGACCAGGGACATTTGCCTAATATTTACGCACTCAGGCGTGTCTATTGGCTTCAAGTGTGGAATCAGGATTTCTTCTGTTTTTGGTTCATTTGAGCCCACAAATATTTTGAGATCATCCCCAAAAGCAAGAAGGCCTTCTGAATCTCCAAATTTAGATTCATCTATATGATTTGCTTGTCTACGATATTTTGATTTTCGTCAACGAAATCAGCATAAACAAGTAAAAAAGCAGTAAGTTCGGCCGGGCCGAACTTTGAATACCCTCCACCATTTGGAACGAATTAGAAAATATTCAAAAAATAAAATCCATTGAAAATTCTGTTAAAATCTTTAAAATACCTAATATCGGAAGGTTCCGATGTATGGGGGATATACGCTAGTGTGGACCTATATAGACAAATATATGTCTGGGGGTAAAGTACTCACACGGAACTCCTTGTGTGGATTTTCAGATAATTCAATTGGGAAATGTGGCTAAAATCCTCAAAATACCGAATATCGGGGGTACTCCTTTTGTGGAATTTCAGACAATTCCATTGAAAAATGTGGATAAAATCATCAAAATACCGGATATCGGGGGTACCGTTATATGGGGGCTATACGATATCGTGGACCGATATAGCCCATCTTCGAACTTGACCTGCCTGCGGACAAAAGAGAAATCTGGGCAAAATTTTAGCGTCTTATCTTAATTCGTTTAGACTGTAGCGTGATTACAACAGACGGACGGACGGCTAAATCGTCTTAGAATTTTACGCTGATCAAGAATATATATACTTTGTTGGGTCTTAAATGATTATTTCCATAAGTTACAAACGGAATGACGAACTTAATATACCCTCCATACTTTTTTTGGTGGAGGGTATAAAAAGACAGAAGTATGTCAGATATCGCCAGTAAGTAATGCTGGTATTTTTTACACAAAAGTAGTGGTCCATTCTACCCGCTATCCTAAACTCTAACATTTTGCGAGATTTCGTGTCCTTTAGTTTCTATTTGTGACCTTTATAACGGCTGCAAATCGGAAACATTTTTGGTTGGTCAATTTTAACTCCTAAATATATTGCGGACATCTTAAAAAAAAACAGTAGGCCTAGCCCTTCTGAGCCTAAATAGTTTTCGTGAGGATCTGTCGACAATTGCAATCTGTATATAATAACCCCAACCTGTATTGTAAGGTGAAAAAATATTACAAAATATACACTTCAATATTATAAGTCAAATTGAAAAAATCGCATGGGATAAAAAATATGAAAAAATAAAAAAATTTCACAAAATACTACAAAATCTATATTAACATCATTACTGACATCTTTTTATGCGATTTTTTTAGATTTTATACTTTTATGCCAAGAGCGCCATTCTTGAGATATAAGCATTTTAGCTAACATCCCCTTCCTTTGTACATACACATTGTATATATTTCGCTATATATATCCGATATATTTACTATCGGCATCCACGTAACGGTCAAGGTTGACCTGTTCGTATATTTATGATTTCGCCGGGATTAAAAATATTCGCGGTTTAATGGAAAATTTGACTTTTATTTAACACAAATGTTATGACATATTTCCCCTACTAAATATTACCCGATGACCATTAAAATTGGAAGGCTTCTACCCAGCCCTAAACTCTAGAACCATGCTTACTTCCACGCCGATTGGTTTATAATTGCGACCTGTAGAGCCGCTGCAAAATCAGGAAATTTTTCAGTTTTTGGTATTATGTGATCATCTCCAAAAGCACTAGGGTTCTATTCTGGCCCTATCCCCAACTCCATTCTAAATTTCGTGAAGATCGGGTCATTATTGCGACCTGTAGAGTGATTACAATTAACATGGACAGACGGACGGACGGACGGACATACATAGCTAGATCTACTCAGCTTGGCGAGATAGGAAGATCCATATATACTTTCCTATGTGCGAAACAAATATTTCGAGGCGTTACAGAATTTTTGGCCCAATCAAACTTATAATACCCCCAACAAATAGTGTTGTAGGGTATAAATATTAATACCGCGGAATATTGAAATGCATGGTGTGGTTGTAAATAATACAATTAATTGTCATCATTTATGGCTACCACAAACGACGATTGAAATTTCGTTTGCTTTCTGTAAAATGTGTCATTTCAATTTGGATTTCTGTGTGACAAATATGTAGTAGCACTATGGATATAAGGCCATAGCTTTTAATGTATTTTTTTCTCAACGGAAGGAGATTCTCAATCAAATATTTTTTTAATTTTTATTCGCTATTAAAATGCCTTTATAACAATTCGGGTAAAATATTAACTGCCCGTTTATCTAAACATAAGTGACATTATAGTGCATGAGCCTTGAACGCCTGGATTTTTGATCTTTACGTTTCTATAGAAGCCTCGTTGAACAAACCATTGCTAAATGAGATACCAACCCTAGCATACCAAATATAAATGAAAAATAAGTATGCCAAATTTGATCGAAATCGCTTCAGATATAGCTATAGCTCCCATATATATTGTTCATCCGATTTGTTATTTTTGTCCTCCGCAGCCCTAATAGGCACTCTGTAACAACAATATTTGGGGATATATATATAAAATGCAGCTCAGAAATACCTTGCTAAATTTTATCGAGATCGGTTCAGATTTGGATATAGCTCCCATATATAACTTCGTCCGATTTACGTTTTATTTTGCACCAAACGTCTAATATTTGCCCATATGGGATGAAATTTGGCACATACGACCGAAATGAATCTAGAATGTCGTATGCCAAATTTGGTGAAGATCGATTCAGATATAGCTATAGCTCCCATAGAAATTGTTCATCCGATTTGTTGTATTTGTTACCCACAGCCGTTATATGCACTCCATAACAACGATATTCAGGGAAATATATCAAATACAGCTCAGAAATATCTTTGCCAAATTTTATCGAGATCGGTTCAGATTTGGATATAGCTCCCATATATATCTTTATCTGATTTAAAATTAATTTTGAACCAAATGGGCAATACAAGTCCGAATTTAAAAGATACAAATGCTTCGGCATATTTAGTCCTTTCAACTTTAAATTATAATTATAATCATAGCGTGTATGATTGAATTCTCCCATAAATAATTTTAATTGTTATGTGGAGCTCTACTAAATTAGAAAAGTGGTGTAGGATATCATAAAGTCGGCCCCGCCCGACTTTAGGACTTTCTTTACTGGTTTTAATTAGAATTATTTACGGAATCTTTTGCACAAGCGCTTATTTCTTAAAATAGCAGATATACACGCAATTAAATTTGCTTTAATCTATGATTCTCAATACAAAAGATTTTAAATTAATTATTTTAAGGACCTGTCATTGTATGCTTTTTGTTAGTACAGATTAATGTACTCACTTTTTTTATTTGGGTGTTCGAAAGTGTGCACGCAACACTTATCTGTCATAAAAATTAAACCTGTTTATGTCCAAACAAAATATTTACTGAAAGTATATACCCTCGTCATCATATCCTCTACAAAATTGGTTTTTATGTGGACCTTTTAATGATTTCACATCATTTAATGCCTGATTATAAATTTAATCTTCTTATATGGTGCGTTCATTACAATTCAATACTTTCGCTATCACTTGATATGCTTGTATGTTTGTTGGCACGCTTGAATAGGCATTGTTTTATTGGGTAGGACTTCATATTGTTGGATTTTAATTCCGTTTATAAACTAACCCTATTTACGGTGAGTTGTTGTACCCATAAACGAAGTAATGTGTATATTTTCATGCATGTATTTCATGAAGAGTAAATAAATGATGTACAGTGGTATCATTATGGAATTAATTATTTTTTGCACTCAGAAGTAATAGATAACGAACATCGTCCCCCAACCAATCTCTCACAATACAACGCAAGCCAATAGCACGCTTAATATAGCTAAAGTGAAATAAATAGGTTGCTAGCACAATTTCAGTTCCCATATTTTTATACCATCCACCATACTATGGAGGGTATATTCATTTTGTCATTCCGTTTGTAACTCCTCGAAATACTCATGTCAGACCCAACAAAGTATATATATTCTTGATCACCGTAAAATTCTAAGACGATTTAGCCATGTCCGTCTGTCTGTCTGTGTGTCTGTCTGTCTGTCTGTCCGTCTGTCTGTCTGTTGTAATCACGCTATCTTTCGAACAAATTGAGATAGAAGGCTAAAATTTTGCACACATCTATATTTTGCCAGTAGGCAGGTTAAGTTCGAAAATGGGCCATGTAGGTCCAAGTTATCATATAGCCCCCATATAGTGGTACCTCCCGATATTCGGTATTTTGATGATTTTAGCGACATTATTCATCGGAATTGTTTCAAATTTGGCATTTGAAGTTCGTAATGGATACTACATCGTAAGTCAAAAAATGAGCCATGTAGGTCCACGTCTTCGTATAGCCCCCATATAAGGGTACCCCCCGATTTTCGGTATTTTGATGATTTAAGCGACATTATTTAGCGAAATCGTTCCAAATTTGGTATTTGAAGTTCGTAATGGATACTACGGCCTAAGACAGAAAATTTTCTGTGCAGGTCCACATCTTCATATAGCCCCATATACCGTACCCCCCGATATTCGGTATTTTGATGATTTTAGGGACATTATTTATTGTTTCAAATTTCGCATGTGAAGTTCGTAATGGATACTTCAGCCCATGCCAGAAAATTGTCTGTGCAGGTCCACGTTTTCGAATAGCCCCCATATAACGGTACCCCCCGATATTCTGTATTTTGATGATTTTACCCACATTTTTCAACGGAATTGTCTGAAAATCCACACAAGGAGTTCCTTGTGGGTACTTTATACCTCGGCAGAGAATTATCTATATAGGTTAACGATATCGTATTGCACCCATATAATGGTACCCCCGATATTCGGTATTTTGATGATTTTAGCCACTACATCCAATGGAATTATCTGAAAATCCGCACAAGGAGTTCCTTGTGAGTACTTTACACCCAGACATAGATTTGTCTTTATAGATTCACAATATCGTATATCCCCCCATATAGCATTTTCAGATTAAATGAAACCTTTTGCAATTCAAATGAAACTTTTTGCAGTGGAATTGAAACCTTTTGCAGTGGAATTGAAACCTTTTGCAGTGGAAATGAAACCTTTTGTAGTGGAAATGAAACCTTTTGCACCGGAAATGAAACCTTTTGAAACCGAAATGAAACCATTTGCAACCGCAATGAAACTTTCTGCAAATCAAATGAAACTTTTAAATTTATAGAAGGAAAAATAACAAAACATTTTTATTTTTAGTAGTTTTTAAATTAAATCAATTAATTATAACTAATATATTGACAAAGAGGATTTTTTATTGATTATAAATGTCTACATTTATTTATATTATTTCTTAAAATTTCAATTATTGTAATAACAAATGGTTCTTTATTGATTTGATATAAAATGCTTCCATATAATTTTAAATTCCAAATGCTTAACGCTAAAAAGAGAAATTTGAACAAATTTTGGCTTTAATAGGTATGGCCAGGACTGAAATGTGAAATTAAGCTTTACCTCAATTTTTTATAGTTATAGTATACTATTAACATTACCTTATAAAGGATTCCCGCTTCGCAGCTTTATTGATTATGGAGATAGAGCAGTCGTGATTTCAATAGACAGATAGGTGGAAATCATTAAATCAACTATGATCATGATTGTATATACTTTATGGGGTCTACGACGAATATTTAGAGGTGTTACAAACCGAATGAAAAATTAAATATATCCATGGAGAAGATTATAAAAAGGTACCTAATTCGTGTCCTTTGAAAAAATACCTTGAATCTTTCTCCATCTACACTTGTGTTTTATGGAAGCTTTAAAAACAAATTTTATAAAAACATAGATATTAATAATCAATAGAAATTCCTCTTTAACTATATATTAGTTATAATTAGTTGATTTAATTTTAAATCTACTAAAAATAAAAATGTTTTGTTATTTTTCCTTCTAAAAATCTAAAAGTTTCATTTGATTTGCAAAAAGTTTCATTTTGGTTGCAATAGGTTTCACTTCGGTTGCAAAAGGTTTCATTCCCGCTGCAAAAGGTTTCATTTCCACTGCAAAAGGTTTCATATCCACTGCAAAAGGTTTCATTCCCGCTGCAAAAAGTTTCATTTGAATTGCAAAAGGTTTCATTTAATCTGAAAATGGTATATATCGGCACCTTCCTATATTAGATATTTTAAAGATTTTAAAAGAATTTTTATTGGATTTTATTTTTTTGAAAATTTTCTAATTCGTTCCAAATGGTGGAGGGTATTCAAAGTTCGACCCGGCCGAACTTACTGCTTTTTTTTTTGTTATTTGTTTATTTAATCATGTTCTAATTTTTATAATTATGTTTATCTTATAATAGAGAGGTATTCATATCGTCTGACTAAAAATAACTTTAGCTTCTATATTTTTTGTTTTTAATTTATTTATATTTAAAAAAGGATGTCACAAAATGCTTATGGTCCTTTTGCACGTAGAGAAGAACAAATATTTTTAAATGGTTCCAAATAGAAGCAACCAAGATATCACACTTCCTACAAGTATACCTCAACCTTTCGACTTTTAAAGAAGTCATGCCAACGAACCATGAAATTCACTACAAAACAGTCACAGACAACCCTCAGGCATTGTGTTTTTATTCCCTTTTTCTTTTCCAAATAAATGTAAGGAACATGGTTCTGATCCCAAGACAGCTAGAAATAGCTTTGAAAGGAAGAAAAAAAAATTGAAGAATATGCTGCAAAGTATAAATATTTGAGTGTGTGTATAACTCATTGTTTTTCACATGTTGTCCTTAAAGGCAAACACGACAATACAGGACAGGAAAAATGGCACATCGTTATGACAACAAGAATTCGACTGCCACTTATCACATGATTTTGTTCCGCGTCTTTTCCTACTCATCCTTTGTAGAGTTACTTTTTAATGAATTATAAAAAAAATGGTGGGAATTTAGCACAGTGGGATTAGAAGAAAAAATATTCCAACTGTAATTTGCTAACAAACATAATATATTATATCGTACTGACACGGTGTGCTTTTACTTACTTCATGACACATTCCTTCTTTTACATATTTAATGTTACTTGAAGGCATTGTTAGTAGAAAAACCAGAAGGTGGCTGGGTGTCTGATGTTTGTTTATTGTATTTAAAAATATTAAATTAGTGTTGAGTAAACATAAACATGGGAAGTTTTGCCCCTATGATAGTAATAAGTTTTTTTCATGACTAAGGGTACAAAGTATTCGTACCAACTTTTCACCCTCAGCCATATGGCTACAGAGAATACATACAATTCGATGTGGCAAAAATGTGTAGCTGGTGCGCACGATAATTCTCGAAAGAAGCATCCGATCCTGCCTTAACTTGCCACATCCCAATATTTTTTGTCAATCTTAGATCAAGTTCAAAGCTGGGTAAAATCGACAAATCCTTCCCCTTCTTATATGATAAAATTATAAAAATTCATAATCTCACAGAGATCGAAGGCTGTATCCGCTTTCGTTAAAACTTGGAATACCGTAATATTTTAGCAATCAAAACTAGGTGCGAAAATGGACTCATTCCTTATGGCATCTCCTTGACAAAGGGCTAACATTCTAATAACCATAAATGTGTGTTTTAAAATGTGAAAGAATAGGTCGATTATCTTCAAATTCCGCATATCCCAGTATTTCTTACACGTCTATATATTTTATGAAAATGACCGATCGGAGCACTTCTTCTGCTACCTCCTAAACAACTGGTCAAGACTTTGAATAATACAAAATGAGCGTCGTTTTGTATTCAAACTTGCAAAATCCCAAACTTTTTATCAACTCCAGATCAGAAACCTATTTATTGTCGTTGTTTATAGTTTCACTTACAATTTCCAACCAAATGAGTATATTTTTATTCCCAAAAACTTGTCAATTTATAGTAACTTCAAATAAATACCTTCCGAACGTAAATATCTAGAGATTTCAGAAAATTCGGCGATGTGGGTTCTCCATTTAATCGTCTTGCAGAATAACTTCAATATAACTGAGTTTCCTGATCCTAGTTTTTATACCCTACACCACAAGGTACCCTGGTATTTTGTCTTTGTGCATTTGTTTGTAACAGGCAAAAGGAAACGAGATAGACCCATAGTTCCTTTTGATGATCTGCATAGAATCACTTTCTGAGTTGATTTATGCATGCCAGTCCGTCTGTCCGTCCGTCCGTCTGTCCATGTAAACTGTGAACAAAATGCAGGTCGCATTTATTATCCGATTGAGATGAAATTTTCCAAACAACATTTGTTTGGCCCAAGGACGAACCCTATTGAAATTGGAGATAATCGGTAAAAATTTAGATATAGCTCTCATATATATCTTCGTCCGATTTGTCTTTTATTGTGCACCAAACGTGTAATATCAGCCCGAATAGTATGGAATTAGGCCAACCAACCAAATTAGGCCTGAAAATTAGTATGGCAAATTTGATCGAAATCGGTTCAGATGTATCTATAGCTCCCATATATATTGTTCATCCGATTTGTTATTTTTGTCCTCCGCAGCCGTAATATGCACTTTGTAACAACAATATTTGGGGAAATATATCAAATACAGATCAGAAATATATTTGCCAAGTTTTATCGAGATCGGTTCAGAATTGGATATAGCTCCCATATATATATATCTTTATCTGATTTCAAATTAATTTTGCACCAAATGGACAATACAAGTCCGAATTTAAAAGATATAAATGCTTCGGCATATTTAGTCCTTTGAATTTTAAATTATAAATATAATCATAGCGTGTTTGATTGAATTCTCCCATAAACACTTTTAATTGTTATGTGGAGCTCTACTAAATTAGCAAAGTGGTGTAGGGTATCATAAAATTGGCCCCGCCCGATTTTATGATTTTCTTTACTGTTTTTTTTTTAAGTTTTTAGCTACAGTTTTCTATCAGATTCTGTCACAGTATATCATAGACCCATATTACTGTAAATTACGATTTTGGTAAATTGACGTTTTCAATGACTATTTTCGACTGAATTGATAAAATTTGCAAAATTTCCGTATGTTCCAATGTTGCTGACTTATAGTGTCAGATAATGATGGTATAGCAAAATATGTATAAGAGAGTCCGCGTGTTCTAATATTTAATCTAATATGGAATATTTCGGTAGAAACGACTAAATAAAGATTTTTTACTCAGTCTTTCCTATACACTCACGCACTCAAATTCATATCGATCATAGAATTTTTCGACATAGAATGCAAGAATTTATGCCCGATTTCAAACTCTATTCCTTCAAACTCTAAATCCTATCATATTCTACCCTCTTACTGAAGATCTATGTGACTGTAGTAGTAATATTCTCCAAACAAATAATACCTGGCTTGTGATTTTATATTTGTAATCTTTTTCTAGAACATTGAAATTAACTTTAATAGCTTATGTTTTTATTTAAATATATTGATCGTCCAGACTATAGGGGCAAAAATTTAAATTGAAACCGTGCTGATATTATTAGCCCCATTGAAGCCATCATATTATTGTTTTAATATTTAATTAATATTCTAACTTTCGGATCTCATCCCAACCCATCAATATGTTTGCTTGAAAATCAAACGGTCAAACAATAGAGGTCGCATGTTCCACAACTATAATATGAACTTTAATAAAATTCCTGCAGCAGGAAATTCGCATGGAGTTTGTGGGTTTCCCATAATCCTACTACAGACAGATTATTATTAATACTTTATCAATGAACTATGATCTACCGTCGGTATTGGTTATCTATACTTCACATGTGGCAGTGGCCAATGTATGTAATTAGTTGGCACCAAACCTGCATTATAATGTACTTTTTTCGGTAAAGTATTTTTAACATAAATTTAAGGCTAACTATTGGTGGGAAATACTATTAAAAACCACAGCGAAAACCGCAGACAAATGGAACAATTTTGATGCCGAGATTATGAAATTTATTTTATACGGTCAGTTTTTGTGGTGAATACTTGGTTTGTTTTGTATCCGGTGTTATATAGTTTGTTAAGCAAATATTATAACAATGATTTGGACAGTGAAAGTATATTGTAAAAACAAAGTTTTTAGTGAAAATCTATAATGTAAAAAAATATATGTGTACCTTATTTGTTTAATCTACAATTACCGTTAACCCAATATAAATTTTTATTGAGTGGATTTTAATGATGTTTTGGAACATTGCTTTCGTACATATTCGAATAGTCTTTGAAAATTAGTATTTCCCAATGAAAATAAACACTTTTGGTTTTACCCATTGATGGTATAATAATATTTTATGGACCAGAATGAAATGAAGTCATAATAGGCACTACCAGAAGTAACATCTCATTGTCACCGGAGGCCTTCTTTGCCTCTGGATCTTCTTAGACTTTTAGGTCATCTATTCAAACTCCTTTAGATATCTTATGGTTTTTTACACAGCCTTCTCGGATTAGGATTAGCAGATCTTTATGGAAAATATTCTCCGACCCAGTAGTATTCAGTGTGTAGTCTTTTGAAGTGTTCTGGAAATAAGTTCTATAAATTGATTAATATCTACAAATATAAATTCTTGGTAACTATCAGTCCTTTTTTTAATGAAGATAAATATTTCAAGCAAGCCCTATCCTGATCTCCATAGAGAGGTCTTCTGTTACATTTTGAGAAGCCATTTTGCCCTTCCATAGGAACAAGTCTGAAATTTTTATTTATTTTTTTTTTATTTATTTTTAAAGAGTCTACTTACTGCCACTTTTAACAAGACTTCAGTTAATCAAACATTTCAACATATTTGGATTTGATTGTGTTCATACAAAAATCCTAAGTTCCGATCTAAAACCGACCCTTAAGAAATTGGAACTGGAGGTGGGGTTAGAGTCAGAATAGAAACCTATTGTTTTTGGAGATGATCGCGTGACACTTGGAGGTTGAAATGGACCAAAAACTGGAAATTTTCCTTAATTTGCAGTTGCTCTATAGGCCACAATTATGAACAAATCGACGCGAAAATTTACATGGAGTTAGAGTTTGGGATTGGGCAGAATTTTGCCATTTTTATACCCTACACCACATAGTGGTAAGGGTATTATGTCTTTGTGCATTTGTTTGTAACATGGAGAAGGAAACGAGTTAGACCCATAGTTACTTTTGAGAACCTTCATAGAATCACTTTCTGAGTCGATTTATGCAAGTCCGTCCGTCTGTCCGTCCGTCCGTCCGTCCGTCCGTCTGTCCATGTATTCTTGTGAACAAAATGCAGGTCGCATTTATTATCCGATTGAGATGAAATTTTCCAAACAATATTTTTTTGGCCCAAGGACGAACCCTATTGAAATTGGTGAGAATCGGATCAAATTTAGATATAGCTCCCACATATATCTTCATCCGATTTCGGGTTAAATGTGCACCAAATGTCCACTATCAGTCCAAATTACCTGAATTTTGGCACACCCAACCGAGTTCGGCCTAGAAGCAAGTATATCAAATTTGGAGAAAATCGGTTCAGATATAGCTATAGCTCCCATATATATCTTTCATCCGATTTGATCTTTAAGTCCCTTGCATTCCTACTATGCACTCCACAACCGTGATATTTGGTACCAGGTATTAGATGGAGCACAGAAATACCTGTTTCAAATTTTATCGAAATCGGTTCAGATTTGGATATAGCTCCCATATATATCTTCATCCGATTTCGGGTTAATTGACCACCAAATGGCCAATATCAGCCCAGCTGGCCCGAATTTTGGCACATGTGACCGAGATTAGCCTTAAAGCAAATACAACAAATTTGGAGAAAATCGGTTCAGAAACAGCTATAGCTCCCATATATATGTTTTATCCGATTTGGTGTTTAAGCCTCTCACATTCGTAATATGCACTCCACAAGAATGATATTTGCTACCAGATATAAGATACAGCCCAGAAATAGCTGTTTGTAATTTTATCGAAATCGGTTCAGATTTGGATATAGCTCCCATATATATCTTCATCCGATTTCGGGTTAATTGGGCACCAAATGGCCGATATAAGTCCAAATGGACTGAATTGTAGTACATCGGACCAAATTCAGCCTGAAAGCAAGTATATCAAATTTAGTGAAAATCGGTTCAGATATAGATATAGCAACCATGTATATGTTTCATCCGATTTAGTGTTTTAGTCCCATACATTCGTAATATTCACTCCACAACCGTGATATTTGGTACCAGGTATTAGATGGAGCACAGGAATAGCTGTTTTAAATTTTATCGAAATCGGTTCAGATTTGAATAAGCTCCCATATATATCTTTATCCGATTTAGGGTTAAATGTGCACTAAATGGTCAATATCAGCCCAAATCACCTGAATTTTCGTACGTAAGACCGAATTCAGTCTAGAAGCTAATACGTAAAATTTGGAGAACCCCGGTTCAGAGATAGCTATAGAATTAGATCGAATTAGATAGATTTTGATTTTGTACCAAATATCTCATAGAGCTCTGAAATTCACTGTATAAACCTTTTTACGAGAGCTATACTAAATATGCATAGTGGTGTAGGGTATCATATAGTCGGCCCCGCCCGACTTTTGAGCTTTCCTTACTGGTTTCAATTTGACTTACAATTTTGAATTTTAAATTTTCTAAATGTTTACACCCTTCAACACTACGTTTTTAGGGTATTATATGCATGTCGCAATTATCGTCCGATCCTCACGAAATTTGGCATGGGGGTAGGGTTAGGGTCAGAATTAAAGCTTATTGATTTTAAGATGATGCAAATGGACCAAAAAAATTTTAATTTTTTCCAATTTTGTGGTCGTTCTATAGGCCACAATTGAAACTAATCGACACGGAATTTCACATCGGAAGAGAGTTTAGGACAGGGAAGAAGTCTGGCATTTTGGATGACCATTGGAGTACGTTTAGCTGTAAAATGGACCACAATTTTCACAACTTTTGCCAAATTCTCCGGGCCCAAAAACTAAGGGAAACCTCTGGGCGGGGCCTTTGATGTTATTTTAAAAACGAAATCTTCCAAAATGGATTTGGATATAAGGGGGCTTCGAACATATTGTAGTGTTGTGGGATCGACCATATGATAGGTCGGCCCCGCACGACTATAGCCTTTGCTTATTTGTTAGTCTTGGAATTTACTTTTATATGCAGATTGAGGTTAAATATTTTATGTTTCAATTAAATGTTTTAAATGTCATATTCAGAAATATAATGCCTTGTGGCCGTAGAATGTTGATTACATTGGTTGTCTATGCCCGGGAGTTTGTTGTGTTCAAATTCAAAAAGGTTGCACTTAATTAAGATAGATAAAGAAAATCGAATGTTTGTTCACTGTCACTTGTAGTAGAACTACAGACATCCTCAGGGGATTTCGATGTTTTGTTGTTCAATATTAAACGAACTGTAAAACAACTACATCCCAGAATAATTTAATAACCTTTAGGCGATACGTATTTGTATTTTGCGGGAGAACTTGTGACATTCGTCTGTCGTGTACAATTTCTTTACAAATTCTTCCCCACAAAAATATGGTTATGGAAATAATCCAAAAAATGCTCTGTTTTTTTTTTTACTTGTGTGCGGTGGAGCGCCGTCTTGTTGAAACCAGAACTGCCTCATACGCTTTCGACGAATAATTGGCATCACAAAATTGGTCATCATATCGCGATAACGCTCCTGATTGATGGTAATAGCATGGCCACTTTCATTTGGGAAGAAATACGGTCCAATGACCGTTTTCGCACTAACGCCGCACCAAACTGTGACTTTTTCGTCATGAAGAGGCACTTCTTGAATCTCCTGAGTATATTCAGTGGCGTAAAAACGGCAATTTTGTTTATTTACGGTCCCATTCAATGTGAAATGGGCTTCATCGTACATGATAATTTTGTTCCAAAATTGCTCCTCATCTTCGGCCATTTCGATGACTCTTTGGGCCCATTCCAATCGACGAGACTTGTCCGCAGGCAACATTCTTTGCGTGAATTGAATTTTGTACGGGAACAAATGCAAATCAATGCGAATAATCCGTTGTAAAATGGACCGAGCCATGCCCAACTGCTGAGAACGGCGTTTTTGGGATGTTCTTGGGGACCTCTCAACACTGGCTCGTACGGAAGCGATATTCTCGGCCGATCGCCTTGGTCGACTTTTATATGGCCTCTTCGGATTACCAGTCGAAAATTTTTCGTATAAACGCTTAATGGTGTTCTTAGAAGGCGCACTTCTCACATTTTTTAATGTTTTAAAAGCACGTTGAGTTTTCACAATTGACTTCTTCTGTTGAATGTAAATTTCAACTATTTCAGAGTGCTCGCGTGGCGTTTATTGGTTCATGGTAAAAATCTGCTTGGACTGACGCTTCAAACGCGGTATGTCATTAAGCGATGTGACATCTCTGTCAAAAGTTATGGCGTTGCCAGATGGGTCCGTCGAATATGGGCAACCCTGTAGACGAACAGGTCAATTCTGACCGTTACATAGATGACAATAGTAAATATATCGGTTATATATAGCGAAATATATACAATGTGTATATACAAAGGAAGGGGATGTTATCTAGAATGCTTATATCTCAAGAATGGCTGGACCGATTTTGACAAATATTGTTAATTCAAAATGCCCTTCTGGCCTAAAAGAATAAAATATAAGAAATTCGCATAAAAAGATACCAATAATTATGTTAATATAGATTTTGTAGTATTTTTTTGTATTTTTTATCGCATGCGATTTTTTCAATTTAACTTAATATTGAAGTGTATATTTTGTAATATTTTTTCATCTTACAACACAGGTGGGTGTTGTTATATACTGCAATTATCGTTCCATCCTCACGAACATTTTCACAAGAGTAGTGTCAGGCTCAGGCCTATTGTTTTCAAAGATGTTCGCAATATATTCAGAGGTTGAAATGGATCAAAACCAGAAAAAAAAGCATACAATTGAAGCCAATCGACACACCTGAGAAGAGAGTTAAGGCAAGGGAAGAATTGTAGCATTTTGGATGATCATTGGATTATATTTAGTTGTTCAATGACGGAGTTAGTAAATATTGGACAAATGTCCCTGTTCCAAATACTAAGGGTAATATTGGATGTGGACATAAAGGGGCTTCTAACATATTGTAGTGTTGTAGGGTATCATATGGTCGGCCCCGCACGACCATAGCCTTTGCTTACTTGTTTTTAATTCTTTTTTTATAAAACCTTGAACAGTCTTTAATTTTTCAATGTTCGACCAAAGCGTTTTTGTTGCTTTCATATCTGAGTGTCTAAAAATCAGGAAAACACTAAGATATTTATTTGAATTTAAGATTTATTTTCTTACCCACACACTCCAAATTTATAAATGTAAATACATAAGAATAACAAATCCTAGCAAATTCTACACTTTTTTTGTGAATAATAAGCCAGATGGTCTAACATTTCCACTAAGTGGACAATTTCGTTTTTTTCGGAAATTAACTCAGCAATAACAAATGATATCTGTACTTTTAATTTTTGGTCTGAGTGTCATATTTCGGTTGCGAACCTCTTCTTATGAAATTTTCCTCCAGCTATGACCACATTTACCAACCGTTTACTCCAAATACCAAAAGAGAGTTTTTCAACAAAATTCACATCACATCGCCCTTTTTTTCCCAACTTCACATAATCGGTTTAACAACAATCTTAATGTTTAACACAAAATGCAAACATTACTAGATAGAAGATAGAATAAATGATTTGACAAACAAAACATTTATACAGAAGCTTCCTTCAAAGTTTGTTTGGTGACACATCTGTAGGATTCCTTCAGGACATATTTCGCTTCATCTTCATTCGTTTTTCTTGACTTGCTTCAAAGATTAGAAATATTGTAACAAAATGTTAAGCTGTTGTTGTATTGAATTTACATTGTTAAGCTAATTCTTTGTGCTTGCCTAACCTTTTGATGTTTACTCTTTGCTTATGCTCATTTATGATGTAAATCCTTCTTTACTTTTGTTTATATTGTACCTACCTTCAGGGCATGTTTGCGTTATGTCTAGCTCGTAAAATCTTTCCAAAATAAAATTATCAATATTAACAGAATTTCTAAATTTAACACAGGAATTGAATTTTTTTATTCAATATTTGTAAATACGACTGCAAGCATATGTGTTATTTTGGTTCATAACAAATTAGCATAAAAATCGTTGACTTAAATTTCATTCGGTATCATATTTCAATGTCGAACGTTTAAAAGTAGAGGTATGCTTTTAAAGATATTGGTTTCAATGAACGGAACTTTAAATTTCCTGCGATGAACATACCTTTACATTTAGGAAATATTAATTTAGGACTATTACAATAGAAATATGCATCAGAAAAATTTTAGAAATAATTTAAGCTTCCATTAAAGCCTTTCCAGATAAAAATTGCTTGTATCGACCTTGCACCGTTTTTTATACCCTCCACCATACATAGTATGGAGTGTATATTAAGTTCGTCATTCCGTTTGTAACTCATCGAAATAATCATTTTAGACCCAACAAAGTATATATATTCTTGATCAGCGTAAAATTCTAAGACGATTTAGCCCAGTTCGTTGTCTGTCCGTTTGTTGTAATCACAGTCTAAACGAATTAAGATATGAAGCTGAAATTTTGCACAGATCTCTCTTTTTTCTGCAGGCAGGTCAAGTTCGAAGATGGGCTATATCGGTCCACGATATCGTATAGCCCCCATATAACGGTACCCCCGATATTCGGTATTTTGATAACTTTACCCACATTTTTCAACGTAATTGTCTGAAAATCCACACAAGAAGTTTCTTTTGGGTACTTTATACCTCGGCAGAAAATTATCTATATAGGTCCACGATATCGCATAGCCCCCATATAACGGTACCCTCTGATATTCGGTATTTTGATGATTTTAGCCACATTTTTCAATATAAGTGTCTGAAATTCCACAAAAGGAGTCCCTTGTGTGTATTCTACCCTCTGAAAAAGAATTGTCTATATAGGTCCACGATATCGTATATCCCCCATATAACTGTACCCCCGATATTCGGTGTTTTGATGCTGTTAGCCACATTTTTCAAAGGAATTGTCTGAAAATCCATACAAGGAGTTCCTTATGGGTACTTTATACTTCGGAAGAGAATTATCTATATCGGTCCACGATATCGTATATCCCCCATATAACGGTACCCCCGATATTCGGTATTTTGATGATTTTACCCACATTTTTCAACGGAATTGTCTGAAAATCCACACAAGGAGTTCCTTGTGGGTACTTTATACCTCGGAAGATGGGCTATATCGGTCCACGATATCGTATAGCCCCCATATAACGGTACCCTCCGATATTCGGTATTTTGACGATTTTAGCCACATTTTTCAATGAAATTCCACAAAAGGAGTAACTTGTGAGTACTCTACCCTTTGAAAAAGAATTGTCTCTATCGTATATCCCCCATATAATTGTACCCCCCGATGTTTTGATGATGTTAGCCACATTTTTCAACGGAATTGTCTGAAAATCCATACAAACAGTTCCTTATGGGTACTTTATATTTCGGAAGAGAATTATCTATATCGGTCCACGGGTACTTTATCCTTATGGGTACTTTATATTTCGGAAGAGAATTATCTATATCGGTCCACGATATCGTATATCCCCCATATAACGGTACCCCCGATATTCGGTATTTTGATGATTTTACCCACATTTTTCAACGGAATTGTCTGATAATCCACACTAGGAGTTCCTTGTGGGTACTTTATACCTCGGCAGAAAATTATCTATATAGGTCCACGATATCGTATAGCCCCCATATAACGGTACCCTCTGATATTCGGTTTTTGTGAGCAATTTACTCCCCGACAGAGAATTCTTTATATAGGTTAATGATATCGTATAGCACCCATATAATGGTACCCCCGATATTCGGTATTTTGATGATTTTAGCCACATTTTCAAATCGTATTTTCTGAAAATTCACACAAGTAGTTTTTTGTGAGCACTTTACCCCCTGAAAGGGAATTGTCTATATAGGACCGCAATATCGTATATCCCTCATATAACGGTACCCCCCGATATTCAGTATTTTTATGATTTTAGCCACTTTTTCCAATGGAATTAGCTGAAAATCCACACAAGGAGTTCCATTGAGTACTTTACCCCCAGACATTTCCCCATATATCGGCACCTTCCGATATTAGATATTTTAAAGATTTTAACAGATTTTTTTTTGAAAATTTTCTAATTCTTTCAAAATGGTGGAGGGTATTCAAAGTCCGGCCCGGCCGAACTTACTGTTTTTTTACTTGTTAATTTTTTGGAAAGACTAATTCATAAGTTATCAAACAATTTTAGTGAGAGAAATATCATGTCTCACATTTTATATGACACTTTACACATAATTACTAACAGCCGTATATAAAGGGTCTTTAATAGTTGAAGCTCATGACTTCTAAAATTTGATGGTATTATTAATTTTAAATGCAAAATTTGGTATTCTGTATTCCCTTTAATATAAATCGGTGGTTTCATTTAGAAGTGTACCTTAAATACATCTCATACAGCAAAAATATTCAAAATAAATTAACAACACAACGGCATTCAGGGCTGTTCTGAATTTTCAGATGTAATAATGGCACTCTCAATCATACTTAAATATTCAAGGAGAGTTCATGAATCAACGAAGCCTGACAAATGGTCAGGAATTCCTCGACAGTCATTTTAAAATGACACCGAAAATCATTTCATTATCAAAGCGGACAAATGTTAAAAATGTTTTACTCTGTCATTCATTTGTTCGTTAAGTTTACGTAAATGTAAAGTAAAACTCAGCAACAACAATATTCACCATTACACACTGTATTTAACATGCAAATGAACAACATCATCTGTGTCCTCATCCGCTTCAGTGACAAAGATTATGGTTGCTCCGGTTATGTTTCCAGCTACAAGGACGTTTCAACTGAAACCCACTTCTGATGGCTGTAGTTTTTTGTTTATTCTCAGACTTTTAACTTTCCATTAAATTGAAACGCTATAAAAATCTCACTCGTCCGTTTTTACAGAAAGTGTAAATTGTTGGATTTGTTCGTGTATATTTGAGGACAATTACAATTTTGTATATTTATACCCTACAACACTATGTATTGGGGGTATTATTATTATAAGTTTGATTGGGCCACACCACGAAATATTGGTTTCCCACATAGGAAAGTATATATGGATCTTCCTATCTCGACGAGCTGAGTCGATCTAGCTATGTATGTCCGTCCGTCCGTCTGTCCATGTTAATTTGTAATCACTCTACAGGTCGCAATTATGGACCGATCTTCACGAAATTTAGAATGGAAGCCTATTTCTGATTTCAGAATAGAAGCCTATTTCTGATTTTGCAGTTGCTCAATCAGTCGCAATTATAAACGCGGAAATTAGCATTGAGCTAGAGCTTAGGGCTGGGCAGAAGCCTCCCAAATTTGATGGTCATCGGGTAATATTTAGTGGGTGAAATAGACCATAATATTTGTGTTGAATAAAAGTAAAATTTTCCATTAAACCGCGAATATTTTCAATTCCGGCGAAATCACATATAGACGAAGGTCAATTCTGACCGTTACGTAGATGCCGATAGACAAAAATATTAGAGTTATATAACGAAATATATACAATGTCGATATACAAAGGAAGGGAATATTAATTAGAATGCTTCTATCTCAAAATCTCTCTTGGCAAAAAAAGAATGAAATCTAATAAAAATCACATAAAAGATGCCAATAATGATGATATATATTTTGTAGTATTTTGTGATTATGGGGTTATTATATAAATATTGCAACTATCGTCCGATCCTTACGAAAATTTTTATAAGGTTAGAGTTTGGCTCAGAGTGCCTGGGCCTATTGTTTTCAAAGATGTCCGCTATATATTTAGGTGTTGAAATGGACCAACAATTAAAAATGTTCCTGATTTTTTAGCCGTTAAACAGGTCACAAATAGAAACTAAAGGACACGAAATCTCGCATGAGGTTAGAGTTTAGGACAGCGTGTTTAATGGACCACTACTTTTTTGTGAAAATATATACAAAATTTCTATTTTACTTAAGCGCTGAAAATAACTTACATGCGATATCCTGATTTCGTTGACGATTATAGCCAAATATCGTAGACAAGCAAATTATATAGATGATACAGAGGGGCCTCTTCCTTTTGGAGATGATCGGAAAATATTTAGGGGTTCAAATGAACCAAAAATAGAAACAATTTCCTGATCCCACAATTGAAGCCAATCGACACGACCGAGAAGAAAGTTAAGGAGAGGGAAGAATGGTCGGCCCCGCACGACTATAGACTTTGCTTACTTGTTAGTATTGTGATTATTTTATTTATTTCTTTATTCATTTTTTTGGGCTGAATTGAAGAATCTATCTAAATATCTCCTTCCAAAATGAAATCACTAATGATGTAGTCCTTAAAGGGTCAATATATATTGTATCTGTTGAGAAAAAAGGAACATAACACGAAAAATTCATTCTAATCGAGTAAGTGTTGAGATTCAACAATTATTTGACGGCGAAAGATGAACAACTTACAATCAAGTCGCATGAGCATTGGCGGCTAAAAAGCTTTTGAAAAACATTTAACCAGTATCCATCACAATTCTCACACCCCAGTGACATATCAACTTTTAATGTTAAATATACTTTAACTTGATATGGATGTGGCATGAAGTTGAACATTTTTATGTAATGCAGGTATTAATGCCAGATGGGTGAAAAGGTAACGGTTAGTGTGATACCACATGAAATTCTTTTTGAGGCGTGCATTATAAAACACTATCACCCATTTGGGTTCCCCTTATTTTGCATTTGACTAAAAGGAAATGTAGCTTCAAAAACATATGTATAAAATGTTCTATAATCGATTTTCATGAAGGGATATTAAGCGCGTAGAAGACATGTGAAACGCCTACTGAATACTAATTTAAGGGATATCTAGCTCACACACATTCGATGTGAAGGCATGTATTGGTGGGGTTTGACCATACAACTTTCTTAAAGGTTGAAATAACAAAAATGCTGCTAAGCTTTTCGAAGGAACTAAAAACGAAATAAAATAATGTTTGCCATCTGCGTATTCAAATTTCATTTTCCAATATTAAATGTAATTTTCACCTTTAAGATCCGCTTCACTATACTTCTAAATAATTGTTTCTTGAGATCCAATGTATGGTTTTGTAGTTGGTCATTTGCTTAATTTCCCAATGGTTTGGTATTTACGAAACAAAAAAGAAAGTTCGTACGATCTATAAGGTTGATTCCTGAGATATGATGGTATTTATAATGAAATGTACTTTGTTGGTTGGTACTTTTTCCAATATATAATACTTTCGTGTGTAAAAACTCGGTTTCAAAGTCGAACTATATATCTCAATATTGTTATTGATTCCTTCATTCAATTTCAAAGGGTTTCGGGTCTACAGGAACTTTACCTTAAATTATATCTGTGAAGGGTGTTATACGGTCGGCGCTAAAAAAAAGCCGTTGCTAACTTCCTATTCCTACATTAATTTTTAAATTCAAAAATACATTCATTCATGCTTGCGTGGAATACTCTCTTACTCTTAGTAAGAAGTCAGCAAATAAATGTAAGCTCCGTTGTTGCTACACATGCATTGAACGTTATCAAAAATGACAAATTTTAGCAAACAATTGTTGACAAATTATGCATAAGGCACCAACGTCCGGTATGGCGGTGTTAATACTGAACTCTAGCAAACGAGCATTTACTCCACCTGGTCCGGCCAGCATAAGCACATATGTATTATTGTGGGCTCATAATACCTTAACACATGTATGAATATGTGTTTTATCCCTTCATGCAAATATACCTCTTTAGAATGATCCCTAGAGTTCAAGTGTGAATAACTTGTGCTAAAAAATGTCTTACAAAAAGCATGGCAGATAGCATAGGATGGGTTTTATGTATACAACCATACAATAGACTGACTACAGTGTCCGCGGTTTCCAATGATTTAATCTAATGCATGGCAATTTTAACGTCATACAAAACTAATGCCACCAGATAAGGTATTTTTATACCCTCCAGCGTACAGAGTATGGAGGGTATATTAAGTTCGTCATTCCGTTTGTAACTCATCGAAATAATAATTTTAGACCCAACAAAGTGTATATATTCTTGATCAGCGTAAAATTCTAAGACGATTTAGCCCTGTCCGTCCGTCTGTCCGTCTGTTGTAATCACGCTACAGTCTAAACGAATTAAGATAGGAAGCTAAAATATTGCACATATCCCTCTTTTGTCTGCAGGCAGGTCAAGTTCGAAGATGGGCTATATCAGTCCACGATATCGTATAGTCCCCATATAACAGTACCCCCCGATATTTGGTATTTTGATAATGTTAGTCACATTTTTCAATGGAATTGTCTGACATTCCACACAAGGAGTCCATAGTGGGTACTTTTTACCTCGGAAGAGAATTATCTATATAGGTCCACGATATCGTATAGCCCCCATATAACGGTACCCCCCGATATTCGGTATTTTGATGATTTTAGCCACATTTTTCAACGGAATTGTCTGATAATCCACACAAGGAGTTCCTTGTGGGTACTTTATACCTCGCAAGAGAATTATCTATATAGGTCCCCATATAACGGTACCCCCCGATATTCGGTATTTTGATGATTTTGCGCACATTTTTCAACGGAATTGTCTGACATTCCACACAAGGAGTCCATGGTGGGTACTTTTTACCTCGGAAGAGAATTATCTATATAGGTCCACGATATCGTATAGCCCCCATATAACGGTACCCCCCGATATTCGGTATTTGGATGATTTTAGCCACATTTTTCAACGGAATTTTCTGATAATCCACACAAGGAGCTCCCTGTGAGTACTTTATTCCTTGGAAGAGAATTATCTATATAGGTCCACGATATCGTATAGCCCCCATATAACGGTACCCCCCGATATTCGGTATTTGGATGATTTTAGCCACATTTTTCAACGGAATTTTCTGATAATCCACACAAGGAGTTCCCTGTGAGTACTTTATCTCTTGGAAGAGAATTCTCTATATAGGTTAACGATATCGTATATCCCCATATAACGGTACCCCCCGATATTCGGTAGTTTGATGATATTAGCCATATTTTCCTATGGTGTTGTCTGAAAATCCACACAAGGAGTTCTTTGTGAGCACTTTAACCCCTGAAAGGTAATTGTCTATATAGGTCCACAATATCGTATATCCCCCCATATATCCGAACCTTCCGATGTTCCATATTTTAAATATTTTAACAGAATTTTTAATGGATTTTATTTTTTGAAAATTTTCTAATTCGTTCCAAATGGTGGGGGTTATTCAAAGTTCGGTCCGGCCGAACTTACTGCTTTTTTACTTGTTGTAACACTCATATATTCTTTAGAAATAAATTAGCATTTAGTATTTTACTAGTTTAGTATTTTATTATGTTGCTGAATTTTTGTTCAAAATGGTTTGAAAAAAGAAACTGAATTTAGTATGTTGAAGTTTTAAATGTTTTGTTAGTTTATTTTGGAAACTATACAATTTAAAAATTTAACATACTCAATTCAATTTCACTTTTCAAACCAATTAAAATCTTTTTAGGGATACATCAACGTTTGTCTACCCTCCCACTTAAAATACGAAGCATCACTAACATCTAAACCGATTGCAAAATTCCGCTAAGTCAATTTAATCTGTGCATTATGAACAGCAATATTTGTCATTTCTCCCCTGGGTCATTTGATATTACGCGTGAACTTTGATTCATGGGCAGTGCAATAACATCACTTCTTTTAGGCTTAAGTGTGCGACTTATGCCACTAATGTGAGACTGACATTTATCCTCAAGCCATTTTGGCCGCAAAGTACTCACGGCTAATTCTGGGTATGACTTCAACTTAGATAAGAGAGAATATTACCCATAAATATGAGTATGTGTGTATTCTCATTTACCATTTGGCCATGTTAAGGATGACCATTAGTTGAATTTCATATGCCTATGATAAGATAAGCTACAACTTTAAGTTTAAATATTGATTGGTAAATACAACTTAGTCGCTCTTATAATTTTATATATTTTCTTGGATACAATTATCCTCATGATTCTTCTCAACTTTTTCTTTTGATATCATGTCACTTTTTGATTCCCTCTTTTTGTCACAATTCTTAGTGAAACTTTTCTACATTTGGATGTCTTTCACCATTTGGCAAACTTTTTGTGAGCTGAAAAAATCTTCTGGAATTTACCACTAATCTTCTTAGGTCCACTTTCAACAATAAAAAATGCTTAATTTCAAACGTATCGATGATGATTTATCTCAATTTTGTGAAAGCAAATATGCCTACGATTTTTCTTTGGATATCATTGAACAATTTGTCGAATGCAGATAGATGTAACGGAATAACCAAATAGAATTTCATATTATTTCATCTATATTATACATAGTCCTTTTTCGATTAAAGAATATATAATTACAATAATAGTTATACCCTACAACACTATATGTTGGGGGTATTATAAGTTTGATTGGGCCAAAAATTATGTAACACCACGAAATATTTGTTTCCCATATAGGAAAGTATATATGGATCTTCCTATCTCGCCGAGCTGAGTCGATCTAGCTATGTATGTCCGTCCGTCTGTCCGTCTGTTCATGTTAATTTGTAATCACTCTACAGGTCGCAGTTATGGCCCGATCTTCGCGAAATTTAGAATGGAGGTGGGGCTACAGTCAGAATAGAACCCTATTTCTTTTGGAGTTGATCGCATAAAAATTCCTGATTTTGCAGTTGTTCTACAGGTCGCAATTATAGACCAATCAAAGCGGAAGTTAGCATGGGGCTAGAGCTTAGGGCTGGGCAGAAGTCTTCCAATTTTGATGGTCATCGGGTAATATTTAGTGGGTGAAATAGGCCACAACATTTGTGTTAAATAAAAGTCAAATTTTCCATTAAACCGCAAATATTTTTAATACCGGCGAAATCACAAATAGAGGAACAGGTCAATTCTGACCGTAACATAGATGCCGATAGTAAATATATCGGATATGTATTGCGAAATATATACAATGTATATATACAAAGGAAGGGGATGTTAGCTAGAATGCTTATATCTCAAGAATGGCTGGACCGATTTTGACAAATTTTGTCTATTCAGAATGCCCTCTTGACATTAAAGTATAAAATCTTAAAAAATCGCAGAAAAATATGCCAATAATGATGTTAATATAGATTTTGAAGTATTTTGTGACATTTTTTATTTTTTCATATTTTTTGTCGCATGCGATTTTTTTCAATTTGACTTATAATATTTTGTAATACTTTTTATTCACCTTACAACACAGGTTGGAGATATTATATCAGTATTGCAAATATCGTCCGATCCTCACGAAAATTTTCACAAGGGTAGGGTTGGGCTCAGAAGGGCTAGGCCTATTGTTTTCAAAGATGTCCGCAATATATTGTGGACCAACAATGGACCAACAACTAAAAATTTTCTTGATTTTGCAGCCGTTATAAATGTCACAAACAGAAACCAAAGGACACGAAATCTCGCATAAAGTTAGAGTTTAGGGCAGAAATACCAGCATTACTTACAGGCGATATCCCAAATAAACAAAAGGCGAACGTCTGGCTTTTTATACCCTACACCACATAGTGGTAAGGGTATTATGTCTTTGTGCATTTGTTTGTAACATGGAGAAGGAAACGAGATAGACCCATAGTTACTTTTGAGAACCTTCATAGAATCACTTTCTGAGTCGATTTATGCATGTCCGTCCGTCTGTCCGTCCGTCCGTCTGTCCATGTATTCTTGTGAACAAAATGCAGGTCGCATTTATTATCCGATTGAGATGAAATTTTCCAAACAATATTTCTTTGGCCCAAGGACGAACCCTATTGAAATTGGTGAGAATCGGATCAAATTTAGATATAGCTCCCATATATATCTTCATCCGATTTCGGGTTAAATGAGCACCAAATGTTCACTACCAGTCCAAATTACCTGAATTTTGGCACACCCAACCGGGTTCGGCCCAGAAGCAAGTATATCAAATTTGGAGAAAATCGGTTCAGATATAGCTATAGCTCCCATATACATCTTTCATCCGATTTGATCTTTAAGTCCCTCACATTCCTACTATGCACTCCACAACCGTGATATTTGGTACCAGGTATTAGATGGAGCACAGAAATAGCTGTTTTAAATTTTATCGAAATCGGTTCAGATTTGGATATAGCTCCCATATATATCTTCATCCGATTTCGGGTTAATTGTGCTCCAAATGGCCGATATAAGTCCAAATGGACTGAATTTTAGTACATCGGACCAAATTCAGCCTAGAAGCAAGTATATCAAATTTAGTGAAAATCGGTTCAGATATAGATATAGCAACCATATATATGTTTCATCCGATTTAGTCTTTTAGTCCCTTACATTCGTAATGTTCACTCCACAACCGTGATATTTGGTACCAGATATAAGGTACAGCCCAGAAATAGCTGTTTTAAATTTTATCGAAATCGGTTCAGATTTGGATATAGCTCCCATATATATCTTCATCCGATTTCGGGTTAATTGTGCTCCAAATGGCCGATATAAGTCCAAATGGACTGAATTTTAGTACATCGGACCAAATTCAGCCTAGAAGCAAGTATATCAAATTTAGTGAAAATCGGTTCAGATATAGATATAGCAACCATATATATGTTTCATCCGATTTAGTGTTTTAGTCCCTTACATTCGTAATGTTCACTCCACAACCGTGATATTTGGTACCAGGTATTAGATGGAGCACAGGAATAGCTGTTTTAAATTTTATCAAATTCGGTTCAGATTTGGATATAGCTCCCATATATATATTCATCCGATTTCGGGTTATTGACCACCAAATGGCCGTAATAGCATCAATTTTGTCAAATCCGACCGAAACCAGCTTAGAAGCAAGTACACCAATTTTAGTAAAAATCGGTTCAGATATAGCTATAGCTCCCATATATATGTTTCATCCGATTTCGTCTTTAAATCCCTCACGTTCGTAATATGCACTCCACAGAAATGATATTTGGTACCAGTTATCAGATAAAGCCCAAAAATAGTTGATTTTAATATTATTAAAATCTGTTCCGATTTGGATATGCCTCCCATATATATCTTCATCCGATTTCGTGTTAATTGTGCATCAAATGGCCAATATCAGCCCAAATGGCATGAATTTTGGCAAATCCGACCGAAACCAGCCTATAAGCAAGTACACACCAATTTTAGTAAAAATCGGTTCAGATATGGTACCAGATATCAGATAAAGCCCAAAAATAGTCGATTTTGATTTTATAAAAATTTGTTCAGATTTGGATATAGTATAGCATAGCATACTCTTCAAAGGAATGATATTTGGTACCAGATATCAGATAAAGCCCAAAAGTAGTCGATTTTAATTTTCTCAAAATCTGTTCAGATTTGGATATAGCACCCATATGTATCTTCATTCGATTTCGAGTTAATTGTGCAACAAATGGCCAATATCAACCGAAATGGCATGAATTTTGGCATATCTGGCCAAATTCAGCCTAGAGGCAAGGACACCAATTTTAGTAAAAGTCGTTTCAGATATAGCTATAGCTCCCAAATATATCTTCATCCGATTTCGGATTAAATGTGCAGCAAATGGCTAATATTGGTACATCAAATTTAGTGAAAATCGGTCGGATACAGCTATAGCTCCTATATATACCTTTCATCCGATTTGTACTTTAAGTCCCTCAAATTCGAAAAATGTACGATACAAGAATAATATTTGGTATCAGATGCAGCTAAGAAATATCTTCTTTTTCAGTTTTACAAATATCGGTTCAGATTTGGATATACCTCCTATATATATCTTCATCCAATTTCGTGTTGATTGCGCACCAAATGTCCAATATCAGCCCATATGTCCTGGGTTTTGGCAAATCTGACCGAATTCAGCCTAGAATCAAATACATCAAACTTGGTGAAAATCGGTTCAGATATAGCTATAGTTCGTAAAATGCACGATAGAGTTAGATAGATTTTGATTTTGTACCAAATATCTCATAGAGCTCTGAAATGCTCTGTATAAACCTTTTTACGAGAGCTCTACTAAATATGCATAGTGGTGTAGGGTATCATATAGTCGGCCCCGCCCGACTTTTGAGCTTTCCTTACTGGTTTTATGCTGATTTCGTTCACGAATATAGCAAAATATCGTAGACAAGCAAATCATATAGATGAGTCTAAATTTGGAGATACTGAGGGGCTTCTTTCTTTTGGAGATGATTGCAAAATATTTAGGGGTTCAAATTAACCAAAAACAGAAATGTTTTTCCGATCACACAATTGAAGCCAATCGACACGCCTGTGAAGAGAGTTAAGGACAGGGAAGAATTCTAGCATTTTGGATGACCATTGGATTATATTTATCTGTAAAACGGACTACAGCAACTAACAGCCCGACGGAGTGCATAAATGTTGGCAAATCTCCCTGGTCAAAATCCTAATTTCAAAAGCGAAATCTTCCAATATGGATTTCGACATAAGGGGGCTTCTAACATGTTGTAGTGTTGTATAACATAGTCGGCCTCGCACTACAATAGCCTTTGCTTACTTGTTTAATATTAACCATGAGAATTGTTGCTTCCAGGTACGCAGTCTATTACTATGAGAAGAAGGAAATGTTTTATCCATGGACATTTTGGACGTAGTCAAAATAAGTCGAACGTGGTATACTACACTACAATTAAAACTCGTGTCTGTACCTGAGAATAAAACCAGTAAGTAAAAGTCAAAAGTCGGGCAAGGCCGACTGTATGAAACCCTACACCACTATGCTTATTTAGTAGAGCTCCCGTAACAAAATAACTTATTTGAAGTAGAACATACCACTAATCAACATTTGGCTTTAGAGCTGTTATAATTTGGTTTCAGAGGGAACTATCTATCACATCCTATCTGCTATATATATATCCAATTCTGATTCGATTTTCACTAGATTTGACGGAGACATTTTAATCTTTTATACCAATAACATTGCTATAGAGTGCATTATATCACTTCGAGAAAAAATTAAAACATATATATCGGAGCCGAGTTCTACAAAATGGAAACGTAATTCCCGAAATACACTCCACTTGGGCTGATATTAGCCATTATATACACAATAAACCTGAAATCGGATTTAGGATATATATATATATATCTTAGCCGATATCCAAATCTTAGCCGATATCGATAAAATTTGGCAAAGGTATATCCGAGCTCTATAAGATATCTGGAACCAAATATCATGGTTGTCGAATGCATATTACAAATGTGAGGGACTTAATAACCAAATCGGATGAAACAAATATATGGGAGATATAGCTGAACGGATGTTCATCAAATTTGACGTAGGGTAAGTGTGCCTAAGTTCCGCATGTCCCAGTAGTCGGCACTTTTTATTTTTAAGCTACTATTAAAACTAAATGTATTTTGTTTACTTCAAATATATTGCCAGATATCTTTGTGCACAATTTCGCTAAGAAAAGATGATTTATTCTAATAAAAATAAATTTTTTGTCTGTGAAGGTCCTCAACAATCCATATTCTTAAGAAAAGTACAATAAAGACGTCGAATCAGTTTAACTAAACAAAAATATTATATTTTAATGAATTAATTTATTATTATTATTAATTATTCTTACAAAAAAAATTGTATGCCGACTGTTGGAACATGCAATACCAACAATTGGCAAGTGGTGCCGACTACTGGCAAAAAAGCGTTGTTTTAATAAAATTACAAATTTATGACATTTAATAAAAAGTTATTAAAACTTTATTTATTATTACAAAAACTATACAAAATTTCGAATCTGAATAAATTAACTTTGTAATAATTGAAATATTCCACTCAGAATGGTGAGCGATTAAAAACGCGAAAATCCTAAAAGTGCCGACTACAGGTACACTTACCCTATGTTCTTCTAGACTAAATTCGGTCGGATGTGCCAATATTCAGGTCATTGGGACTTATATTGGTCATTTGGTGCACAATTAACACGAAATCGGTTGAAGATGTATGGGACCTATTTCTAAATTTGATCCGATTATTATCAATTTCAATAGAGTTCTTTATTGGGTCAAATAAATATTGTTGGGAAAATTTCATATCAATCGGATAATAAATGCGAGCTGCATTTTGTTCACAAGAATACATGGACGGACGGACGGACTAACATGCAGAAATCGACTCAGAAAATGATTGTATTTATCTCCTCAAAAGTAACTATCTCGCTTCCTTCTCAATGTTACAAACAAATGCACAAAGACATAATACCCTTACCAAACGTTAATTATTCCGTTTCTAAGTGTGCCTAAATTCATTATATTACGGGATATTTGAAATAACTGATATATGACGGTTATACGATATTGTGCCCATATTCGAAATGACTTACTCGCAGACAAAATAATCCTTAAAACCACAATAAGTCGTTTTAGCGCTTACGTGATTAAGTTTAGTGGACGAAAAGGCTGACGAAGGTCATGGCTACATAAATTTAGAATTTTATGCTGATCATGAATATGTATTTATTCCATAAACAATTTCACAAACATTTATAATTAAATTTGCAATTCCTATGTTTTACCTTAGAAGTCTTCGAAAACATTATAAATTTCTGCAAGACGTTGACTTTATTGAAGAAGATAATATCACAAATTAAAACCAGTAAGGAAAGCTCAAAAGTCGGGCGGGGCCGACTATATGATACCCTACACCACTATGCATATTTAGTAGAGCTCTCGTAAAAAGGTTTATACAGGGCATTTCAGAGCTCTATGAAATGTTTGGTACAAAATCAAAATCTATCTAATTCTATCGTGCATTTTACGAACTATAGCTATCTCTGAACCGGGTTTCTCCAAATTTGACGTTTTAGCTTCTAGACTGAATTCGGTCTTATGTACGAAAATTCAGGTGATTTGGGCTGATATTGACCATTTAGTGCACAATTAAACTGAAATCGATAGAATAATGTGAAGAGTATGCTATGCTATATCCAAATCTGAACAGATTTTGATAAAATTAAAATCGACTATTTTTTGGCTTTATCTGATATCTGGTACCAAATATCATTCCTGTGAGGAGTATATTACGAATGTAAGGGACTTAAAGAGCAAATCGGATGAAACATATATATGGGAGCTATAGCTATATCTGAACCGATTTTTACTAAAATTTGTATACTTGCTTATAGGCTGGTTTCGGTCGGATTTGCCAAAATTCATGCCATTTGGGCTGATATTGGCCATTTGATGCACAATTAACACGAACTCGAATGAAGATATATATGGGAGGCCTATCCAAATCGGAACAGATTTTAATAAAATTAAAATCAACCATTTTTGGGCTTTATCTGATATCTGGTACCAAATATCATTCCTGTGGAGTGCATATTACGAATGTGAGGGACTTAAAGACCAAATCGAATGAAAGATATATATGGGAGCTATAGCTATATCTGAACCGATTTTTACTAAAATTGGTGTACTTGCTTCTAAGCTGGTTTCGGTCGGATTTGCCAAAATTGATGCTATTACGGCCATTTGGTGGTCAATCACCCGAAATCGGATGAAGATATATATGGAAGCTATATCCAAATCTGAACCGATTTCGATAAAATTTAAAACAGCTATTCCTGTGCTCCATCTAATACCTGGTACCAAATATCATTCCTGTGGAGTGAATATTACGAATGTAAGGGACTAAAACACTAAATCGGATGAAACATATATATGGTTGCTATATCTATATATGAACCGATTTTCACTAAATTTGATATACTTGCTTCTAGGCTGAATTTGGTCCGATGTACTAAAATTCAGTCCCTTTGGACTTATATCGGCCATTTGGTGCACAATTAACCCGAAATCGGATAAAGATATATATGGGAGCTATATCCAAAACTGAACCGATTTCGATAAAATTACAAACAGCTATTTCTGGGCTGTATATGTATATGGCTGTATATCTGTTATATCTGGTACCGAATATCATTCTTGTGGAGTGCATATTACGAATGTGAGAGGCTTAAACACCAAATCGGATAAAACATATATATGGGAGCTATAGCTGTTTCTGAACCGATTTTCTCCAATTTTGTTGTATTTGCTTTAAGGCTAATCTCGGTCACATGTGCCAAAATTCGGGCCATTTGGGCTGATATTGGCCATTTGGTGGTCAATTAACCCGAAATCGGATGAAGATATATATGGGAGCTATATCCAAATCTGAACCGATTTCGATAAAATTTAAAACAGCTATTTCTGTGCTCCATCTAATACCTGATACCAAATATCACGGTTGTGGAGTGCATAGTAGGAATGTTAGGGACTTAAAGATCATATCGGATGAAAGATATATATGGGAGCTATAGCTATATCTGAACCGATTTTCTCCAAATTTGATATACTTGCTTCTAGGCCGAACTTGGTTGGGTGTGCCAAAATTCATGTAATTTGGACTGATAGTGGACATTTGGTGCACATTTAACCCGTAATCGGATGAAGATATATATGGGAGCTATATCTAAATTTGATCCGATTCTCACCAATTTCAATAGGGTTCGTCCTTGGGCCAAAAAAATATTGTTTGGAAAATTTCATCTCAATCGGATAATAAATGCGACCTGCATTTTGTTCACAAGAATACATGGACAGATGGACGGACGGACTGACATAACTGACTACATGACTGCATAAATCGGCTCAGAAAGTGATTCTATAAAGGTTCTCAAAAGTAACTATGGGTCTATCTCGTTTCCTTCTCCATGTTACAAACAAATGCACAAAGACATAATACCCTTACCACTATGTGGTGTAGGGTATAATTAAAAGGACTATAACTTACAATGTCAACAGACAATTGAGAATTTTTCTTGCAACCACCCTTACGAATTTTTTGTCGCGAATTTTTCTAATATTTACGGCATGTGTGCACGTACGTCAATGAAACACATTCACTTGTCGACGAATGGAACTTTTTGCTATTCTTTTG
Organism: Musca domestica; assembly: GCF_030504385.1. Taxonomy (NCBI): domain Eukaryota; kingdom Metazoa; phylum Arthropoda; class Insecta; order Diptera; family Muscidae; genus Musca; species Musca domestica. Next base: position 20,932,490 of record NW_026712299.1, read on the forward strand.
GGGTTGTCTTTAACTTAATTGCCAGACATTAATTTGTCTCGTTATATACGTTTTGTTTGTGTTCATTTCCTTCGTAAGAAAATGTCAAAGTTTTATTGGTAGTCTTCAGATTATTTGAAGAAATTACTCTCTAATTATGAGTGTTAAGATGTATGGGTGAGTATTGGCTGAAAAGGGGACCAAGGAAATTAAAGGCTTTAATTGTTTTGAATAATTTTAATCAAAAACAAGTAAGCAAAGGCTATAATGATACCCTACAACACTACAAATTTAGACCCATATATATGATTTCCTTGACTACGATATTTGGCTATATTCATCAACGAAATCAGCATAAAAAGCCAGAAGTTCGGTTTTTGTGTATTTCAGATATCTCTTGTAAGTAATGTTGGTTTTTTAGCACACAAAAGTAGTGGTCTATTCTAACCGCTGTCCTTAACCCTAACTACATTCAAGATTTCGAGTCATTTGGTTTCTATTTGCGATCTGATAACGGCTGCAAAATCAGGAATATTTTTAGTGGTTGGTCCATTTCAACCCCAAATATATTGCAGTCATCCTTGAAAACAATGGCTCTCCTGAGCCTAACCCTACCCTTGTAAAAATTTTCGTGAAGATCGGACGATAATTGCAATAACCCCAACCCGTGTTGTAAAGTGAAAAAATTTTACAAAATTTATACTTCAATATTATAACTCAAATTAAAAAAATCGCATTCGATAAAAAATATGAAAAAATAAAAAAAATGATTTTTTTAGATTTTATGCTTTTATGTCTAGAGGGCATTCTGAATTGACAAAATTTGTCAAAATCGGTTCAGCCATTCTTGAGATATATGCATTCTTGCTAACATCCCCTTCTATTGTATATTTACATTGTATATATTTCCCGATATATATCAGATATATTTACTCTCGGCATCTACGTAACGGTCAGAATTGACCTCTTCATCTATTTCGCCGGATTAAGAATATTCGCGGTTTAATGAAAAATTTGACTTTTATTTAACACAAATGTTATGGTCTGTTTCACCCACTAAATATTACCCGATGACCATCAAAATTCGAAAACTTCTGGCCAGCCCTTAGAAATAGCCCCATGCTAACTTCCGCGTCGATTGGTCTAAAACTGCGACCTGTAGAGCAACTGCAAAATCAGAAAATTTTTCAGTATTTGGTCCATTTCAACCCCTAAATATTACGCGATCATCTCCAAAAGCAATAGGGTTCAATTCTGGCCCAGACCCCACCTGCATTCTAAATTTCGTGAAGATCGGACCATAATTGCGACCTGTAGAGTGATTACAAATTAACATGGACAGACGGACGGACGGACATACATAGATAGATCGACTCAGCTCGGCGAGCTAGGAAGATCCATATATACTTTCCTATGTGGGAAACCAATATTTCGAGGCGTTTCATAATTTTTGGCCCAATCAAACTTATAATACCCCCAACACATAGTGTTGTAGGGTATAACAAGTAAAAAAGCCGTAAGATCGGACGGGCCGAACTTTGAATATCCTCCATCATTTGGACTAATTTGGTAATTTTCAAAAACAATAAAATTCGTTAAAAATTATTTTAAAATCTTAAAAATACCGAATGTAGCTGTTATTTTAGGGTTTATACAAAGTCATGGACCTGCATAGATAACATTTGTCATAAGCAATCACAATAATCAAATGCAAAACTTAAAAAAATTGGTGAATAATGTAGCTAAAATCATCAAAATACCGAATATCGGGAGTTTCCGTTATATGGGGGCTATACGAAGACGTAGACCTGAACAGACAAGGTCCTGTCATAGGCTGTAGCATCCATTACGAATATCAAGTACCAAATTTGAAACAATTCCGGTGAATAAAGTCGCTAAAATCATCAAAATACCGAATATCGGGGGGTACCCTTATATGGAGGCTATACCAAAACGTGGACCTACATACTTATACATTTGATATACATTTGAGTAAAATTTCATCAATCTACTTTATTTCGTTCGGAAGCTAGAATGATTTCCACCGACGGTAGGACATCACTAAACCGACATAGAATTTTATGCTGATCAAGAATATATACAATTTGTGGGGTCTAAAATGTAAATTTCGAGGTGATACAAACTGAAGGGTATAATAAAGAAGGTAAAGAAAGTCTTCACATAATAAATAAAATGAGGAATTTGTGACAATTAAACCATACCAACTATGATTATATTTTCAATTTTTATTCCAAAGGAACCAATATATGAGAGGATTATCCTCCTCTGAATCGATTTCTACTAAATTTGCCGAGGCATTTGTGTCTTTTCAATTCGGGCTTATACTACCCATTTAGTGCACAATTAACTTTATATATATGGGAGCTATATCCAAATATGAACCGATCTCGATAAGATTTGATAAAGGTATTTCTGAGCTGTAGTTGATATATTTCCCCAGATAACGTTATTACGGAGGACAAAAATAACAAATCGAATGAACAATATATATGAACCGATTTTCACAAAATTTGAAATACTTGTTTCTAGATTCAATGTGGTCGTAAGTGCCAAATTCCATCCCATTTGGGGTAAGATTAGTTATTTAGTGCACAATAAAGGCAAATCGGACGAAGTTGTATATGGGAGCCATATCCAAATCAGACCCGAACTCGATAAAATTTAGCAAAGGTATTACTGGGTTCTATATGATATATTTCCCCAAATATTGTTCTTATGGAGTGCATATTATGGCTGTGGAGGAAAAAATAACAAATCGGATGAACAATATATATATGGGAGCTATAGCTATAACCGATTTCGATCAAATTTGGCATACTTATTTTCAGACCTATTTGGTCGTATGCGCAAAATTCCATATTATATGGGCTGATATTACAGGTTTGGTGCACAAAAAAGGCAAATCGGACGAAAATATATATTGGAGCTATATCACAATTTTGACCGATTATCTCCAATTTCAATAGGGTTCGTCCTTGGGCCGAAGGTATTCTCTCCTCCCATATTTGCCCTAAGTTATAGAATAGTACCTTAACTTGTTTCCTTTCATTTCTTTTCTGTGTGTTCATATACAGATACCACAGAAAGCATTAAAAACAGCTTTCGATTTTATTTGGCATCTGAATATATTTAATTATCTTAAAAGCAGCCGCATATTTGCTTTCTGTTCAACAATCTCCTTGCTTTGGTATTAGTGTTTTGGCAATGCTATCTAACTTTGTGATCAGAATAGTATTATTTTTATAACTCTGAAATCAAGTAGTTTGTTTTACTGCATGGCTAATGCCGGTCATTCACTTTAGCTTATTGTGAATTCTTGCCAAAAAGAAAGTTTACAAGGTTGCGGTTATTGGTACAAACAAATATTTATAAGAACGTTTTTATAGTATAGAGGAAATACGTTTGGTTAAATTCTGAATATATTTTAAATAAGTATAAAAGGCGTTAAGTTTGGCTTGGTCGAACTTCAGGACTCTCAATTATAGGGAAATGAAATCATTGGAAATATTTTCGAATGCACCTGGCCAAAATGTTTTACAAGATTTTTAATTGCTTACAATTTCAAATGAACATGAGGGTATAAAATACAGAATATCTGATGGTGCAATATTGCTATGAAAATATTGTAATGTTGGCTTATATCTGAACGTCTAAAGAGCAAATTGTAAACAGAGGAGGTTAAAATTACGTGGTACCCTTGAAAATACGGTACATCAGGAGGTGCCGTTTTAAGGGGTTACACCAAAAAATTGAACCGAATTCGACTTTATGTGGAAATAGCATATCAAAGTAATAAATTATATCGATTCGCAACAGACAAATGTAATATACCCCACATACTATGATGAAGGATATACAAATCTGGTATTACTAACTTTTAATATGCTCACATACATATTGTCCTAAATGGGAATATTCTTTTACTTCTTTCAAAATGTAAGAGGCTTTTGATTTTTTGCATACCTAAATCTTATTTTTGCCTACGCGTATCCCCATTATTATCGTTATTCATGCCAATTTCTCAAAGTTGTACTTTTCTCGGCAAAAAAGGAAATTATTAATTACGCTTTCTCTTTCACCTACAACTCCACACCAGCACTGTGAAAAAAAAAAAAAAACATAAATTAAACGAGAAATTAATTTGTCAATTATTGCATGTGGTAGTTAAACTTTTTCAATGCTTTTTTCTTTTGCCAACTCTTAGTTACTTCGGGCAAGCGATTATCGTTTGCTCATTCCTGAATATTCATTTTGAAAATACGTTTCGTTAGCTGGGCACAAACGTGAACGTTTGCAATGCATGGAAACACTTTTAATGGCTTCCCAAAAAAGTGTTTAATTGAAATGATTGCTGTATTCGTTTTTGACTTCCGATTGGTTTGCAATATGAATGCTCTAATGCGAAAAAAACTTTATTGATAGCAAAGTAATAAATTAACAGGAATCAAAAGATTTTGTTATTAACATGTAATATTCGTAAGAATGATTTGTTATACCCTACAACACTATGTGTTGGGGGTATTATAAGTTTGATTGGGCCAACAATTGTGTAACCCCTCAAAATATTGGTTTCCCATATAGGAAAGTATATATGGATCTTCCTATCTCGACGAGCTAAGTCGATCATGTCCGTCCGTCCGTCTGTCCATGTTAATTTGTAATCACTCTACATGTCGCACTTATGGCCCGATCTCCACGAAATTGAATATAGAGGCGGGTCTAGGGCCACAATAGAAGCTTATTGTTATTGGAGATGATCGCATAATATTTAGGGGTCGAAATGGACCAAAAACTGAAAAATTTCCTGATTTTGCAGTTACTCTACAAGTCTTAATTATAGACCAATCGGAAGTTAGCATGGGGCTAGAGCTTAGGGCTGGGCAGAAGCCTTCCAATTTTGATGGTCATTGGGTAATATTTAGTGGGTGAAATAGACTATAACATTTGTATTAAATAAAAGTCAAACTTTACATTAAACCGCGAATATTTTTAATCCCGGCGAAAACAGGTTAATTCTGACCGTTACGTAGATACCGATAGTAAACATATCGGATATGTATAGCGAAATATATACAATGCATATACACAAAGAAAGGGGATGTAAGCTATAATGCTTATATCTCAAGAATGGCTAGACCGATTTTGACAAATTTCGTCCATTCAGAATGCCCGTTTGGCATAAAGTAAAAAATCGCATAAAAATATGTCAATAATGATGTTAATATAGATTTTGCGGTATTTTGTGACATTTTTAATTTTTTCATATTTTTTATCTCATGCGATTTTTTAAATTTGACTTATAATATTGAAGTGTATATTTTGTAATATTTTTTCACCTTACAACACAGGTTGGGGTTATATATATCCGATCCTCTCGAAAATTTGCTCAAGGGTAAGGTTAGGCTCAGATGGGTTAAGCCTATTGTTTTTAAAGATGTCTGCAATATATTTAGGGGTTTCAATGGACCAACAACTAAAAATGTTTCTGATTGTGCAGCCGTCACAAATAGAAGCCAAAGAACACGAAATCTCGAATGAAGTTAGAGTTTGTGACAGCGGGTACAGTGGACCTATTCTTTTGTGTGAAAAAACTACCTACATTAGTTACAGACGATATCCGAAATACACAAAAGGCGAACTTTTAGCTTTTTTATGCTCATTTATTGACCAATATGGCCAAATATCGTAGACAAGCAAATCATATAGATGAGTTTAAATTTGGAGATACAGAGGGGACTCTTGCTTTTGGAGATGATAGCAAAATATTTAGGAGTTCAAATGAACTAGAAACAGAAAATTCCTGATCACACAATTGAAGCCAATCGACACGCCTGAGAAGAGAGTTAAGGACAGGGAAGAATTCTAGCATTTTCGATGACCATTGGATTATATTTAGCTGTAAAATGGACCGCAACAACTAACAGCATGGCGGAGTGTGTAAATATTGGGCGATGTCCCTGGTCCGTGATATAATTTAAAAAGCGAAATCTTCAAAAATGGATTTGGACATAAGGGGGCTTCTAACATATTGTAGTGTTATAGGGTACCACATGGTCGGCCCCGCACGACTATAGTCTTTGCTTACTTGTCCCTATATAAATTTTATATCCTCCACTTTCTTCAAATTCATTATTTTTATATATGATCCCTAAAATGTGTGGATTTTTAAAATCTGTCATCATCATTACTAGTCTCAAATATCGCAATATTATTCACCCAAAACTCTATATGAAGCAGTTGACGGCTTGTAATCTATGTCAAATTTTTAAGAAATGGAAACAATAATGGAAGCAATGATTTCTCAATTAGGAATAAAGAACTTTCAAATTGCGGACAACTGAACTCAATCAAGCGATCTTGATCATTTTGTAGAACAGAGAGAGAGAGAGAGAGTTAATGACTTCGAAGTCTGTCGTAAACTACACAATAATGTGAAATCTACTTTTTCAAAATTATGCTCAATTATTTCTTTTTTTGGTGCAAATTGAAAAACTTTTCGTGAATTCCACACATTTTCTATGGCAAACATATGACTATCCAAGTTTCCGTTTCCGCATAGCCCTCATGGATGTCAGATCTTATGAGATTTTTAAATGAAATTTCATTAAATTTGGTTTTTGCAGTCCGTAATGAGAACATATACATCTCTCAATAAAATTTCGTGCCTCCCCATATTTACCATTGATTTCATTCAGATTTTTCAATGTATAAATAACCGATCCCTTTGGCAGAATTTTTTCCTTATGGGCCGAAATTTGCCCATTTTAATACATTTGCATACAATTCAAGAAGTTAAATTTAAGTTATTAGTTATTTATAAGTGGTTATCCCAATTTCCTAAATGCTTCGCCTTTCGCACCTTGGAAATAATATATAACATTCGAATATCAAATCTAGTCATGGGGGGATTTCTTTCCCAAGGATAGAACCATGAAAATGTCCCCCACAGCCGAAATATGCACTTTTAAATTGCATATTGCGATATTCGGTACTATATAAGATACGAAGCTCAGAAATACCTGTGCAGCATTTCGTCGAGATCGGTTGTGATTTGGATTGCCTTCCATATATCTTCAACCGAGTTCCCGATTGTTGTGCACCAAACAGTTAATATCAGTCAATATTTCGAATTTTGTGTAAATAGGCTTAGATTTAGCAATCATTTCCATATTTTTTTCGTTCGATTTGGTATTTAACTTCCCAATATTCTTAATATTCGTATACACGTATTAAATACCTCCATAAAATTTAGTAAAAATCGATTAGGTTTAATATAGTTCACGTATCTTGATTCTATCAGATATAAAATTTAAATGTTTAAAATCAATAACGATCATATTTGGTATGATCAACTTTACATAAATTCCCAATGTAGACGTGTATATGTTAGCAAAGGATCTAAATTCTTCACATATTTTATTTTCTTCAATGCTTATGCATTGTATGGCAGAAAAATGATGCTAGCGCCAATTTCGGATGCGCCATCAATCAATGTGCTGCCATTAATACGGTATGGTATCGCTCACTTTATTTCTAGCCATTCCGTACATTGTATATTTTGATTTAGCCATGATCATGTCTTTGCGCTTTTGTTTGTAACATGGAGAAGGAAGCGAGATAGACACATAGTTACTCTTGAGGATCTCCATAGAATCACTTTCTGAGTTGATTTATGCATGTCAGTCCGTTTGTCCGTCCGTCCGTCCGTCTGTCCATGTATTCATGTGAACAAAATGCAGGTCGCATTTATTATCCGATTGATATGAAATTATCCAAACAACATTTGTTTGGCTCAAGGACGAACCCTATTGAAATTGGAAATAATCGGTAAAAAATTAGATATAGCTCCCATATATAACGTCGTCCGATTTACCTTTTATTGTACACCAAACGTCTAATATTTGCCCAAATGGGATGGAATTCGGAACATGCGACCGAATTGAGTCTAGGAGCTAGTATGCAAAATTTGGTGAAGATCGGTTCAGATATAGCTATAGCTTCCATATATTTTTTCATCCGATTTGTTGTATTTGTTACCCACAGCCGTAATATGCACTCCGTAACAACGATATTCAGGGAAATATATGAAATACAGCTCAGAAATATCTTTGCCAAATTTTATCGAGATCGGTTCTGATTTGGATATAGCTCCCATATATATCTTTATCTGATTTCAAATTAATTGTGCACCAAATGGGCAATACAAGTCCGAATTTAAAAGATACAAATGCTTCGGCATATTTAGTCCTTTGAACTTATAATCATAGCGTGTGTGAATAAATTCTCCCATAAAATCTTTTAATTAATATGTGGAGCTCTACAAAATTAGCAAAGTGGTGTAGGGTATCATAAAGTCGGCCCCACCCGACTTTAGGACTTTCTTTACTAGTTTTTTTCTTAAAAGAAATTGAATTTGGAAAGTTCAATTGGAATTAATTCTATTCGATGCGAAAGAAATTCAGCGGAATGTTTTTGGTTTCGTTGGGATATTGTTTTCGGAAATAAAATAGATTTCGACGAAATACATATTTTTGTTGGTGTTTTTTCTTAACATTGTTTTGTTTTTCTTTTAATTTGTTAAATTTCAAAAAACATCGTTGCATCGAAGTAGGTTTATCGTTATTTCGCATTTAATTTATAGTCATTTCATTCAATTTAAAGTGAGTAATATTAAGTTGTTGTTCCAACTTCAGTTGTGGTTCAGTTATTGTTTTTGCTGTATTGAAGTTTATTCATCGTATCCATCAGGGAATGAAAATGGTAATTAATACATTTTATTACGATAATTTATCACAGTCAAGTGTAAAGCATTAAATAGCTCTAGAGCTTCGTAATGGATTCGCCTTTATGCTGTGAACTGTGTGTTGGTAGCAGCGAATTAAGTAGCATAATTTCCCAACGAAACGTTATCCTGGCCATTGTTCAATGGTGAGTAATTAATGAATATATTTCATGAAAAATAAAAAAAGAACACTAACAATTATTAAGTTCAGATTTTTACAAATAAGTGAAAAATGACTATAATAGGTGAGTGGTTATTGTAGATCAATCTCTAAGGGAGATTAGTCCTGGATATTTATTTCGGAATACAAAATAATCAATTTAAGCTCTAAATCAATATTTGAAGCTAGGACTAGAAAGCAATACTTACATTCGAAGAAGGTAATGGTCACTCAAACAGTTGTACCATTGGTTTTCCCATTGGTGTTTCTTCAGTAGGATCATAGTTTCCACACACGATAAGGGGAGAACATCATTTTCTGATTATTACAGTACTTATACCATAATCATATGTCGTTTTTGTTCAGAAAATAAGGTAATATGGCCCAATATTGATCTTAGTGTACTCAAGGTTTCAATGAGGTCAGTCATAGTATTTTTAGAATTCAGTTTTAACACATAAAATTAACAAGTAAGCAAAGGCTATAGTAGTGCGGGGCCGACTATGTTATACCCTACAACACTACAATATGTTAAAAGCCCCCTTATGTCCAAATTCATATTGGAAGATTTCTCTTTTGAAATTAGGATTTTGACCAATATTTCTGAACTCCGTCGGGCTGTTAGTTGTTGTAGTTTATTTTACAGCTAAATATATTCCAACGGTCATCCAAAATGGTAGAATTCTTCCCGCTGTCCTAAACTCTAACTTTATGCGAGATTTCGTGTCCTTCGGTTTCTATTTGTGCCCTTTATAACGGCTGCAAAATAAGGGCAATTTTTAGTTGTTGGTCCATATCAACCCCTAATATATTGCGGACATCTTTGAAAACAATAGGCCTGGCACTTCTAAGCCCAACCCTACCCTTGTGAAAATTTTCGTGAGGATCGACGATATTTGCAATCTGTATATAATAACCCCAACCTGTGGAGCAACTGAAAAATCAGGAATCAGTTTTTGGTCCATTTCAACCCCTAAATATTATGCAATCATTTCCAAAAGAAATAGAGTTCTATTCTGACCCTAGCCCCACCTCCATTCCAAATTTCGTGAAAATCGGATCATAATTGCGACCTGTAGAGTGATTTCAAATTAAGATGGACAGACGGACGGACATACATAGCTAGATCGACTCAGCTCGGCGAGATAGGAAGATCCATATATACTTTCCCATGTGGGAAACCAATATTTTGTGGTGTTACATAATTTTTGGACCAATCAAACTTATAATACCCCCAACACATATTCTTGTAGGGTAAAAAAATTAATCAAGGCCGTTCCCACCCAACTGTTTCTTTTGCTTCCCTGGTGCTTCAATTCCATCAAAATTTAAAAATTAGCGATAGCTATGGAGGGTATATTAAAGTATATATATACTTGACAGAAAATTATCTGTGCAGGTCCAGACTTTTCATATAGTCCCAATATAATGGTACCTCTTCATTTTCGGAATTCTGAAGATTTTTGTTTCGCATTTGAATATTGTAATGGCTTATGACAAAAGTTGCCTATGCTGGCCCACGTCGTCGTATAGTTCCTAATATAACGGCTACATCCGGTATTTTTAAGATTTCCAAATAGTGGAGGGTATTCGAAGGTCGAACCCATCGAACTTACAGCTTTTTTACTTGTCTTTCCTACTATTTACTATTTTTCTCTTTGTTGAAGACCCACCATTTTCAACAAAAGGCTATTATTCTTTTGATGACTATTATAATATGCCTACTTGAAAACGATTGGTAGCAAATTGAAATTTCATTTAATCCATTTCATTTCCAGACAAACATAAGAAATAGTAAGAATGGAGAGAAAGATAATAATTGCAATATTCCAATACAGTAGCATATTGTATCAAATTGCTGAAACTCCCATAAAACTTGAAATTAAATTTGTCAATTGGGAATTGCACAACCAATGGAAATTGGAACATTTAAGGAAATCTCTATGGGGCATGAGAATCACAGAAGTCAAAAGGCAAAATAAACTACAAATCTGGAACATCTGAAAAGTTTTGAACAATCGCGAGGAAAGTTTGCACTTAAATTGTGAATATATACAAACATATTTTAGGGCTACAAAGTATTAAACTGTGACCTAGATTTGAATCAAATAAGAGATACGTTTTGTTATTAATAAATAGAAACTTAGCCTTGAAGGAATTCTTGGTCTGCAAGAAAGAAGAAAAGCAATCTGATGTTATTTGTATCAAGTTATTCAAAGTATTTAATCCCTCAACTGTAAACAGTTTACGTTATATGATGAGAGAACTTATACAAACCGTTAAGAACCCGAAATGTCAAATATCCGCTGATTTAGTCAAAAGCCAGTAAGGAAAGCTCAAAAGTCGGGCGGGGCCGACTATATGATACCCTACACCACTATGCATATTTAGTAGAGCTCTCGTAAAAAGGTTTATACAAGGCATTTCAGAGCTCTATGAGATATTTGGTACAAAATCAAAATCTATCTAATTCTATCGTGCATTTTACGAACTATAGCTATCTCTGAACCGGGTTTCTCCAAATTTGACTATTAGCTTTTAGACTGAATTCGGCATTTGGGCTAATATTGGCCATTTGATGCACAATTAACACGAAATCGGATGAAGATATATATGGGAGCTATAGCTATATCTGAACCGATTTTTACTAAAATTGGTGTACTTGCTTCTAAGCTGGTTTCGGTCGGATTTGCCAAAATTGATGCTATTACGGCCATTTGGTGGTCAATCACCCGAAATCGGATGAAGATATATATGGGAGCTATATCCAAATCTGAACCGATTTCTGTAAAATTTAAAACAGCTATTCCTGTGCTCCATCTAATACCTGGTACCAAATATCACGGTTGTGGAGTGAATATTACGAATGTAAGGGACTAAAACACTAAATCGGATGAAACATATATATGGTTGCTATATCTATATCTGAACCGATTTTCACTAAATTTGATATACTTGCTTCTAGGCTGAACTTGGTCCGATGTACTAAAATTCAATCCATTTGGACTTATATCGGCCATTTGGTGCACAATTAATCCGAAATTCGATGAAGATATATATGGGAGCTACATCCAAATCTGAACCGATTTCAATAAAATTACAAAAAGCTATTTCTGGGCTGTATCTTTTATCTGGTACCAAATATCATCCTTGTGGAGTGCATATTACGAATGTGAGAGGCTTAAACACCAAATCGGATAAAACATATATATGGGAGCTATAGCTGTTTCTGAACCGATTTGTTGTATTTGCTTTAAGGCTAATCTCGGTCACATGTGCCAAAATTCGGGCCATTTGGGCTGATATTGGCCATTTGGTGGTCAATTAACCCGAAATCGGATGAAGATATATATGGAAGCTATATCCAAATCTGAACCGATTTCGATAAAATTTAAAACAGCTATTTCTGTGCTCCATCTAATACCTGGTACCAAATATCACGGTTGTGGAGTGCATAGTAGGAATGTGAGGGACTTAAAGATCAAATCGGACGAAAGATATATGGGAGCTATAGCTATATCTTAACCGATTTTCTCCAAATTTGATACACTTGCTTCTAGGCCGAACTCGGTTGGGTGTGCCAAAATTCAGGTAATTTGGACTGATAGTGGACATTTGGTGCACATTTAACCCGAAATCGGATGAAGATATATATGGGAGCTATATGTAAATTTGATCCATATTTCATATTTTTTATCGCATGCGATTTTTTCAATTTGACTTATAATATAGAAGTGTTTGTTTTGTAATATTTTGTCACCTTACAACACAGATTGGGGATATTATATACATATTACAATTATAGTCCGATCCTCACGAAAATTTTCACAAGGGTAGGGTTAGGCTCAGAAGGGCTAGGCCTATTGTTTTCAAAGATTTCCGCAATATATTTAGGGATTGAAATGGACCAACAACTAAAAATGTTCCTGATTTTGAGACCGTTATAAAGTTCATAAATAGAAACCAAAGGATATGAAATTTTGCATGAAGTTAGAGTTTAGGACAGCGGATAGAATGGACCACCGCTTTTGTGTGAAAAAATACCAACATTTCCCTTTTACGGAAAATCTGAAGATAACTTGCAGGCGAAATCCAAAATACACAAGCGGTGAACTTCTGGTTTTTTTTTTTGCTGATTTCGTTGACGAGTACAGCCAAATACCGTAGACGAGCAAATAGAAGAGTCTAAATTTGGAGATACAGAGGGGCGTCTTGTATTTGGAGATGATCGCAAAATATTTAGGGGTTGAACGAAAAACAGAAAAAATTTCCTGATCACACAATTGAAACCAATCGACATGGAATTTAGCATGAGAAGAGTTTAAAGGACATATTGTAGTGTTGTAGGGTATGACATGGTCGGCCACGCACGGCTATAGCCTTTGCTTACTTGTTAATACAAAATTTTATTTATTAATGTTAAAAATCGTTATTTTCGTATCAACAGACGGATTTATAGCCGGGAGGAGATTGTTAAATCGACTTTAATATCAATCTATAAAATATACTTCACATATATTCTCTAAAAAACATTGCTATTGTTGTCATTTTGCATCAACACAACATGATTTTTTTGCAAGACAAAACATGTTATGTTTATATCACATTTTGTATGCACAACGAATAGCTGAGGTTATGATATCTGTAAATGACAAAAAATTCTAAAAACAATAGACACAGAAAACGCCACAAAATATAATCCTCAAATAATAATACCGACCACAGTCAACGCTTGTGCCCCAAAAACATACATCCATACATAACCGTTTGTGAATAACCATTTCTTGGCCGTTCAAAAGTACATTTAAATAACAAGATTTGCTGGCACATTTCTTATATTTCCTAGCATGTGTTTCTTTCAAAGGCATTTTTATATTATTTTTTTCTATACGAATTCCACAAAATCCAATTGATAACGACAATACGGAATTTGTTTACTATGAAAATGGTCATTTAGTAAGGAGGGTTTTATCCTTAGCCTACAGTTTTATTTGGATAGCATATGTTTGGCATAGGTCATAAAATGTTATGAAATATTGAATTGAACATAAAATAATTTTTTATATGATTTCAATGATTTTTTATAACCCATGGAAAAGCATGTTTAGTATTCTTTTGGTATTTTCTGTGTGACCTAGAATTGTACAGCTGAGGTCTAATTTGGATTTTAGCAACACAACCAAGCGGTTTAGATCTTAAAGGAGTTTTCGGAAAGAAACACAATCAGTGCTTGAAATTATCACACAACAAAGACAAAATACAAAATTGGTCAAATTTAGTACAAATCGATTCAGAGTAGGATATACCTCCTATATATTAGTTCCTTTCGATTTCAAATGTTAAATGGTCTAATGACAAAAAGCAGATAATTGATATGATCTATTTCACTTTAATTATCAATATTAACGTTTATTAGCTACGGCAGCTCTACATAATATATATGGATATTATTTAGTCTATAGTAGATTTTTTATCTTTCTTCACTGGTTTGGAATAAAGAGGATACTCCATTAAAAATGTGACATGAATGAATGTGAATTAAAGATTTTAAATAAGAAAACGGGTTACAAATTGTAACTTTATAAACGACTACACAGCTACTTATTTTGCTCTAAATTTGAATCTTACCTGAAGAAGTTATGAAGTAAAAAAAAAAATAGTTGCAACACTAATATCTTTAAAATTCTGTGAATCTTTGCAAAACGTCATGGTATTCTTTTCGCACAGCACCTATAAAAAATCCAATATCCGGAGTATTGGATATTTTTAAAATGTTTATACACAATTTTATTGGAATTGTAAAAAAAATTGTGATATAAAAATTCTATTTTCATATAATTGAAAATGTGAATGAAATATAATTTTTAGACCAAATGTTTGGTTTTCTGATAATGTTATTAGCTTTGCTGCATTTTTATGCCCTACAGCACATTATGGTCGGGGTATTATGTATTTGTGCATTTGATTGTGAGAAGGAAGCGAGATAGACCCATAGTTCCTTTCGATGATCTGCATAGAATCACAATTGAGCCGATTTATGTATGTCCGTCCGTCCATCTGTTCATGTATTTTTGTAATTTTGCACAAATCAGTTGTTTGGCTGAAAGAAATTTGAGAAAATCGGTCAAAATTTAGATATTTAGATTTGCTTGTTATTGTGCACCAAACGTCTAATATTAGTCCGAATAGGTTGCACATACGACAACTTTTAGAAGTATGTAGAATTTGGCGAAAATAGGTTCAGATATAGCTCCCATAAGTGTCCGATTTGCTATCTTTTTCCTCCACAGCCATAATTACCACTCCGTGACAATGGTATTCGGGGAAATATATCAAATACATCTCAGAAATACCTTTGCCAAATTTTGTCGAGATCGGTTCAGAGTAGACTCGGTTTTAAGTGTATTGTGCATCAAATGATTAATTGATTGGATTTTGGCATATACAAACGAAATCAGCCTGAAAAAAAGCCTAATGTAAGTTCAAACAGAATGGATTTTGATGAATATCAATTCAGAACAAAATCCTCCGATAAATTTAGTAGAAGAGGAGGGTATGATTTAATTCCCATAAAAACGTTTATTTGTTATAGATTGCTCTACTAAAGATGCAAAGTGGTGTAGGTGATTATTAATTCGTACCAGCCATACTCTTGGTCTTTCTCTACTGGTTTATGCTGACATATGTTTTTTTTAAGCAGCACTTCTACATTTTTCTAACATTTTTTTTTTTTACTTTTTTTCCACAATGAATTTTTTCTACACTTTACGATTTATTTCCTTCGATAGTTGGGTTATTTAATATATTAACGTAAACACATGTTATTTATATTTGTCTGCGTCTGCATTTTTTGACTAGTCAAGTTGCAAATACGTAATCACACTATGATTGAGTGCGAAAGGTAAAGGTTATGAAATAATGATTTTTCAGTAGCCCTATAGGTTACAATTATGGACCGATTGAAGCAGAATTTTGCGTGCAGTCAGATCAAAATCATGTTCGCCCCGACCGACTATAGTCTGTGCTCTCTTCTTCAAAACCAATTCTCTCCAGCGATTCTCTCACTCATCACGAACGTTTTTACTGCATTACAGAAAACCTCCACTGCATCAATCAATGTGTCATCCATGTAACAATCTAATCACTTTTCTTACATGCACTACCACACAAAGGCTAAGAGTGGATCAAACTGTAGTATGGTATGGAGGGTATATTAAGTTCGTCATTCTGTTTGTAACTCATCGAAATAATCATTTTAGACCCAACAAAGTATATATATATTCTTGATCAGCGTAAAATACTAAGACGATTTATCCCTGTCCGTCCGTCTGTTGTAATCACGCTACAGTCTAAACGAATTAAGATAGGAAGCTAAAATTTTGCACAGATTTCTCGTTTGTCTGCAGGCAGGTCAAGTTCGAAGAAGGGCTATATCGGTCCACGATATCGTATAGCCCCCATATAACGGTACCCTCCGATATTCGGTATTTTGAAGATGTTAGCCACATTTTTCAATGGAATTGTCTACAAATTCACACAAGTAGTTCCTTGTGAATACTTTACCCCCTGAGAGAATTGTCTATATAGGTCCACCATATCGTATATCCCCCATATAACGGTACCCCCGATATTCGGTATTTTGATAACTTTACCCACATTTTTCAATGGAATTGTCTGAAAATCCACACAAGGTGTTCCTTGTGGGTACTTTATACCTCGGCAGAGAACTATCTATATAGGTTCACGATATCGTACAGCCCCCATATAACTGTACCACCCGATATTCGGTGTTTTGATGATGTTAGCCACATTTCTCGGTGGAAGTGTCTGAAATTCCACAAAAGGAGTCCCTTGTGAGTATTCTACCCTCTGAAGAAAAAATTGTCTATATCGGCCCACGATATCCCCCATATAACTGTACCCCTCGATATTCGGTGTTTTGATGATGTTAGCCACATTTTTCAACGGAATTGTCTGAAAATCCATACAAGGAGTTCCTTATAGGTACTTTATACCTCGGAAGAGAATTATCTATATCGGTCCACATTATCGTATATCCCCCATATAACTGTACCCCCCGATATTCGGTATTTCGATGATTTTACCCACATTTTTCAACGGAATTGTCTGAAAATCCACACAAGGAGTTCCTTGTGGGTACTTTATACCTCAGCAGAGAATTATCTATATAGGTCTACGATATTGTATAGCCCCCATATAACGGTACCCTCGATATTCGGTATTTTGATGATTTTAGCCACATTTTTCTACGGAAATTGTACACAAGGGTTTTTTTGTGAGCACTTTACCTCCCGACAGAGAATTCTTTATATAGGTTAATGATATCGTATATCCCCCATATAACGGTACCCCCCGATATTCAGTAGTTTGATGATTTTAGCCACTTTTTCCAATGGAATTATCTGAAAATCCACACAAGGAATTCGTTGTGAGTACTTTACACCCAGACATAGATTTGTCTTAATTGGTCCACAATATCATATATACCCCCATATATCGGCACCTTCCCATAAAAGATATTGTAAAGATTTAAAAAAAATTATGGATTTTATTTTTTTGAAAATTTTCTAATTCGTTCCAAATGGTGAAGGGTATTCAAAGTTCGGCCCGGCCGAACTTACTGCTGGTTTACTTGTTACTACTGGCAAGCATATAACTTTCCATTTACTCATTTGTGCAAGTGTCAACAAATGTAAGAAATGGCTTATATATGGCTAAAAAAAGGATTTTTTTCTATTCGTCCAGTTCAGTTTCTACGAATTTAAATAAATTTAGTGTTTTTCATACCAAATTTATGGTTCATTTCAGTCTCTTTGATAATCATCGAAAATGATGGACTTCTTCTCTAACCTAAGATCTAAGGTTCTGCAAAATTCAACAGAGATGGATCCTTAATTTGGAGCTGTATAGAAGACTGCAAAGTCTAAAAAAACAGCTTTTGCTACACATTATTATGTCATGAATACAACTAATGAACGGACACAATTAATTCGATTTCAAATTTTACTATATTCCGCATGTACGACATGATTTGTAAACGAGAAAAATGCCTATTTACGGAATCAGTAATCAACAAAACAGTAAATTTGTTAATGTGCCACACAAAGAAAAATGTTACCACTTTAACGAATATACACATATGTGAAAAACCAATACAAACGAGGTCAAATTGTCGTACATTTATCTGCCAAATGAAACTTATTTAAATTATTTATTATTATATATCAAAGCAAATGATATACAATCAATAAAACCTGAATAACAATCTTCAATTTCTATGACACACAATGGTTAACAAAAAGTCGGTCAAATGGTAAGTATTCATATATTAACAACTACAGTGACTTCCTACGGAATAAATTCTGTCATTACTCTCATAATATTGACCCATTTATATTCCAACTGCCTACATATAAGATCACAGAACCCGTTGTAGTTCTACGCCATTTATCGTTGCTTACGAAAACTAAAATAAATGTGGGCAATCAATTAATAGTAACAAAAACTACACAAGACGATGAAAGCTTCACTTAAGAATAAATCTGTTTATATCAAATCCAATTTCCAATCATTAGGATTAGAATTAACGCACGCCAACAAATTTCTTGCACACTTAAACAATATCAGAAAATGTGTTGCCACAAATGCTAGTTGGATTGTCCATTAACCGGACAGAAAACTTTCAATGGCGTTCAAGTGTGTTACTTTGTTAAACATTTTGGTTGGCGCCCCCTCACCTCTTTCCGACGCTGTTTAGTCGCACTTATTTGCGGGTTCTTCGAGCTTTGTTTGTGACATCTATTCAAACAAATAAATTAGTAACATTTATTAAAAATCAATAAAACAAAGGAAAGAAACAGTCGTCACGAAGAAAATTTACCTTATCAAAATGGAAAATAGAAACAAGACTTTTATGACGGTCATTAAGTCAGTATCCCATGGTTTTAGTGATTTATTGGCGTTAAAGCTTTGATTTGTCATACTATTCCTTTTTAATTTTTGTGACCCCTATTAGAAAATCTCCTACATAAATGTCAAAATCAAATTCAAATTTTTATGGTTTAGAGACTGTTGGTCAATAGTTTTCCAGACCACCAGCCTAGTCAAACAAAGGATAATCAAGCTTTTTGTCATACCCCAGACCATGTTGATAAGCAGTTGTTTTTTATTGGTTATTTCTTCTAAATAACAAGACAAATTTAATAAAAAAAAAGAATTTCGCGTAAAAATACCAGATTTTGCTCATGTGTGGATTGATTATATATTAAAGAATAAGTATCTACAATGATAGGTGTATGGGTACAAGTTTGAGGTTGTAGACATGATGACAACCTATTTCAAAGACTGTCGCTTTTAAGCCCATTACCTATGTACCAAGTGACAAGACAGTCCAGCACACCTTGAGATTTTTATACCTTCCACATACATAGTATGGAGGGTATATAAAGCTTGTCTTTTCCGTTTGTAACAAAATACATTATAGAGCACAAAGTATAAATATACCTTATTAGCAGAAAATATTGTTTATTTATTTATTTTTATTTATTTCCGTCCGTCCATTACTGTCTGTCTGTGGAAATCACTCTAGCATCCGAACGAAATGAAGAAGGTTGGTAAAAACTACTCACATGTATACTAAGTCTGCACGTGTTTTGGTATTGCAAATAGGCAAGAGGTCCACGGTATTGTGATGATTTGTGTCACACTTTTCATCAAAATAGTTTCAAATTTGGTATTTTGAGTTCCCGTTAGTTATTATCTCCTATGACAGTATATTGCCTATTTAATTCCATATCTTCGAATATCCCCCTCCTATGAAAGAAAATTGTCTACTTAATTCCATATCTTCAAATATCCATATATGCGATATTTTGATGATTTTAACCATTATTTTCACCTTAATTATTTTAATCCAACAAATATACGCTCCTTCGGATGTGTGGTTTTTTGTCCCAAACAGGATGTGCGAAATAAAAATTAACTTAAGATCAATTAAATAAATGTAAATTTGATAGACATAAAAAATCCTTGCTTAACTATGATACCTTTAATGTATTGTGTGATCAGGAAATTTTTTCTGTTTTTGGTTCATTTGAACCCCTAAATATTTGGTGATCATCTCCAAAAGCAAGAGGCCCCTCTGTATCTCCAAATTTAGACTCATCTATAAGAATTGCTTGTCTACGAAATTTGGCTATATTCGTCAACGAAATCAGCAAAAAATGCAGATGTTCGCATTTTGTGTATTTCGGATATCGCCTGTAAGTAATGTTGGTAATTATTTGCACACAAAAGTAGTTGTCCATTCTACCCGCTGTCCTAAACTCTAACCTCATGCGAGACTTCGTGTTCTTTGGTTTCTATTTGTGACGGCTGCAAAATCAGGAATATTTTTAGTTGTTGGTCCATTTCAACCCCTAAATATATTGCAGACATCTTTAAAAACAATAGGTCTAGACCTTCTGGGCCTAACCCTACCCTTGTGAAAAATATCGCTATAATCGGACTATAATTGGAATCTGTGTTGTAAGGTGAAAAAATATTACAAAATATACACATCATTATTATAACTCAAAATATGAAAAAATGTCACAAAAGACTACAAAATCTATATTAACATTATTATTTGTATCTTTATATATAATTTTCTTAGATTTTACACTTTTATGCCAAAAGGTCAATCTGAATTGACAAAATTTGTCGAAATCTGACCAGTCATTCTTGAGATATAAGCATTCTTGCTAAAATCCCCTTCCTTTGTATACACACATTGTACATATTTCGCTACATATATCCAATATATTTAATATCAGCGTCTACGTTACGGTCAGAATTGACCTGTTCGTCTATTTGTGATTTCGTCGAGATTAAAAATATTCGCTGTTTAATGGAAAATTTGACTTTTATTTAACAAAAATGTTATGGTCTATTTCACCAACTAAATATTACCCGATGTCCATCAAAATTAAACAGCGAATGTTTTTAATCCCGGCGAAATCACAAATAGACGAACAGGTCAATCCCGACCGTTACGTAGATGCCGATAGTAAATATATCGGATATATATAGCGAAATATATACAATACATATATACAAAGGAAGGGGATGTTAGCTAGAATGCTTATACAGGTTTGCCCATATTCGACGGACTCATCTGCCAACGCCATAACTTTTGACAGAGATGTCACATCGCTTAATGACATACCGCGTTTGAAGCGTCAGTCCAAGCTGATTTTTACCATGAAGCAATACACGCCACGCGAGCGCTCTGAAATTTACATTCAACAGAAAAAGTCAATTGTGAAAACTCAACGTGCTTTTAAAACATTAAAAAATGTGAGAAGTGCGCCTTCTAAGAACACCATTAAGCGTTTATACGAAAAATTTTCGACTGGTAAGGCTCTTTCTAATCCGAAGAGGCCATATAAAGGTCGACCAAGGCGATCGGCCGAGAATATCGCTGCCGTACGAGCCTTTGTTGAGAGGTCCCCAAGAACATCCCAAAAACGCCGTTCTCTGCAGTTGGGCATGGCTGGCGAGAATGGCTGGACCGATTTTGACAAATTTTGTCAATTCAGAATGCCCTATTGGCATAAAAGAGTAAAATCTAAAGAAATCGCATAAAAATGTGGCAATAATGATGTTAATATAGATTTTGTAGCATTTTGTGACATTTTTCTATTTTATCATATTTTTTATCGCATGCGATTTTTTCAATTTGGCCTATAATATTGAAGTGTCTCGTCACTTGGGTAAAAAATGTTTTTTGTCATAGAAGTTATTTTTAAAATAACTTCTGGGGAGAATATCCCAGACAAAAAACAAGGGAACTGATGAGGATTGGTGGCTCTTTCCGAAACCTAGGTATTCCCTGCCTTTACCCCCTGGTAAACATTACCATCGTTCTCCACTCATAAACAAAAGTTGTTTTTATAAAAACAACAATAAAGGGATAAGCCTGACCATTTTGCAACAACAAAATACTACGGTATCCCGAACAAACAAGCCACACTGTTCTGTACATTTTGTAATATTTTTTCACCTTACAACACAGGTTGGGGCTGTTGTTTTCAAAGATGCCCGCAATATATTTAGGGTTTGAAATGGACCAACAACAAAAAATCTTCCTGATTTTGCATCCGTTATAAAGGTCACAAAAATAAACCAAGGGACACGAAATCTCGCATGAAGTTAGAGTTTAGGACGGCGGATGGAATGGACAACTATTTTGGTGTAAAAAAATACCAACATTACTTACCGGCGATATCCGAAATACACAAAAGGCGAACTTCTGGCTTTTTATACCCTACACCACAAGGTCGTCAGGGTATTATGTCTTTGTGCATTTGTTTGTAACAGGAAACGATATAGACCCATAGTTCCTTTTGATGATCTGCATAGAATCACTTTCTGATTTGATTTATGAATTTCAGTCCGTCTGTCCGTCCGTTCGTCCATCCGTCCGTCTGTCCATGTATTATTGTGCACAAAATGCAGGTCGCATTTATTCTCCGATTGAGATAAAATTTTCCAAACAACATTTGTTTGGCCCAAGGACGAACCCTATTGAAATTGGAGATAATCGGTAAAAATTTAGAAATAGCTCCCATATATATCTTCGTCCGATTTGCCTTTTATTGTGCACCAAACGTGTAATATCAGCCCGAATAGTATGAAATTTTGCGCATACAACCAACTTAGGCCTGCAAATAAGTATGCCAAATTTGATCGAAATCGTTCCAGATATAGCTATAGCTCCCATATATATTGTTCATCCGATTTGTTATTTTTGTCCTCCGCAGCCGTAATATGCACTCTGTAACGACAATATTTGGGGAAATATATCAAATGCAGCTCAGAAATACCTTTGCTAAATTTTATCGAGATCGGTTAAGAGTTGGATATAGCTCCCATATATGCCCAAATGGGATTGAATTTGGTACATACGATTGAATTGAGTTTAGAAGGTAGTATGTCAAATTTGAAGGTAGTATGTCATATATATTGTTTATCCGTTTTGTTATATTCGTTACCTGCAGCCGTAATATGCACTCCGTAACAACGATATTCAGGGAAATATATCAAATACAGCTCAGAAATACCTTTGCTAAATTTTATCGAGATCGGTTCAGATTTGGATATAGCTCCCATAAATATCTTTATCTGATTTCAAATTAATTTTGCATCAAATGGGCAATACAAGTCCGACTTTAATAGATACAAATGCTTCGACATATTTAGTCCTTTGAATTTTAAATTATAATTATAATCATAGGGTGTATGATTGAATTCTCCCATAAAAACTTTTAATTGTTATGTGGAGCTCAACTAAATTAGCAAAGTGATGTAGGGTATCATAAAATCGGCCATAAATCTTCTAAATTGGATTTGGACATAAGGGGGCTTTAAATATATTGTAGTATTGTAGGGTATCACATGATCGGCCCCGCACGACCATAGCCTTTGCTTACTTGTTAAAGTATACTTTGTAAGAGTTGTTCACGACAATTTTTTCTAAATGTATCTATTTAAGAGAGATACCTCTTGCCATTAAAAAGAGCATATACTGGCAAACTTTTTCTTGATCTACAAAAACTTCTCCAAAAAGCATGTACATCTCCTGCTAGATAGCCTTTGAACTAAAATATCCGCCATAAAAAGTAGCAAACTATATCGCTTATGACCGAGACTCATGTTCTTGAATACATTCAACTCATATTCAACATTCATTCAACTTAAACCAATCAGTGTGGGAGGCAAACCAACAGAGGTATATACCTCCTGTACATATCAAAGCCATAATGAATTCAAATGGACTCATAAAACAATTTTATGTAAATTGCTTCGGTAACGATCGTGTGATGTTCCACCAACAGCAAAGTGGCAATGCATTTTACTACGCCAATAAACATTTACAAGAACAATTTGTTTGAAAAGGTTTTACAAATGTTTACACAGGGTTGTATATCTTAACAATATTGGATAGGAATTAAAGCGACATAAATTTGTTCATTCCGTTCCGCACATTTTGAAAATTTCCCAAATATCCTAAAAATGTGTGCATGAAATGTAAATCTCACCATCTGCTGGAATGCATATGATTTGGAATTGGATGATATTAAAAAAAACAAGTTTGAGTGAAATTTCCATCCTATCGTTTTGTAATTGAGTTTTTCTTCACCTTCCTCAAGCGACAAACTTGTGGCAAAACCAAACTTGTTGCAATTATATTTGCCAATGCAAATAAACTTGTACTAAAAATAACCTCAAGCTGTACTCCAATCTAAAGCATGTATCATTCGTTTGCAATGGTTATAAATTTGTCGACTATTCTCATGCATGTTTTTTGTCTCACTGCCATCTTCATTTTTAAGAGTTTTGACTTTTTCATTCATTTGGCCATAAAAAGTACAACATATTCGGCGCCTAATGTTAATTCATCTCCTAAGAAGTCAATTGGAAAATTGTATTGTATTTGTGTGTTTCCACTATATTTGATGAAACTACAAACGTCTATGATACCCTACATCATTTTGCTAATTTAGTGGAGCACCAATAACAATTAAAAATTTTATGGGAGAATTCAATCATAGACGCTATGATTATGTTTATACATAATTTAAAGTTCAAAGGACTAAATATGCCGAAGCATTTGTATCTTTTAAATTCGGACTTTTATTGCCCATTTGGTGCACAATTAATTTGAAATCGGATTAAGATATATATGGGAGCTATATCCAAATCTGAACCGATCTCGACAAAATTTGGCAAAGATATTTCTGAGCTGTATTTCATATATTTCCCTGAATATCGTTGTTACGGAGTGCATATTACGGCTGCAGGTAACGAATATAACAAATCGAATGAACAATATATATGGAAGCTATAGCTATATCTGAACCGATCTTCACCAAATTTGGCATACTAGCTTCAAGACTCAATTCGGTCGTATGTGCCAAATTCCATCCCATTTGTGCAAATTTTAGACGCTTGATGCACATTAAAAAGAAAATCGGACGAAGTTATATATGGGAGCTATATCCAAATCTGAACCGATCTCGATAAAATTAACCATAGGTATTTCTGAGCTGCATTTAATATATTTCCCCAAATATTGTTGTTACAGAGTGCATATTACGGTGGCGGAGGACAAAAATATCAAATCGGATGAACAATATATATGGGAGCTATAACTATATCTAAACCGATTTCGATCAAATTCGGCACACTTATTTTCAAGCCTAATTTGGTTGTATGTGCAAAATTCCATACTATTCGGGCTGATATTACACGTTTGGTGCACAATAAAGGGCAAATCGGACGAAGATATATATGGGAGCTATATCTAAATTTTTTCCGATTATCTCCAATTTCATTTAGAAAATTTCATGTTAATCGAGTAATAAATGCGACCTGCATTTTGTTCACAAGAATACATGGACAGACGGACGGACAGACGGACTGCCATGCATAAATCATCTCAGAATGTGATTCTATGGAGATCCTCAAAAGTAACTATGGGTCTATCTCGCTTCCTTCTCCATGTTACAAACAAATGCACAAAGACATAATACCCTGAACACCTTGTGGTGTAGGGTATAAATAAGACTTTCAAATTTGGCCACGCTTAACCCTTTTCATCTTTTCTAAGAAGAATATTTAATTATAATAAAGTTCCTTGGAAAAGATAACTTTTGTTGCATAAACTGTGTGAATATTCAATGTTTGATGGAGATCGGCGTATACCGTTACGAACCACAAATGTAAAATATCGTATTCGATATTGTAAACTGGAGCTTTCAGAATATCAATAATTTTCTGAAGAAGAGGTACTCTCCCTATTAAAATTTCAAATTTTTCAACCTGAAATTGGCGTGAACCTTGGAAGAATATCAAACAATGAGTC
Organism: Musca domestica; assembly: GCF_030504385.1. Classification (NCBI taxonomy): domain Eukaryota; kingdom Metazoa; phylum Arthropoda; class Insecta; order Diptera; family Muscidae; genus Musca; species Musca domestica. Next base: position 20,958,359 of record NW_026712299.1, read on the forward strand.
ACATTGACAACGGGTTCTCTAAGTTCGCCGAAATTTGTTAAACATTAAACATTTTTTTGAGGAATGGTTTTATTTCATTTTAAACATTATGTACAGGAAGGTAACCCGAATCATTAGATAGCAGATAATTTGAAAGAGAAAAATACATATAAAATAACGTAATGTCAAGGATGTGCTTTATATCTGACTTTTAATAAATATTCTGTGCCAGCAAAGTCTCTCGAATAAAAAACCTACCATCAATTTACAGCCGATTCCGTTGAAAATTGTGACGATTCCGTTGAAAATTGTGACAAAAGCTTAAAAATATTATAAATCCATATGTAATTACATGGGGTCTATACCCAAACGTGGACTGATGTAGTTCATTATCAATACCGATCATCCTAGACATAACGCAAACTTCCTCGAAACCCGTCATAGCTTTATGTAATACATTTCTGATTACAGGACAGACAGATAGGTATACTAATATACCTACAGTTGAATTCATCTTTATATGATTTAATAAATTCAAGACACTGTGCTGACAGAACATAATAGATTGGTTAGGGTGTATAACCATTTTTCCCACTGACTACCTCCGCCAATCCTACATGAATTGCGTCCGCCAATGAGTCATTAAATAGTTTCAATTCCATCAATTAGAACATCGATGCAATGATCTTCTTAAACTAGCTTTTCAAGATCATTAACACATGATTGCCTTGGTGTGTCTGCAATGCATTAGTTGATCATAAAATTAAAGTGAAACCAAAGACCGATTCACAACGGCTTGTTAGCGCCATTCATTGACAGAGGATACTAGTCAACGTCCAACAACAAAAGACATACACACATAGTTTTTACAGGCTGCAGTATCTATCGCTTAAGTGATTATGACGATCCATTAAAGCAATTTGTCTCACACATCTTAAATTATAGTACAGCGAAGTATGCACTACAGGGTGTTTTGCAGCAAATGACAAGTAATTTTTAGCAACATATCGACGCGGTGTTACATGTATACAATATGTGAGAATCCTCACACTAGTAATAACTGGTATTGCACGTTCTTCAAATATTTTTAAGAAGAGTTGTTAATTGTTCCTTAACTATGATCGTTCGATCCTACGCTTTTCAATTTGGTATGTATTGGAATAGAACGTCGGAATCATAAAGCATTTTTAGAGCAATGTTGGAATCGTGGTCAAAATAAATGGTTCAAAAGGAATTTTAGTACGGCCACATAATTGAGTTTAGAATAATTTTGTAATTCACAGCACTTCAAAATAATTGATATAAACCTCATTCGTGTTACGACTATAGGGAACTACAGACGTAGAATGAGCATTTATGGTAAGTCTGGTAGAGGCCCATTTCCATTGTAGCATAGGGATACACTGACACTTTTTATACCCTACAACACACTGTGGTCAGGGTATTAACAGGGTGAAACGATTTTTCGGATTTTGGGTGTTGTGAGATGGCTATGGATGGGCTAGTTGAGTGTGGTGTCGATATCATTAAAAAGTGCAAGAATTTGCACCGCAACAGAAAGGAAATAGACTCAAAAGAGCTAAAGAGTTGCTTCGCTTGGCCGAAAGTGATGAACTGCCGAATTTGGGTTTCTCCGATGAGAAAATATTCGTTGTTCAGCTGTTTATAAACAAAACCAGTAAGGAAAGCTCAAAAGTCGGGCGGGGCCGACTATATGATACCCTACACCACTATGCATATTTAGTAGAGCTCTCGTAAAAAGGTTTATACAGGGCATTTCAGAGCTCTATGAGATATTTGGTACAAAATCAAAATCTATCTAATTCTATCGTGCATTTTACGAACTATAGCTATCTCTGAACCGGGTTTCTCCAAATTTGACGTATTAGCTTCTAGACTGAATTCCGTTTTTACCATTGGGCTGCCATTTGGGCTGATATTGGCCATTTGATGCACAATTAACACGAAATCGGATGAAGATATATATGGGAGCTATAGCTATATCTGAACCGAATTTTACTAAAATTGGTGTACTTGCTTCTAAGCTGGTTTCGGTCGGATTTGCCAAAATTGATGCTATTACGGCCATTTGGTAGTCAATCACCCGAAATCAGATGAAGATATATATGGGAGCTATATCCAAATCTGAGCCGATTTCGGTAAAATTTAAAACTGCTATTCCTGTGCTCCATCTAATACCTGGTACCAAATATCACGGTTGTGGAGTGAATATTACGAATGTAAATCGGGTGAAACATATATATGGTTGCTATATCTATATCTGAACCGGTTTTCACTAAATTTGATATACTTGCTACTAGGCTGAATTTGGTCCGATGTACAAAAATTCAGTCCATTTGGACTTATATCGGCCATTTGGTGCACAATTAACCCGAAATCGGATGAAGATATATATGGGAGCTATATCCAAATCTGAACCGATTTCGATAAAATTACAAACAGCTATTTCTGGGCTGTATCTTTTATCTGGTACCAAATATCATTCTTGTGGAGTGCATATTACGAATGTGAGAGGCTTAAACACCAAATCGGATAAAACATATATATGGGAGCTATAGCTGTTTCTGAACCGATTTTCTCCAAATTTGTTGTATTTGCTTTAAGGCTAATCTCGGTCACATGTGCCAAAATTCGGGCCATTTGGGCTCATATTGGCCATTTGGTGGCCAATTAACCCAAAATCGGATGAAGATATATATGGAAGCTATATCCAAATCCGAACCGATTTCGATAAAATTTAAAACAGCTATTAATGTGCTCCATCTATTACCTGGAACCAAATATCACGGTTGTGGAGTGCATAGTAGGAATGTGAGGGACTTAAAGATCAAATCGGATGAAAGATATATATGGGAGCTATAGCTATATCTGAACCGATTTTCTCCAAATTTGTTATACTTGCTTCGAGGCCGAACTCGGTTGGGTGTGCCAAAATTCAGGTAATTTGGACTGATAGTGGACACTTGGTGCACATTTAATCCGAAATCGGATGAAGATATATATGGGAGCTATAGCTGTTTCTGAACCGATTTTCTCCAAATTTGTTGTATTTGCTTTAAGGCTAATCTCGGTCACATGTGCCTAAATTCGGACCATTTGGGCTGATATTGGCCATTAGGTGGCCAATTAACCCAAAATCGGATGAAGATATATATGGAAGCTGTATACAAATCTGAACCGATTTCGATAAAATTTAAAGCAGCTATCCCTGTGCTTCATCTAATACCTGGTACCAAATATCACGGTTGTGGAGTGCATAGTAGGAATGTGAGGGACTTAAAGATCAAATCGGATGAAAGATATATATGGGAGCTATAGCTATATCTGAACCGATTTTCTCCAAATTTGATATACTTGCTTCTAGGCCGAACTCGGTTGGGTGTACCAAAATTCAGGTAATTTGGACTGATAGTGGACATTTGGTGCACATTTAACCCGAAATCGGATGAAGATATATATGGGAGCTATATCTAAATTTGATCCGATTCTCACCAATTTCAATAGGGTTCGTCCTTGGGCCAAAAAAATATTGTTTGGAAAATTTCATCTCAATCGGATAATAAATGCGACCTGCATTTTGTTCACAAGAATACATGGACTGACGGACGGACGGACGGACGGACGGACGGACGGACGGACTGACATGCATAAATCGACTCAGAAAGTGATTCTATGAAGGTTCTCAAAAGTAACTATGGGTCTATCTCGTTTCCTTCACCATGTTACAAACAAATGCACAAAGACATAATACCCTTACCACTATGTGGTGTAGGGTTACTTGCCAAAGGGTTCACCTTAAAATGTGCACCTTCAGAACTCAATCGCTGCCCGGGGTGATGGTGTGAGCTGCCATAACAGCCAATGGTCGCTCTCCGCTCGTATTAATCGACCCTGTCATCAGAATAAATGCCGAATATTATAGCGAAAATATTCTAGAGGGTGTATTAAAGCCTTGGGCACACAAACAGCTGAAAATGTACACCTTCCATTGGCCACCAGAACTAAAGTGCCGGCCATGGTGATGATGTGGGATGCCATAACAGCCAATGTATCTCTCCACTCTTATTAATCGACTGTGGCATCAGAATAAATTCCGAATATTATCGCGAAAATATCCTGGAGGGTGTATTAAAGCCTTGGACACGCAAACATTTTGGCCGCAGACCTTGGACAGTCCAACAGGACTCAGCACCTTCGCACTCAGCATGCGCCCCCCACGAATGGTTACAAAATTATGTTCCTCGCCTCATTTCTAGCGCACAATGGCCACCAAAATCTCCGGATGCCAATCCGTTGGACTATTGTGTCTGGAGTATTTTGGAAAGCAATGTTGGCACTAAAAAATACCAAAGTGTCCATCACCACAAGCAACCGCTTCGCCGGGAATAGGCCAAAATACCGCAGAACAACATTCTGGCAGCGTGTGACGGTTTCATTAGCCGTTTGATGGCCATAATTCGTGCCAAAGGTGACCTATTCGCACAAATCTAAACTTATTCTTAAATTTAATGCTATTTCCCATATTTTTCGCTTTCGTTCAATACAACTTAAAAAAAATGTAAAAATTATGGCGTTTGACTTTGTTGCGCCTTTTTTATCTCACCCTGTACATATCTTCACCCGATGTCACCTAAAAGTGAAATAGAATGGTTTTTGATGAACAGTACACATTCAAAAACGATCATAATTGGTATATTTTAATTTTTATAAGTTCCCCATAAAACACGTATTTGTTATATGTAGCTGGTGTATCAGCATCACATCAGTCGGTCCAGTCCGACTTTGGACTTTCTTTACTGGGTTTATTATAATTTATTGTTTTACAATTACCCATACATACCGGTATCAAAAGAAATTTCCAAGACTCAAGTCTAAAATGTATCCGGAGAGAGAATGATGAAGAGCAACTAAAGAAGCAGTAAGTTCGGCTGGGCCGAACTTTGAATACCCTCCACCATTTGGAACGAATTAGAAAATTTTCAAAAAAATTAAATCCAATAAAAATTCTTTTAAAATTTTTAAAATATCTAATACAGGAAGGTGCCAATATATGGGGGATATACGATATTGTGGACCTATAAAGACAAATCTATGTCGGCATGTAAAGTACTCACAAGGAACTCCTTGTATGGATTTTCAGATAATTCCATTGGAAAAAGTGGCTAAAATCATCAAAATACCGAATATCGGGGGGTACCGTTATATGGGGCTATACGACATTGTGGACCTATACAGATAATTCTCTGCCGAGGTATAAAGTATCCACAAGGAACTCCTTGTGTGGATTTTTAGACAATTCCGTTGAAAAATGTGGGTAAAATCATCAAAATACCGAATATCGAAGAGTTCCGTTATATGGGGGCTATACGATATTGCGGACCTATACAGATAATTCTCTGTCGAGGTATAAAGTACCCACAAAAACTCCTTGTGTGGATTTTTAGACAATTCCGTTGAAAAATGTGGGTAAAATCATAAAAATACCGAATATCGGGGGGTACCGTTATATGGGGGATATACGATATCGTGAACCTATATAGACAATTCTTTTTGAAGAGGTAAAATGTCCACAAGGGACTCCTTTTGTCGAATTTCAGACAATTCCATTGAAAAATGTGGCAAAAATCATCAAAATACCGAATACAGTGGGGGTACCGTTACATGGGGGCTATACGATATCGTGGACCTGTATGGACAATTCTCTGCCGAGGTATAAAGTACCCACAAGGAACTCCTTGTGTGGATTTTCAGACAATTCCGATGAAAAATGTGGGTAAAATCATCAAAATACCGAATATCGGGGGTACCGTTACATGGGGGCTATACGATATTGTGGACCTATATAGATAATTCTCTACCTAGGTATAAAGTACCCACAAGGAACTCCTTGTGTGGATTTTCAGACAATTCCGATGAAAAATGTGGGTAAAATAATCAAAATACCGAATATCGGGGCGTACCGTTATATGGGGGCTATACGATATTGTGGACCTATATAGATAATTCTCTGCCTAGGTATAAAGTACCCACAAGGAACTCCTTGTGTGGATTTTCAGACAATTCCGTTGAAAAATGTGGGTAAAATAATCAAAATACCGAATATCGGGGCGTACCGTTATATGGGGGCTATACGATATTGTTAACCTATAAAGATAATTCTCTGCCGAGGTATAAAGTACCCACAAGGAACTACTTGTGTGGATTTTCAGACAATTCCATTGAAAAATGTGGCTAACATTATCAAAATACCGAATATCGGGGGTACCGTTATATGGCGGCTATACGATATCGTGGACCGATATAGCCCATCTTCGAACTTGACCTGCCTGCATACAAAAGAGAGATCTGTGCAAAGGTTTATCTTCCTATCTTAATTCGTTTAGACTGTAGCGTGATTACAACAGACCGACAGACGGACAGACGGACGGACAAGGCTAAATCGTCTTAGAATTTTACGCTGATCAAGAATATACATACTTTGTTGGGTCTAAAATGATTATTTCGATGAATTACAAACGGAATGACGAACTTAATATACCCTCCATACCTTTTTTGGTGGAGGGTATAAAAGTGGAAAATTTGTAATATATTTCGTTGATACTTTATACTGAGCGTTATGATATATGAGTTTTAAGTTCGTCTTAGTTAAGGTATTATGCATTATTTTCCTCACATATCTTGCACTGGGATTTAACCTTTTTAATTAAGTTTATTTAAAATACATATCTTCCTCCTTTAAATGTGCTTTAACTGGTATATCTTGATATATTTTATATATTCTTGTATTTAAGGATGTACAAACAATAATTTTTCGAGTGATAATGTCCTAAGCATTCTCATATTCATCGTCCCCACCCAATAACAGAAATTTCAAACAATTTCTAAAAAATATAATATTCGAGCAATGCTTTTTAGACAATAAAACCAACAAGCTATTACAAATTATTATTTTTATACATTCAGGAATATTATTATTTTCTTTTTCCACCACCCCTAGGTGGAAATGGACAACATCGAACACCTTTTTAATTTTTTCGCGATTACGTTTATTTTATAATGCTGTTTCCAGTGGAAACACTCCGAGATATTTTTAAATTTATTTTCTGTAAATAAATATGTTTTATTTTTATGACCATATCAAAAAGAAATTAACAGCCCACTAAACATTTGGGAATTAACTTTTAATGGGCCATTCTTTCTTTGGATGGACGCTTGTCAGAGTGATCCATAGGAACTACCGGAGGAGATAACATACATTTCACGTATTTAAGGCTCGCTGTAAAAAATAAAAGGTCACGTTGAGTAATTTTTTATTGTTTTTAAATCCGCTTTACATAAAAATACTTGGTGTCGTGGGAACTTCTGATTGCATGTTTTTTAGAACAGCTTAACTTTATGACTGCTACTTAAGAAGTATTATTAAATGGCAGGTATGGGTAACCACTTGGTACTGGAAATGCGAGTGATACTTAAAGACTATAAAATTAAGGATATGAAGGTAGGACAAGCATTTAAGCATATTCAAGAGCATACAATGAAATGTAGAAAATAACAATCGGGTGTGTCCCTTAAAATAAATTCAAAACAAATAAGCAAAGGCTATAGTCGTGCGGAGCCGACTATGTGATACCCTACAACACCACAATATGATAGAAGCCCTCTTATGTCCAAATCCATTTTGGGAGATTTCGTTTTTGAAATTATGCTGTTAGTTGTTGTCGTACATTTACAGCTGAAATAATCCAATGGTCATCCAAAATGTTAGACTGTTTTCCTGTCTCAGGCGTGTCGATTGGCTTCAATTGTTTGATCAGGAACAATTTTCTGATTTTGGTTCATTTGAACCCCTAAATATTTTGCGATCATCTCCGAAAGCAAGAGGTCCCTCTGTATCTCCAAATCTAGACTAATCTATATGATTTTCTTGTCTATGATAGTTGGCTATATTCGTCCACGAAATCAGCATAAAAAAAAAACAAGAAGTTCGCCTTTTGTGTATTTCGAATATCGCCTGTAAGTAATGTTGGTATTTTTTCACACAAAAGTAGTGGTCTATTCTATACTCTTTCCTAACTCTAACTTCATGCGAGATTTCGTGTCTTTTGGTTTCTATTGTGACCTTTATAACGGCTGCAAAACCAAGAATATTTTTAATTGTTGGTCCATTTAAACCTCTAAATATATTGCGGACATCTTTGAAAACGATAAAGCTAGCCCTTCTCAGCCTAATCCTACCCTTCTGAAAATTTGCGTGAGGATCGGACGATAATTGCAATCTGTATATAATAATTGCCATTTTTTTTTTTTTTTGTTTAGATTTTATACTTTTATGTCAAAGGACATTCTAAATTTACAAAATTTGTCAAAATCGCTCCAGCCATTCTGGAGATATAAGCATTCTAGCTAACATCCCCTTCCTTTGTATATATACATTGTATATATTTCGCTATATATAAGATATTTTTACTACCGGCATCTACGTAACGGTCAGAATTGACCTGTTCGTCTATTTGTAATTTCGCCGGCATTAAAAATATTCGCGGTTTAATGGAAAATTTGACTTTTATTTATTAGAAATGCTATGGTATATTTCAACCACTAAATATTACCCGATGACCATCAAAATTGGAAGGCTTCTACCCAGCCCAAAGCTCTAGCCCCATGCTAACTTTCGCATCGATTGGTCTATATATGTGACCTGTAGAGCAACTTAAAATCAGGATTTTTTTCAGTTTTTGGTCCATTTTAACCCCTATATATTATGCGATCATCTTCGAAAGAAATAGGGTTCTATTCTGACTGTAACCTCACCTACATTTTAAATTTCGTGAAGATCGGGCCATAATTGCGACCTGTAGATTGATTACAAATTAACATGGACAGACGAACAGACGGACGGACGGACATACATAGCTAGATCGACTCATATCGGGAAGATAGGAAGATCCATATATACTTTCTTATGTGGGAAATCAATATTTCGTGGTGTTACATAATTTGTGGCCCAATCAAACTTATAATACCCCCAACACAAAGTGTTGTAGGGTATAACTATGCAAAATAATATGTACCTATAATTGGAAGAAATTACTACATCAAAATATAAGCTTAGAAATAAATACGATTTACATTTCCTGTATCTGACCACATTTATGAATTAAGCACTCCATTATCTTATATACAATTTTAAATTATCTAAATGCCCACATATGTTGTTCTGTGGCCTATTTCAACAAAATTCGTGACCATTCCAATGTGGAACCAATTTTAACGCATAATTATCAGATTTGTCGAAGAAATAAAATATCCATTGAAAGTAACTTCTGGAAATGTTATTGTTTGTTTTCGTAATTGAAATTGGTGGTAAGGTAGTCCATTTACAACAATATGGGCTAAAACGAAATGAAAATCATTTTTATCAATTGTCAAATTTCCATTCTTTGCTTTGGTTTTCTTATGCTACAAATTTTATTGTGTCTGTCTGCCTCTCTACCGGATGAGTTTTGTGTTTCTCTGTCGCCTACCTATCCGCTCGTCTAACGGAACGAAAATTTATATTTAGCCATATTTTTCGGGTGCTTAATGCCTGAATGCTTTTAAAATACGTTTTAACGCCAATGTATTTTCAATAAGTCAAACGTACAATAAGGCAATAAAAAATTTCGTTTTTCCCCATTCTGCAGCGCCAACATTTTGTTGAATATTTATCGACACTGAAATAAATGTCACAGCAAACACAACGTCCGAGTTTTCAATTTTAGTATTTATGGTAGAACGAAAATGTGTTGTCTTAATTAAATTAAGATTTTCTAACTTGACCTTTGATTTCGTGATGATAAAAATATAGAAGCATAATTTCTGTGAAATTATTTTAATTTTAATCACAGAGGATCAATTTTTATAAACAAGTAGCCTTTAATTTATATAAGAAATGTTACTTTAAGTTCGTTGGTGATCCTAGACACAACAACCTATCTCAATATTTTAAAGAGTTATGCCGATCAATCTTTGTGTGAACTATCAATTAAGAAACAAATTCATAAAGAGTTCGGCTATGCTGATCCGACACTGTTATGCAATTAGAAGTAGGCAAAGGCTATAGTCGTGCGGGGCCAACAGTGTGATACTCTACAACATTACAATATGTTCGAAGCTCCCCTATGTCTAAATTCATTTTGTAAGATTTCGTTTTTGAAATGTTGTCATAGAGCCCTGCCCAGATGTTACTCTTATTTACGCACTCCGCCGTGCTGTTATGTATGCGAAATAAATTGACAAAAGTTGTGTTCCTTTTTACAACTAAATATAATCCAATGGTAATCCAAATTGTCGACTTCTTTCCTGTCCCTATCTCTCTTCTCATGTGAAGCAAAATGTTAATTTGTTTGGTCCATTTTGAGCCCCTAAATTGCGACCTGTATATAATACCTTCAACAAATAGTGTTGGGGTGTAAAAAAACTTTAAAACATGTACAATTCAAATTGTAAGTAAAACTGAAAAAATCGCATGCGATAAAAAATATGTCAAAAATAGAAAAAAATTGTAACAAAAAATATTCACTTTTATTGTCATATTTTTACGCTATTTTCTTAGATTTTATTCTTTTCTGGCAAGAGACCATTCCGAATTAACGAGAATTGTGGAAAGCAGCCCAGCGGTTCTTGACTTAAAAGCGATCTAAATAGTAACCCCTTCTTTGATAAATAAGATTGTATATATTTCGCTATACATGCGATATCTTTGATATGAACACCGGTCAAAAGTGAAATTTTCCTGTATTTGTGATTTGGACAGGAATAAAAATATTCGCGGTTTAGAGGAAGTTTTCATATTTTTACATAAAAGTTATGGCCTATGTTATCCGCTAAATATGGTACGATGGTTTGTTGTTGGTTGTTTTTTGTTCATTTCAAGCCCTAAATATTTTGCGATCATCTCAAAAAACAATAGGCTTCTAATTTGACCCCAAACCCACCCCCATTTTAAATTTCGGGAGTATTAGCCCATAATCGCGACCTGTAGCGTGAGTACAAGTTAATATGTACAGACGGACGGACGGACATACATAGCTAGATCGACTCAGCTCGGTGAGATAGGAAGATCCATATATACTTTCCTATGTGGGAAACCAATATTTCGAGGTGTTACATAATCTTTGGCCCAATCAAATTTATAATACCCTAAATATATAGTGCTGTTGGGAATAAAAAATCCTCAGAAGATTCTCTTCATGACGAAAAAGTCACAGTTTGGTGCGGCGTTAGTGCGAAAGCGGTCATTGGGCCTTTTTTCTTCCAAAATGAAAATGGCCATGCTGTTACCATCAATCAGCAGCGTTATCGCGACATGATGAGCAATTTTGTGATACCAATTATTCGTCGAAAGCGTATGAGGTAGTTCAGGTTTCAACAAGACGGCGCTCCGCCGCACACAAGTCGCATAACAATCGATTTTCTGAAGAATTTGTTTCCGGGCCGTTTGATGTCGAAAAGTGGTGATTTGGACAGGCCACCGCGTTCACCCGATTTGACGCCGCCTGATTTCTTCTTGTGGGGATATTTGAAGAAATAGCCGCTATTCCGGCAGAAATGTTGGCAAAAACGATGGAAAATGCAGCAAAAAGGACACAATACGTCATCAATGCCAGAGGCAGCCATTTGAGAGATATCATATTCAAAAATTGATGTAAACAAATCTACTTGGAACAAATTAAATGATTAACATTGCCAACCGCCAAATTTTTATCTTTTTTTTTTTTGATTTAAAGAAAAAAAAAAAAAAAAACATGGGTCCGTCGAATATGGGCAACCCTGTAGTATATTTCGAAAAAATGACATTGAAAACAAGTAAGCAAATACTATAGCCACGCGGGCCGACCCTGTGATACCCTACAACACTACAATATGTTAGAAGCTCCCTTATGTCCAAGTCTATTTTGATTTGATTTCGCTTTTGAAATGATGTCATAGAGCATTGCCCAGATATTAACTTCAGCATTTTGACCAGGAACATTTGCCCAATATTTACGCACTCCGTCGTGCTGTTAGTTGTTGTGGTCCATTTTACAGCTAAATATAATCCAATGGTCATCCAAAATGCTAGAATCCTTCTTTGTTCATAACTCTCAAGCGTGTCGACAGGCTTCAATTGTGTGATCAGGAATTTTTTTCTGTTTTTGGGTCATTTGAACCCCTAAATATTTTGCGATCATCTCCAAAGCAAGAGGTCCTCTGTATCTCTAAATTTGGACTCATCTACGATAAATGGCTATATTCGTCAACGAAATCAGCATAAAAAAGCCAGAAATTAGCCTCTTTTGTATTTTGGATATAGCCTGTAAGTAATGCCGGTATATTTTCACACAAAAGTAGTGCTCCATTCTACTCGCTGTTCCTATGGTTTATATTTGTTACCTTCGTAATGGCTGCAAAATCAGGAACATTTTTAGTTGTTGGTCCGTTTCAACCCCTAAGTATATTGCGGACATCTTTGAAAACTGTAGGCCTAACTCTTCTGAGCCTAACCCTACTCTTGTGAAAATTTTCGTGGGATCGGACGATAATTGCATACTGTATATAACGCCAACCTGGGTTGTAAGGTGAAAAACTATTACAAAATGTACACTTCAATATTATAAGTCAAATTAAAAAAATCACATGCGATAAATACAACAAAATCTATATTAACATCATTATAGGCATTTGTGTACTTTATAGGATTTTTTTAGATTTTATACTTTTATGCCAAGAGGGCATTCTGAATTAACAAAATCGGTCCAGCCATTCTTGAAATATAAGCATTCTCCTTCCTTTGTATCTGTACATTGTATATATTTCGCTATATATATCCGATATATTTACCATCGGCATCTACTTAACGGTCAGAATTGACCTCTTCGTCTATTTGAGATTTCGTCGGATTAAAAATATTCGCGGTTTAAGAGAAAATTTGACTTTTATTTAACACAAATCTTATGGTCTATTTCACCCACTAAATATTACCCGATGACCATCAAAATTGTAAGGCTTCTGCCCAGCCCTAAGCTCTGGCTATATGCTAACTTCCGTTTCGATTGGTCTATAATTGTGACCTGTAGAGCAACTGCCAAATCAGAAAATTTTTCAATCCCTAAATATTATGCGATTATCTCCAAAAGCAAAAGGCTGTTTGACAGACGGACGGACGGACATACATACATAGCAAGATCGACTCAGGTCGGCGACATAGGAAGATCCATATATACTTTCCTATGAGGGAAACCAAAATTTCGAGGTGTTACATAATTTTTGGCCCAATCAAACTTATAATAACCCCAACACATAGTGTTGTAGGGTATAAGAATGTTTTTTTAGTTCCCGTAATTTTTCTCTTTCATTTTTCATTTTTCTCATACAACTCATTATTTCAGTGGCAACATTTGCCACAGCATCCGAATAGCTAAAGTTACTTAGTTTCTCAACTGCTTATATTGACCTTAGGTCCAACCTAAAGAAAACAAAACTAATTTTTTTTAACACGCCAACTTTTGTCCTATCTCCTTAGGAGCAATTACAATACTCTTAATATTTGTGCTCACTTATGTGAGCATAAATGTTCATATAAAGTGTAGTTGTCTGGTGCAGCATCTTCCCCCTTGTCCTTGTAATATGCTGAATGAGTGCTGTGCTCATAATGGTGTGCATTGTAGCGAAGTTTCAAGTTCACATATCTTTCGATGATATCTTAAAATTTTCTTAAGCTATGCTGTGCGGCTGATGCATCTCAACATTGTTCATGCTTTTGGTGTTATAACCATGACTTCGCTCAACGTTTTTGGTGAGGAGAATTCTTAAAGTGACAATGACAATGATAATGATATTTATGTGTTGCGTTGCTTCAGAGAGTTATGTGTATGGCTGATAGCTGACAATGCGAGCATTGCCATCAGCATTTTGAAATGAGCATGTGCAAGTGAAGCACTGACTAATTTATATCATTAAATTGTATCACTTAATGGTGGAGTACCCAACAGATCTTCAATGTTGAAGTAAGCCTTTGTAGTTTTTAGTGTTTAGGACTAATTATTTTAATTTTCGTCATTAATGGGTGGCAAAATATTAAAAAAAAAATGTTTTAAATATATATTTTCAAACCAAGTTAATAACAAACAACTTCCACGGTGTTTGTATGGATGACGTACAAAATACATTTACTAAACTGGTATTTTTGTCCAGATTGTATTTTATATTAAATTGCTGTCAACAGGATTTGATTACACCTAATTTAAATGAAATATGAATGTGATTATTTTGCCTAAAAATGAGTCACAGACAACATTGGACTAACAAGTCAAGTGATTGAAAACTTTGAATGTTTGCCTAAAGAAGCAACAAACCAGCTGTCATATTATCATACAGAACCCGAAAGGATTCACAAAAAATCTCATTTGAAAATAGCACTCGACAATTCATCCAACCAGACAACACACCGCACTAGCAATTCAAACCACAAGCATCCATCCCATTCTTTACACTTATTCATCAAGTATTTGCTGGCAACCGTAACATTAACCAGTAAGGAAAGCTCAAAAGTCGGGCGGGGCCGACTATATGATACCCTACACCAATATGCATATTTAGTAGAGCTCTCGTAAAAAGGTTTTTACAGGGCATTTCAGAGCTCTATGAGATATTTGGTACAAAATCAAAATCTATCTAATTCTATCGTGCATTTTACGAACTATAGCTATCTCTGAACCGGGTTTCTCCAAATTTTACGTATTAGCTTCTAGACTGGTGATTTGGGCTGATATTGACCATTTAGTGCACATTTAACCCGAAATCGAATGAAGATATATATGATAGCTATATCCAAATCTGAAACGATTTCGATAAAAATTAATACCTGGTACCAAATATCACGGTTGTGGAGTGAATATTACGAATGTATGGGACTAAAACTCTAAATCGGATGAAACATATATATGGTTGCTATATATATATCTGAACCGATTTTCACTAAATTTGATATACTTGCTTCTAGGCTGAATTTGGTCCGATGTACTAAAATTCAGTCCATTTGGACTTATATTGGCCATTTGGTGCACAATTAACCCGAAATCGGATGAAGATATATATGGGAGCTATATCCAAATCTGAAACGATTTCGATAAAATTACAAACAGCTATTTCTGGGCTGTATCTTATATCTGGTACCAAATATCATTCTTGTGGAGTGCATATTACGAATGTGAGAGGCTTAAACACCAAATCGGATGAACGATATATATGGGAGCTATAGCTATATCTGAACCGATTTTCTCCAAATTTGATATACTTGCTTCTAGGCCGAACTCGGTTGGGTGTGCCAAAATTCAGGTAATTTGGACTGATAGTGGACATTTGGTGCACATTTAACCCGAAATCGGATGAAGATATATATGGGAGCTATAGCTGTTTCTGAACTGATTTTCTCCAAATTTGTTGTATTTGCTTTAAGGCTAATCTCGGTCACATGTGCCAAAATTCGGGCCATTTGGACTGATATTGGCCATTTGGTGGTCAATTAACCCGAAATCGGATGAAGATATATATGGGAGCTATATCCAAATCTGAACCGATTTCGATAAAATTTAAAACAGCTATTTCTGTGCTCCATCTAATACCCGGTACCAAATATCATGGTTGTGGAGTGCATAGTAGGAATGTGAGGGACTTAAAGATCAAATCGGATGAAAGATATATATGGGAGCTATAGCTATATCTGAACCGATTTTCTCCAAATTTGATATACTTGCTTCTAGACCGAACTCGGTTGGGTGTGCCAAAATTCAGGTAATTTGGACTGATAGTGAATATTTGGTGCACATTTAACCCGAAATCGGATGAAGATATATATAGGAGCTATATCTAAATTTGATCCGATTCTCACCAATTTCAATAGGGTTCGTCCTTGGGCCAAAAAAATATTGTTTGGAAAATTTCATCTCAATCGGATAATAAATGCGACCTGCATTTTGTTCACAAAAATACATGGACAGACGGATGGACGGACGGACAGACGGACTGACATGCATAAATCGACTCAGGAAGTGATTCTATGAAGGTTCTCAAAAGTAACTATGGGTCTATCTCGTTTCCTTCTCCATGTTACAAACAAATGCACAAAGACATAATACCCTTACCACTATGTGGTGTAGGGTATAAAAAGTGGAAGCTGGGAGGCCAGAACGCACCCCTTCATGTCATCTAATGTCTTTTTGATATTTAGCCAGTCATCCATCCAAACGAACAGCATACATATAAACGTGATGTCACCATGCATGAACGCTAAGTAGCTGCTGAAATTAATTACCTAGTCTATTGCAAAAAAATTGAAATTGTATTTCAATGTCAGGGCTTCTTTTTTGCTTTAGGTTGTTACACCTCCTTCTTCCAACAAATGTTACCATAATTTAAAATTGTCATCAGTGCAAACGGTTTTTGTCATCTTCTTTTCAAAGCCTTTTGTTAGATTTCAGTAGAAATATTAACACATAAAGCAAGTACAGTAAATTAAAAAAATGTGCGCTAAAATAAAACAAGTAAGCAAAGGCTACAGTCGAGCGGGGCCGACCGTTGAATACCCTACAACACTATAATAAACGATACAGTTTATATAGGCCAGATACTCGAAAGAATTCCACAAGATATTGTGACAAATTATAAAAGAAAACCATCAGGTTTCGTTCTCTAATTTTCGAATAATAGCAACTTAAACTAATTTGCTCATTTCCAATTTATTGGTAGACGTTGCACGTAAATGGTCTTCCTAGATCTGAAACCAATATTTCCCAAAGACCTATACTCTCTGAGTGGCAAAAGATTAACATTTATTATTGGTTTTTGACTGAAACGCATCTATATGAGTTACAGACATTTGACTATAGTCAGAAGTGCGTCTTTCCTGTATTTGTGAATTCTCCAAAAAGTCTCTGGAATAGACATTTTCGTATTTAGTCTACAAAAGTTGGCAAACTATTTCACACATTGAATATTTTTGGATGGCCATCCAAAACTGCTTGGCTTTTGCAATGTCCGGTAACCCCCTTTCAAATGTGCGTGAGGATCGGGCGATAATTACGACCTGCCGACAATTTTGCAGTTTTTTTGGTCCATTTCAACCCCTAAATATATGGCGATCATCTCCAAAAAGAGTAGGCTTCTATTCTGACCCTCATCTTATCCCCATGCAAAATTCCGTAAGGATCGGGCCATAAATGCGATCTGTATATGCGATATAACTACTTAGTTTTTTTTTTTTTTTTTCAAAATGAAAATATGCCAAAAATATGACAAAATTAAAAAAATATGAGAAAATTTTACAAAATCAATATTTTCATCTTTAGAGAGATATTTTTATGCGATTTTTTTAGACGTTTTTTCTTTCCTGCCAAGAGGCCATTCTGAATTAATGAGAACTGTCGAAATCAGTTCAGCCGTTCCCGACATATAAGAGATCTTTCAAGCATATCTTCTTTGATAGACATATATATCGCACATATTTTGCTATATATCCGATTTGTTGGATGTTACCATCAATGTAAAGGTCAGAAGTAACCTTGTCATGGCTTTGTGATTTCGCCGGGATTTAAAATATTCGCGGTTTAATGAAAAATTTTGAATTTTTTCAACACAAAATATATGGTCTATTTTACCCGCTAAATATTATCCGATGTCCACCAAAATTGGTAGGCTTCTTCCCCGTCCTAAACTCTAGCTGCATGCGAAATTCCGCGTCGATTGGTCTATAATTGCGACCTGTATAGCTACTGCAAAATCCTCAATTTTTTCGTTATTTGGTCCATTTCAACCCCTTAACATTTTGCGATCATCTCAAAAAGAAATAGGGTTCTATTCTGGCCCGACCCCGACGTCCATTCCAAATTTCGTGAAGATCGGGCCATAATTGCGACCTGTAGAGTGATTACAAATTAACATGGACAGACGGACAGACGGACAGACGGACGGACGGACATACATAGCTAGATCGACTCAGCTCGGCGAGCTAGGAAGATCCATATATACTTTCCTATATTGGAAACCAATATTTCGAGGTGTTACATAATTTTTGGGCCAATCAAACTTATAATACCCCCAACACATAGTGTTGTAGGGTATAAAAATGGGAATTTATGTGTAAAAGATCAACCAACTATGAATCAAATACCATTGCTGTATAGTGCACGATATGGATTCGATAAGGATTATATTAAAAAAACATTTTGTGGAGCAATAGATATACCAAATAGAAAGATTCGGTAAGCAAAGGCTATAAAGTGCGGGGCCGACCATGTGATACCCTACAACACTACAATATGTTCGAAGTCCCCTTATATCCAAATCAATTTTGGAAGATTTCGTTTTTGAAATAATGTCAAAGAGCCCCGCCCAGAGATTACCCTTAGTTTTTTTGATCCGGAAAATTTGGCCAATATTTACGCACTCCGTAGTGTTGTTAAGTATTCAAAACAATTGTGGTCTATTTTGCAGCTAAATAAAATCCAAAGGTCATCCAAAATGCTAAACTTCTTCCCTGTCCTTAACTCTCTTCCGATGCGAAATTCCGTGTCGATTAGTTTTCAATTGGGGCCTATAGAGCGACTACAAAATTAGAAAAAAATATTTTTTTAGTTTATTTGCACCTCTAAATGTACATCTTAAGAACAATGGACTTTTATTCTGACCCTAACACTACCCCCATGCAAAATTTCGTGAGGATCGGACTATAATTGCGATATGCATATAATACCCTCAAAACGTAGTGTTGGGGGGTGTAAAAATTTAGAAAATTTATAATTCAAAATTGTAAGTCAAATTGAAAACCAGTAAGGAAAGCTCAAAAGTCGGACGGGGCCGACTATATGATACCCTACACCACTATGCATATTTAGTAGATCTCTCGTAAAAAGGTTTATACAGGGCATTTCAGAGCTCTATGAGATATTTGGTACAAAATCAAAATCTATCTAATTCTATCGTGCATTTTACGAACTATAGCTATCTCTGAACCGGGTTTCTCCAAATTTGACGTATTAGCTTCTAGACTGAATTCGGTCTTATGTACGAGAATTCATGCCATTTGGGCTGATATTGGCCATTTGATGCACAATTAACACGAAATCGGATGAAGATATATATGGGAGCTATAGCTATATCTGAACCGATTTTTACTAAAATTGGTGTACTTGCTTCTAAGCTGGTTTCGGTCGGATTTGCCAAAATTGATGCTATTACGGCCATTTGGTGGTCAATCACCCGAAATCGGATGAAGATATATATGGGAGCTATATCCAAATCTGAGCCGATTTCGATAAAATTTAAAACAGCTATTCCTGTGCTCCATCTAATACCTGGTACCAAATATCACGGTTGTGGAGTGAATATTACGAATGTAAGGGACTAAAACACTAAATCGGATGAAACATATATATGGTTGCTATATCTATATCTGAACCGATTTTCACTAAATTTGATATACTTGCTTCTAGGCTGAATTTGGTCCGATGTACTAAAATTCAGTCCATTTGGACTTATATCGGCCATTTGGTGCACAATTAACCCGAAATCGGATGAAGATATATATGGGAGCTATATCCAAATCTGAACCGATTTCGATAAAATTACAAACAGCTGTTTCTGGGATGTATCTTTTATCTGGTACCAAATATCATTCTTGTGGAGTGCATATTACGAATGTGAGAGGCTTAAACACCAAATCGGATAAAAAATATATATGGGAGCTATAGCTGTTTCTGAACCGATTTTCTCCAAATTTGTTGTATTTGCTTTAAGGCTAATCTCGGTCACATGTGCCAAAATTCGGGCCATTTGGGCTGATATTGGCCATTTGGTGGCCAATTAACCCGAAATCGGATGAAGATATATATGGGAGCTATATCCAAATCTAAACCGATTTCGATAAAATTTAAAACACCTATTTTTGTGCTCCATCTAATACCTGGTACCAAATATCACGGTTGTGGAGTGCATAGTAGGAATGTGAGGGACTTAAAGATCAAATCGGATGAAAGATATATATGGGAGCTATAGCTATATCTGAACCGATTTTCTCCAAATTTGATATACTTGTTTCTGGGCCGAATTCGGTTGGGTGTGCCAAAATTCAGGTAATTTGGACTGATAGTGGACATTTGGTGCACATTTAACCCGAAATCGGATGAATATATATATGGGAGCTATATCTAAATTTGATCCGATTCTCACCAATTTCAATAGGGTTCGTCCTTGGGCCAAAAAAATATTGTTTGGAAAATTTCATCTCAATCGGATAATAAATGCGACCTGCATTTTGTTCACAAGAATACATGGACAGACGGACGGACGGACGGACGGACGGACGGACGGACGGACAGACGGACGGACATGCATAAATCGACTCAGAAAGTGATTCTATGAAGGTTCTCAAAAGTAACTATGGGTCTACCTCGTTTCCTTCTCCATGTTACAAACAAATGCACAAAGACATAATACCCTTACCACTATGTGGTGTAGGGTATAAAAATAGCATGCGATAAAAAATATGACAAAAATTTAAAAAAATCGACAAAAGATATTCACTTTTTATACCCTCCACCTTGGAAAGGAGGGTATATTAACTTTGTCATTCCGTTTGTAACATCCTTAAATATTCGTATATTCATAATCAGCATAAAATTCTAAGTCGATTTAACGATGTCCGTCTGTCTGTTTGTCTGTCTGTCTGTCTGTCTGTCTGTCCGTCTGTCTGTCTGTCCGTCTGTCTGTCTGTCTGTTTGTCTGTCCGTCTGTCTGTTGAAATCACGATACAGCCCACATTATTCGACGTAGAGCTCCAAAATTTAGCAGAGCAATTGGTATTGTGTCTAGGATGGTTGGTATTGAAAATGAGATATATCGGTCCACGTTCTGGTTCTAGTCCCCATATAACGGTACCTCCCGATATTCGGTATTTTGATTATTTATGCCACATTTTTTTACGGATTTGTCTGAAAATTGGTATTTTTAGGTCATAACGGGTCCCTGTACGTGTGGCAAAACATTGCATGTATAGGTCCACGTTTTGGTATAGCCCCCATATAATGGTACCTCCCGATATTCGATATTTTGATTATTTTTGCCACATTTTTTAACGGATTTGTCTAAAAATTGGTATTTGTTGGTCATAATGGGTTCTAGCTCCTGTGGCGAAACATTGCATGTATGGATCCATGATTTGACTACCGATATTCGGTATTTTGATGGTTTTTGCCATATTTTTTCACTGATTTGTCTAAAAATTGGTATTTGTGAGTCATAATGAGTCCTAGTTCGTGTGGCCAAACATTGTACGTATAGGTTCACATTTTGGTATAGTCCCCATATAACGGTACCTCCCAATATTCGGTATTTTGATGATTTTTGACACATTTTTTCACGAATTTCTCTGAAAATTTGGTAGTTGTAAATCATAATGGGTCCCAGTTCGTGTGGCGAGTCATTGTAATTATAGGTCCACGTTTTGGTATAGCCACCATATAACGGTACCTCCCGATATTCGGTAATTTGATAGCCCCCATATAACGGTAGCTCCCGATATTCGTCATTTTAATGCTTTTCCACATTTCTTCTAATGTTTCCTTTACCCTAAGGTGGAGGGTATTAAAAGTTTGGCCCAGCCGAACTTAATGTTCCGAATTCCGAATTGATGGGAATTGTGAAAATCGGCCCAGCGGTTTTTGATTTATAAGGAGAATAAATAAGATCAATTCTTTTACATATATATTGTACCTATTCTTCTATATATCCGATTTCTTGGCTATTAACATCCTGTTATGGTCAGAAGTGATATTTTAATGTATTTTTGATTTGGCTGGGATTGAAAATATTCGCGTTTTGTGGACATTTTCCTATATTCTTACATAAAAGTCTATTTTACCCGCTATTTATTGACCGATGGCCGACCAAATTGGTATGTTTCTGCCCACTCCTGAACTCTAACTCCATGTAAATTTTCGCGTCGATTGGTTCATAATTGTGGCCTATAGAGCAACTGCAAAATCAGGATTTTTTTTTTTGGTCCATTTCAACCCCTAAATATCGTGCGATCATCTCCAAAAAACAATAGGGTTCTATTCTGACCATAACCCCACCTCCATTTTCAATATCGTGAGGATTGGTTTCTCATTGCGACCTGTAGCTTAATTACAAATTAACATGGACAGACGGACGGACGGACATACATAGCTAGATCGACTAGAAAGATCCATATATTCTTTCCTATGTGGGAAACCAATATTTCGATGTGTTACATAATTTTTTGCCCAATCAAACTTATAATACAAACTTATAATACATAATGTAGTAGGGTATTTTTTATGGAATGAAAGAAATAAGTGATTTACGAAGTATTCTAGATGAAATTCTTGGTAATATTTTGTATTGATCTTATTTTATCTTGTTGATTACTTTTCAGTAACAATTATGTTGGATATTGAAATCAATATTTTCCAGTAAAATTAGAACATTGTTATAATAAAGGAACGAAAAAGATATTTTTGTGCAGAAGTTTATGCCAGTTCTATTTTCTTAGGAACAAATATGCTATATTCATTCCTTTCTTTATATTGAAAAGGTATATATTTTTAAAATGCAATGGTACCCCCTGCGGGCTTTAATTATTGACAAACAAAACATGTATCAAAGACAGAAAATAATCAAAACAATAATTAAAACTTCCGCAAATAAAAGTCAGGTTTTAAGTATAAATATAACTGCAACACAAAATTGCATTTCAATTTCACATTCACGGGTTTCTCCAAATTTGACGTATTAGCTTCTAGACTGAATTCGGTCTTATGTACGAGAATTCATGCCATTTGGGCTGATATTGGCCATTTGATGCACAATTAACACGAAATCGGATGAAGATATATATGGGAGCTATAGCTATATCTGAACCGATTTTTACTAAAATTGGTGTACTTGCTTCTAAGCTGGTTTCGGTCGGATTTGCCAAAATTGATGCTATTACGGCCATTTGGTGGTCAATCACCCGAAATCGGATGAAGATATATATGGGAGCTATATCCAAATCTGAGCCGATTTCGATAAAATTTAAAACAGCTATTCCTGTGCTCCATCTAATACCTGGTACCAAATATCACGGTTGTGGAGTGAATATTACGAATGTAAGGGACTAAAACACTAAATCGGATGAAACATATATATGGTTGCTATATCTATATCTGAACCGATTTTCACTAAATTTGATATACTTGCTTCTAGGCTGAATTTGGTCCGATGTACTAAAATTCAGTCCATTTGGACTTATATCGGCCATTTGGTGCACAATTAACCCGAAATCGGATGAAGATATATATGGGAGCTATATCCAAATCTGAACCGATTTCGATAAAATTACAAACAGCTGTTTCTGGGATGTATCTTTTATCTGGTACCAAATATCATTCTTGTGGAGTGCATATTACGAATGTGAGAGGCTTAAACACCAAATCGGATAAAAAATATATATGGGAGCTATAGCTGTTTCTGAACCGATTTTCTCCAAATTTGTTGTATTTGCTTTAAGGCTAATCTCGGTCACATGTGCCAAAATTCGGGCCATTTGGGCTGATATTGGCCATTTGGTGGCCAATTAACCCGAAATCGGATGAAGATATATATGGGAGCTATATCCAAATCTGAACCGATTCTCACCAATTTCAATAGGGTTCGTCCTTGGGCCAAAAAAATATTGTTTGGAAAATTTCATCTCAATCGGATAATAAATGCGACCTGCATTTTGTTCACAAGAATACATGGACAGACGGACGGACGGACGGACGGACGGACGGACGGACAGACGGACGGACATGCATAAATCGACTCAGAAAGTGATTCTATGAAGGTTCTCAAAAGTAACTATGGGTCTACCTCGTTTCCTTCTCCATGTTACAAACAAATGCACAAAGACATAATACCCTTACCACTATGTGGTGTAGGGTATAAAAATAGCATGCGATAAAAAATATGACAAAAATTTAAAAAAATCGACAAAAGATATTCACTTTTTATACCCTCCACCTTGGAAAGGAGGGTATATTAACTTTGTCATTCCGTTTGTAACATCCTTAAATATTCGTATATTCATAATCAGCATAAAATTCTAAGTCGATTTAACGATGTCCGTCTGTCTGTTTGTCTGTCTGTCTGTCTGTCTGTCTGTCTGTCCGTCTGTCTGTCTGTCCGTCTGTCTGTCTGTTTGTCTGTCCGTCTGTCTGTTGAAATCACGATACAGCCCACATTATTCGACGTAGAGCTCCAAAATTTAGCAGAGCAATTGGTATTGTGTCTAGGATGGTTGGTATTGAAAATGAGATATATCGGTCCACGTTCTGGTTCTAGTCCCCATATAACGGTACCTCCCGATATTCGGTATTTTGATTATTTATGCCACATTTTTTTACGGATTTGTCTGAAAATTGGTATTTTTAGGTCATAACGGGTCCCTGTACGTGTGGCAAAACATTGCATGTATAGGTCCACGTTTTGGTATAGCCCCCATATAATGGTACCTCCCGATATTCGATATTTTGATTATTTTTGCCACATTTTTTTAACGGATTTGTCTAAAAATTGGTATTTGTTGGTCATAATGGGTTCTAGCTCCTGTGGCGAAACATTGCATGTATGGATCCATGATTTGACTACCGATATTCGGTATTTTGATGGTTTTTGCCATATTTTTTCACTGATTTGTCTAAAAATTGGTATTTGTGAGTCATAATGAGTCCTAGTTCGTGTGGCCAAACATTGTACGTATAGGTTCACATTTTGGTATAGTCCCCATATAACGGTACCTCCCAATATTCGGTATTTTGATGATTTTTGACACATTTTTTCACGAATTTCTCTGAAAATTTGGTAGTTGTAAATCATAATGGGTCCCAGTTCGTGTGGCGAGTCATTGTAATTATAGGTCCACGTTTTGGTATAGCCACCATATAACGGTACCTCCCGATATTCGGTAATTTGATAGCCCCCATATAACGGTAGCTCCCGATATTCGTCATTTTAATGCTTTTCCACATTTCTTCTAATGTTTCCTTTACCCTAAGGTGGAGGGTATTAAAAGTTTGGCCCAGCCGAACTTAATGTTCCGAATTCCGAATTGATGGGAATTGTGAAAATCGGCCCAGCGGTTTTTGATTTATAAGGAGAATAAATAAGATCAATTCTTTTACATATATATTGTACCTATTCTTCTATATATCCGATTTCTTGGCTATTAACATCCTGTTATGGTCAGAAGTGATATTTTAATGTATTTTTGATTTGGCTGGGATTGAAAATATTCGCGTTTTGTGGACATTTTCCTATATTCTTACATAAAAGTCTATTTTACCCGCTATTTATTGACCGATGGCCGACCAAATTGGTATGTTTCTGCCCACTCCTGAACTCTAACTCCATGTAAATTTTCGCGTCGATTGGTTCATAATTGTGGCCTATAGAGCAACTGCAAAATCAGGATTTTTTTTTTTTGGTCCATTTCAACCCCTAAATATCGTGCGATCATCTCCAAAAAACAATAGGGTTCTATTCTGACCATAACCCCACCTCCATTTTCAATATCGTGAGGATTGGTTTCTCATTGCGACCTGTAGCTTAATTACAAATTAACATGGACAGACGGACGGACGGACATACATAGCTAGATCGACTAGAAAGATCCATATATTCTTTCCTATGTGGGAAACCAATATTTCGATGTGTTACATAATTTTTTGCCCAATCAAACTTATAATACAAACTTATAATACATAATGTAGTAGGGTATTTTTTATGGAATGAAAGAAATAAGTGATTTACGAAGTATTCTAGATGAAATTCTTGGTAATATTTTGTATTGATCTTATTTTATCTTGTTGATTACTTTTCAGTAACAATTATGTTGGATATTGAAATCAATATTTTCCAGTAAAATTAGAACATTGTTATAATAAAGGAACGAAAAAGATATTTTTGTGCAGAAGTTTATGCCAGTTCTATTTTCTTAGGAACAAATATGCTATATTCATTCCTTTCTTTATATTGAAAAGGTATATATTTTTAAAATGCAATGGTACCCCCTGCGGGCTTTAATTATTGACAAACAAAACATGTATCAAAGACAGAAAATAATCAAAACAATAATTAAAACTTCCGCAAATAAAAGTCAGGTTTTAAGTATAAATATAACTGCAACACAAAATTGCATTTCAATTTCACATTAATCTTCAATGGGAACCCTAGTATGCTTTGTCTGAATTTTGGTCCTTTCATTGGTGAAACGCATTAATTGAAAATCATCGATGATAATTCTAGTTTATGGTAGTATTTGGAATCAGTAATACATATCACACAGTGAACAAAGTACGTCAATCTAAGAATAAATAATATAAATAAAGATATATAAAACAAAAATTAAAATAAGCAGAAGAAATCGCACCATATATCACCCAAGTTAGTTGGCAATTTTCAACGTTTACAGGAAGAATCACTTTTATGGGTTACCACTACGAGAGTAATCTTCTGGGTTCTACCGAAGAAGCAGTTACCCCAGTCTACTGTATAGACGTCACTATTACATTTTGATGGGAAAGTGGTAATAGGTCTGGAGTCCATCCATTTGTCCCCACACCTTCATGATACACTAATATTTTAAACCATTCCACTCGGCTCATTTTGAGTTTTGATATTACCGATTATTTTTTTATATAGTTTATTTTATATAGTATAT
Source organism: Musca domestica (assembly GCF_030504385.1). NCBI lineage: Eukaryota > Metazoa > Arthropoda > Insecta > Diptera > Muscidae > Musca > Musca domestica. Next base: position 20,985,138 of record NW_026712299.1, read on the forward strand.
TAAGTTCGTCATTCCGTTTGTAACTCATCGGAATAATCATTTTAGACCCAACGAAGTATATATATTCTTGATCAGTGTAAAATTCTAAGATGATTGAGCCCTGTCCGTCCGCTTGTCCGTCTGTTGTAATCACGCTACAAACTGAACGAATTAAGATAGAAAGCTAAAATTTTGCCCAGATCTCTCTTGTCTGCATGCAGGTCAAGTTCGAAGATGGGCTATATCGGTCCACGATATCGTATAGCCCCCACATAACGGTACCCCCCCATATTCGGTATTTTATGATTTTAGCCACATTTCTCAATGGAATTGTATAAAACTCCACAAAAGGAGTTCTTTGTGAGTACTTTATCCCTTGGCTGAGAAATATCTATATAGGTCCACGATATCGTATATCCCCCATATAACGGTACCCCCCGATATTCGGTATTATGATGATTTTACCCTTATTTTTCGACGGAATTGTCTAAAATTCTACACAAGGGGTTTCTTGTGAGCACTTCACCCCCTGAAAGGGAATTGTCTATATAGGTCCAAAATATTGTATAAACCCCATATAACGGTATCCCCCGATATTCGGGATTTTGACGATTTTAGCCACATTTTCCAATGGAATGGTCTGAAAATCCGCACAACGAGTTCCTTGTGAGTAATTTATTCATTGAAAGAGAATTATCTATATAGGTCCACGATATCATACAGTCCACATATAACAGTACCCCCCGATATTCTGTATTTTAATGATTTTATCCACATTTTTTTAACGGAATTGTCTGAAATTCTGCACAAGGGGTTCTTTGTGAACACTTTACCCCCTGGCAGGGAGTTCTTTATATAGGTACATGATATCGTATATCCCACATATAACGTACCCCCCAACATTCGGTATTTTGATGATTTTAGCCACATTTTTAAACGGAATTGTCTTAAATTACAAGAAGAAGTTATTTGTGAGTTATTTATCCCTAGACATATATTTGTCTATATAGGTCCACAATATCGTTTATCCCCCCATATATCGGCACCTTCCGAGATTTTAACAAAATTTTTAATGGATTTTATTTTTATTTTTTGAAAATGTCCTAATTCGTTCCAAATGGTGGAGGGTATTGAAAGTTCGGCCCGGCAGAACTTACTGCTTTTTTACTTGTTTTTTTCTTTTTTTATTATTAAAAATGGGTCATATTATTTCGAAGAGTTGCAAACGGATTGACATGTTTGACAGGGATGGACGAAATTAATCTTACATTCTCTTAGCAATTTTATAGAACAGTGTTGGCTTGTTTGTTCGGGATACCATAGAATTTTGTTGTTGCAAAAGGGTCAAGTTTAATCCCTTTATTGTTGTTTTTATAAAAAACAACAAATTCTCCTCAGTTCCCTTGTTTTTTGTCTGGGATATTCTACCCAGAAGTTATTTTAAAAATAACTTCTATGACAAAAAAACTTTTTTTACCCAGGTGACGAGATCGTAGGCTCAATAGAAGAGGAACCAAAGAATTAAATAAAACTAAAATTCTTTTGGAAAACCTTCTAAATCTTACAACCGCACTTATACAGATTTTCATCATTTTTTACTTGTTATGCTTTCGTTTTACATGAACGATTTGACCTGAAAAAGCAGGAACGAAAGCATCAAAATCAAATAGTTCATTAAAGCTGTTCACCTTTGTTTTAAGGGAATTATTATATTTTTTAATTATAAAATTAATTTATTTATAATTTTTAAATATTGTTATGTTTTATGGACGGCGAGAAGAAAGACGCGTATCGTTGGCGGTATAATTCACAACAATGACTTTATTATTATTCTTTCTCATTATCCTATTCTTCTACATCTAACTTAATTGTAAATTTACATACTATTTAAATACTAATTTTTACAACTAAGGAATTCATATTATTAATTAATTCAAATTCAAAAATAAATAAAATAAAAAATCATAAAAAACAAATAAATTGAAATAACAATTACAATTAACAAAATTCAATTTGAAACAATAAAACTGCTCCAACAAAAGCAATAGTCAATTAAAAGCTTCTACTCATTTTTACTCTACCGAATTGATTCTGTTAAATTAGTAGTAATAATAGTTAGTTTAATTTAATTTATTCGCCTTTAGCGAATTCCCATTTTACAAACTTAATTAATCATTGGGTTATGTATATTTTTGGCCGATATAAAATGTGTCAATGGCTGTGGAAAAGTAGCCTTTCTGTTCATATGAAATATTTATCACAAATCAATGTAGGTTTACTACTGCGTCGACTGGGCATATTTATCTGAACGTGTCATTATTTTAAATGATTTTTTTTTTGCTAGATTCGAATTTGTTAAGCCAATTTGGTTTTATATAGGTGGATACGGGGAGTAACCTTTTAAATGTCCATTTAGTTGGCGTTTTTTATTGTGGTCCATAGTCTCTTGTTTTACCAATTGACAACTCAATGATATTGTTGGGAAAAACATTGGAAGTTGTTTAGGAAGAAATTAAAATTGTAATTTCTTGTTTTCGAGTCATTGGTTATTTGGAATGTAGAACTGGGGAGTTCCAGAAGAAGAAATATCATAAACATTTTATGTAACAGAATGTTGTAAATTAGCATTTGAGGTTCAAAAATGACATTATTTTTATACCCTACACCACATAGTGGTGAGGTGTTTTTGTGCAATTGTTTGTAACATGAAGCAGGAAGCAAGATAGAACCAAAGTTACTTTTGAGGATCTTCATATAATCACTTTGTGAGTCGATTTATGCATGTCAATTCGTCTGTCCATGTATTTTTGTGAACAAAATGCACGTCGTATATATGATCCGATTGAGATGAAATTTTCTAAACAACATTTATTTGGCCCAAGGACGAACCCTATTGAAATTCCTGAGAATCGGATCAAATTTAGATATTGCTCCCATTTATATCGTCAATCGTTTACGAGTTAATTGTGCACCAAATGTCCAATATCCGGCCGAATTCAGACTAGAAGCAAGTACAACAAATTCTCCCATATATATGATTCATCCGATTTCCTGTTTAAAGACTCTCCCATGCGTAATATGCACTCCACAAGAATGATATTTGGTGGCAGATATCAGATACAACCCAGAAATACCTCTGTCAAATTTTATTGAGATCTGATCAGATTTGGATATAGCTCCCATATCTTTATTCGATATCAGGTTTGTTGATAATATTTAATAATATTTAGCAGATAAAATGGACCACCAGTTTTATGTGAAATTATGTTGAATACCAATCAGCACAAATTAGCAATACGATATAGCAATAGTATTAATCTCTTTATTATACCCTCCACTATAGTATGGATGGTATATTAAGTTTGTCATTCCGTTTGTTACACCTCAAAATACACATTTTAGACCCCACAAAGTATATATATTCTTGATCAGCATAAAACTCTATGTCGATTTAGCTATGTCGGTCTGTGGAAATAACTCTAGCTTCCGAACGAATTGAAGTAGATTGATAAAATTTAGCTTAAATGTATGTTATGTCTGCAGGACTTTTGGTATTGAAAATGGGCCATGTAGGTCCAAGTTCAGGTATATCCCCCATATAACGGTACCTCCCGATATTCGGTATTTTAATGATTTTAGGGACATTTTTCACCAGAATGGTTTTAAATTTGATATTTGAAGTTCGTAATGGATATTACAGCCTACGGCAGAAAATTGTCTGTACAGGTCCACGTCTTCATGTAGCCCCCATACAACGGAACTTCCCGATATTCGGTATTTTGATTTTATCGACATTACAACCGATTTTTTTTTAAGTTTCGCATTTGAATATTGTAATGGCTTATGACAAATGTTACCTACGCAGGTTCATGTCGTCGTATAGACCCTAATATAATAGCTACATTCGATATTTTTCAGATTTTAACAGAATTTTAAACGGATTTTTTTGTTTTTGGGAATTGCCAAATTCGTTCCAAATGGTGGAGGGTATTCAAAGTTCGGCTCGGCCGAACTTAAAGCTTTTTTACTTGTTTTTTTTTTTTTAAATTTTCAATACTCTCATTGTGGTCATTAAAGCCCAAGCAACAGCAAAGTTTCAAACAATCACATACATTATTGGCGGGATTACTAATTTACCATTCAAAACTGGTAGATAAACTCTGTCTTGTTACTTTTATAGTTGAAAATGAAGTCTGACTAACTAATGCGTGGGTGTGAGAATATTTTCTTGGTTGTAACATTATACTAACGCATGCTAAAATCTCCGACGGCCCCTTTCAAATGAATATTCTGGTATGGGAGGGATTGTTGTCTAGTTCATGTTTGTGGATAGAAAACGAATGTCGTTGGTCATAAAGCAGATATGGATACATTGTATATAGGCGATTTGTAAATTAAAATGAAGACAAACATAAAACAGTTGAATTTATACCCTACGCCAAACTGTGGTCTGTGTATTATGTCTTTGTGCATTCAAACATATGTATATATTTGTCCGGTGTTTAAAAAGTCATTGCGAATGCGAAAATGCCGTCAATTGCTGTCAATATTATTATTGCTGTCAATATTATCACATAGAGTTTGTCTGTTTCTTCGTTTTCATGAACGTTTCCATCAGAAATTTAGTAGCGACATTTTGTTTACGTATGTGATGAAATTTCATATAAATCCCAAAATGAATTGTTTTAATTCCTACTTTGCACCCCACCCACTAGCCTATGTCTCACATTAATGAGTGCTAGGCAGTGGCAGAGCAAGTGTTCGACTGTCTCGATTTCTTCTTCATCTTGACAGATCCTACAGTAGTCAGTGTCATCGATGTCCCATTTCGAGGTCATAGTCCTCACCTTACAGTTACCTGTGATGATACCCACCACAAGTTTTAAATCAGGTTTTGACAATGACATCAGCGACCTCATTCTCTTCTCTCAGAGTGTGGGCCAGATTCTTTTGGGGATGGTGCATCCCATTTCGTCTAGCCATTTTTGTTGGATTTTCTCAGAGTAATGTCTGTGAATAACCTGTAGGAAATGGCACAGTGGTGGTTTAACCGAGTTGTCTACTTCAATTGTAGTTGATTCGGATCCTAGTCTGGCCAATTCGTCTGCAGTCTCGTTACCTGGGATGTTATAATGCCCAGGAACCCAACAGAGCTTGATGGACAACTCAGTGTTTTCCAAGGCTTCCCTGCAGTTCAAAACATCCATAGAATTGATAGTAAAGGAACTCAAGGACTTCAGTGCCTCTTGACTATCGACATATATAGTCACCGGACCGCTGACCTCAATGCTCCTCGTGACCAGCAGGTCTATGGCCTTTTTGACCGCAACGATTTCCGCCTGAAATACGCTACAGTTGTTTCCAAGCTTGTAGGATTCACGAACATTAGGGGAATCACAGAAGACACCAGCTCCCGTACCACACTCCATCTTTGAACCGTCGGTGTAAACAGCTATGCCGCGGAAAGGTGGGTTGTTATGGGCCCAGGCGTCTCTATCAGGTATATGTATGTCAGGTGGGTAGAAGCTTAATCGTGGTGAAACATAGTCACTTGCACATTCCTTACACGCTTTAGAATCGCAGAATGTCCAAAGGGTTGACTGCGCCATTCACTTTGTTCTCTGAGTCGAAGAGCACTCCTGAATGCCTGTTCCTCCACATATATATTCAGCGGGCTTAGGCCCAGTAGAGTATCCAGTGCTGCTTGAGGCGTGCCTCTGAAGGCACCCGTTAATAGTAGGGATGCGGCTCCTTGAACTTTGTTAATGTGTCGTGAGTAGGTTGACTTCTTCAAAGAATGCCACCATACTAGAGATCCATAGGTTAGAATGGGGCGAACAATTGACTCATACATCCATTTAATGATGTGTGGTTTGAGGCCCCAGCTTTTGCCTATGGAGTTCTTACAGGAATAGAGTGCGATCAAGCCTCTCTTAGCTCGTTCCTCGGTGTTCCTCTTCCAACTTAATCGGCGGTCAAGGATAGTGCCAAGGTATTTTGCTTCTGGTGAGAGGTTTAAAGTGACTCCATCTAGTCTCGGTGGTGTAAATGAACGATATTTACGTTTTTTAGTGAAAAGGACGAGATCTGTCTTTGATGGGTTCACGCCTAGTCCATTGCGACGCGCCCACCGTGATAGGGTGACTAGAGCACCTTGCATTAGGTCCGAGATTGTTTGCAGGAAATTCCCGGCATTTAATAGGACGACGTCATCAGCGTATGCGACTACTACTTATTATATATTAAATATATTATTAAAGAGGCAAAGTCATTATTAATTCTACAATTCCGAATATGTATACAAGTACCCTTTAGTACCCTACTCCTTAGGGTAAGAGAAACATTAGAACTCATTATGACCAAAAAATACCAATTTTCAGACAAATCCATGAAAAAATGTGGCAAAAATCATCAAAATACCGAATAACGGGAGATACCATTATTTGGAGGCTATACCAAAGCGTGGACCTATACATACAATGTTTCGCCAAACGAACTAGAGCCCATTATGACCAAAAAATACAAATTTTTTAGACAATACCATTTTCAATACCAACCATCCTAGACACAATACAAATTGTTCTGCTAAATTTAAATCGATTTAGAATTTTATGCTGATTATGAATATATACACTTTATGGGATCTACGACGAATATTTAGAGATGCTACAAACGGAATGATAAAGTTGATATATCCTCTTTCCCAAGGTGGAGGGTATAAAAATGTAGAATGTATCATCGTTTAAAAAGGCATCATTAAATCGACTTAGAGTTTTATGGTGATCAAGAATATATATAATTTATAGGGTCTTAGGCGAAAATTTATAGGTGTTGCAAATTTAATATACCCTCCTTTCCAAGGTGTAGGGTATGAAAATGTGGACCTGTTTAAAGGAACATAATGCATATTATATCCATATAAAAATCTACTAATCTTATAAAAACGTGTGTTCGTGTCCCATTACAGACCAATAACTGAACAGAGTATCAGAGTTTTTCTTTTTATGAATAGAAGCAAAGACTGTTACCACTTCCAAATAAAAATATTTTTGAAACGCACAATAAAGTTTATGACAATTTGTTGCTAGCAAATGCGTTCAATTACCCTCAATTAGCATGCAATAAAACCATCAAGCGGAACAAAAACGGCAAAAACTTAGCTTAAAAGCCTTTATTATGATTAAATATTTTTCAAGCGACAGGAATCTGAAACTTTTAACACCAAAAGCAAGTTTGCCACTTCGGACTTATTGGAATTTAAAAGAAAATTGATTCCATAAAACTGGTTAAGATGTCTCTTGGAGAAAAATATTCGTTTATTATTTGTTTGCATCAGTTAGTCAATGCCTTGCTTTTATTTTTTATGCCACGCCATCTCTAATATGGTTCTTGCCACATATGTTTGCCAGGTTTATTACAGACGTTGTTAAATCTCAGCTGGTTTTACTACATTTTTCGCTTTTCTTTTACGATCTTTAAGCTTTACTCAAAGTGTCCAATAAAACGGTCCATATTATCATATTTTCATATTAATCCCCCGTATATTACAGTACAAAGTGTATTCTAACACGTTAAATAAGCAATTTTGCATATATGGAAGTGAAACTGATGCAACAAATGTCATCGTTTTCACATTAATCCACATTGGTGTGTTAATGGATATTTAAAATAGGCACAAATGTAACAGTGTTAAATTTCTAAGTTTTTTTATGATTGCGCGAATTCAATTATATGTTCTGACTATAAAGCGATATGTGCAAGTCCTTTTTTTCTGCAGAAGGAGAACGTGATCGTCATATACGACATGTTTTTACCTGTGTTTAAATATGTGTCTTCATACAATACACAGAATTGAGTTTTTGTAACATTTTGCGTCACGTTGCTACCGGTGCTGTTAAAGGTTTCATGACGTTATCGCAGAATTAGCTGCATATTGATCTGAAAGCATCGAAGTGTCAGACATAATGCCCTTCCTGGGATGATTGATGCATATACATATTTGAAATTTTGATTTCAAATTCTGCAAAATTAGTGGAATATTTTTTTAAAACAAATTGACCTTCAGTGGAGTCATTAAATTGCTCCATTAAGACGTAATCTTATCAGATCAAAATAGTCTACAATATTGTTCGCTGAAACTTAAATAATAGTCGGAAATGGGTAAATAATATAGAAATAAAACACGTTTTAATGTTAAAGTCGCAAAATATCGCCAAAACATTTAATTTAAAAATTAATTATAAATCACTAAAAATATAAAATCTGTAATAAAATTTTGGTTTGCTCTCCACTAATAAACAAACATTGTTTTTATAAAAACAAAAATAATGGGATTAAGCCTGACAATTTTGCAACAACATAAAATTTTAATCTAAAATATCTGTATCAATTTTCACAAAAAAAAAAAAACCAACAAACAAAAGGGATTAAGCCATTTTGTAACAACAAAAAAAAAACACCAATCTATTTTTTATTCCAAATTACAAATGTCTTTCAAATTATGAACGTCTTTTCAGAGTGATCAAAAAACTGCAACCAACTTCAGACTGTTGTCATTTCTAAGCCACTCGTACGACAGCTGTTAAAATTATTCCAGCGACAGCTCATTATATTTTTTACAAGCGCACAAAAGCATTTTGGTGAGAATTTTCTAGAAAAAAAGTTATTAGTGATGGAATTCAAGCGTGATTATTTTATAGTTGGGTGAAAACCACAAGTGGCTATCGTTAGAATACTCCAGCATTTAAATGGGAATAAATCTTTTGTGTCTCATACCATCGCTGATACTAATAGCGTAGCCCGACGTCAAGGAAGTGGACGGAAGAAAATAGCAACATCAGCAGAAATGGATCGGAAAGTAAAGAAGCGACTTGATCGAAACCCGCGTCGCAGTGGCCGTAAAATGGCTCGTGAGCTGAACATATCGCAATATTCCATTCGGCAAATATTGAGAAGTGAGCTCGGGGTAAAGCCATTGAAATTCAAAAAAAAAGTGCAACTTACACCGCAACAGAAAAATGTGGGATATACGATATTGTGGACCTTTATAGACAATTCCCTTTCAAGGGGTAAAGTGCTCACAAATAACTCCTTGTGTAGAATTTCAGACAAATCCGTTGAAAATGTTTCTAAAATCATCAATATACTGAATATCGGGGTGTAACGTTATATGGGGGCTATACGATATCGTTGACCTATATAGATAATTCTCTTTCAGGCGGTAAAGTACTCGCAAAGAACTCCTTGTGTAGATTTCCATTGAAAAATGTGACTAAAATCATCAAAATACCGAAATTTGGGGGGGTACCGTTATATGGGGGGTATACGATATCATGGGGGGTATATGATATCCACCATACATAGTATGGAGAGTATATTAAGTTCGTCATTCCGTTTGTAACCCATCAAAATAATCATTTTAGACCCAACAAAGTATATATATTCTTGATCAGCGTAAAATTCTAGGACGATTTAGCCCTGTCCGTCCGTCTATCCGTCTGTCCGTCTGTTGTAATCACGCTACAGTCTAAACGAATTAAGATAGGAAGCTAAAATTTTGCACAGATCTCTCTTTTGTCTGCAGGCAGGTCAAGTTCGAAGATGGGCTATATCGGTCCACGATATCGTATGACGGTACCTCCCGATATTCGTTATTTTGAAGATGTTAGCAACATTTTCCAATGGAATTGTCTGAAATTCCACAAAAGGAGTTCCTTGTGGGTGCTTTATCACTTGGAAGAGAATTATCTATAAAGGTCCACGATATCGTATAGCCCCCATATAACGGTACCCCCAATATTCGGTATTTGGTTGATTTTAGCCACATTTTTCATCGGAATTGTCTGATAATCCACACAAGGAGTTCTTTGTGAGCACTTTACCCCCCTATATAAGTTAACGATCTCGTATAGCCCCCATATAACGGTACCCCCGATATTCGATATTTTGATGATTTTAGAAACATTTTTCAATTGTTAGAAATTGTACACAAGGAGTTCTTTGTGAGCACTTTATCCCCAGACATAAAGATTTTAACAACATTTTTTATGGATTTTATTTTTTTTTGAAAATTTTCAAATTCGTTCCAAATTGTGGAGGGTATTCAAAGTTCGGCCCTGCCGAACTTACTGCCTTTTTACTTGTCCCTGATTAATTTCGCTTTCACTGTTTAGAGTTTTTATCGAAGAAAATGCACTACTTTTACTTTGCTTTCGAATATTACAAAGTCACAATTTTTCTGAAAAAATTAGATTTTTATTCCCTACACCACATAGTGGTAAGGGTATTATGTCTTTGTGCATTTGTTTGTAACATGGAGAAGGAAACGAGATAGACCCATAGTTACTTTTGAGAACCTTCATAGAATCACTTTCTGAGTCGATTTATGCATGTCAGTCCGTCTGTCCGTCCGTCCGTCCGTCTGTCCATGTATTCTTGTGAACAAAATGCAGGTCGCATTTATTATCCGATTGAGATGAAATTTTCCAAACAATATTTTTTTGGCCCAAGGACGAACCCTATTGAAATTGGTGAGAATCGAATCAAATTTAGATATAGCTCCCATATATATCTTCATCCGATTTCGGGTTAAATGTGCACCAAATATTCACTATCAGTCCAAATTACCTGAATTTTGGCACACCCAATCGAGTTCGGCCTAGAAGCAAGTATATTAAATTTGGAGAAAATCGGTTCAGATAGAGCTATAGCTCCTATATATATCTTTCATCCGATTTGATCTTTAAGTCCCTCACATTCCTACTATGCACTCCACAACCGTGATATTTGGTACCAGGTATTAGATGGAGCACAGAAATAGCTGTTTTAAATTTTATCGAAATCGGTTCAGATTTGGATATATCTACCATATATATCTTCATCCGATTTCGGGTTAATTGACCAACAAATGGCCAATATCAGCCCAAATGGCCCGAATTTTGGCACATGTGACCGAGATTAGCCTTAAAGCAAATACAACAAATTTGGAGAAAATCGGTTCAAAAAAAGCTATAGCTCCCCTATGTATGTTTTATCCGATTTGGTGTTTAAGCCACTCACATTCGTAATATGCACTCCACAAGAATGATATTTAGTACCAGATATTAGATACAGCCCAGAAATAGCTGTTTGTAATTTTATCGAAGTCGGTTCAGATTTGGATATAGCTCCCATATATATCTTCATCCGATTTCGGGTTAATTGTGCACCAAATAGCCGATATAAGTCCAAATGGACTGAATTTTAGTACATCGGACCAAATTCAGCCTAGAAGCAAGTATATCAAATTTAGTGAAAATCGGTTCAGATATAGATATAGCAACCATATATATGTTTCATCCGATTTAGTGTTTCAGTCCATAACATTCGTAATATTCACTCCACAACCGTGATATTTGGTACCAGGTATTAGATAGAGCACAGGAATAGCTGTTTTAAATTTTATCGAAATCGGTTCAGATTTGGATATAGCTCACATATATATCTTCATCCGATTTCGGGTGATTGACCACCAAATAGCATCAATTTTGGCAAATCCGACCGAAACCAGCTTAGAAGCAAGTACACCAATTTTAGTAAAAATCGGTTCAGATATAGCTATAGCTCCCATATATATCTTTCATCCAATTTGGTCTTTAAGTCCCTCACATTCGTAATATGCACTCCACAGGAATGATATTTGGTACCAGATATCAGATAAAGCCCAAAAATAGTTGATTTTAATTTTATTAAAATCTGTTCCGATTTGGATATGCCTCCCATATATATCTTCATCCGATTTCGTGTTAATTGTGCATCAAATGGCCAATATCAGCCCAAATGGCATTAATTTTAGTAAAAATCGGTTCAGATATAGCTCTAGCTCCCATATATATGTTTCATCCGATTTCGTCTTTAAGTCCCTTACATTCGTAATATACTCTTCACAGGAATGATATTTGGTACCAGATACCAGATAAAACCCAAAAATAGTCAATTTTAATTTTATCAAAATATGTTCAGATTTGGATATATCATAGCATAGCATACTCTTCACATTATTCTAACGATTTCAGGTTAATTGTGCACTAAATGGTCAATATCAGCCCAAATCACCTGAATTTTCGTACATAGAACCGAATTCAGTCTAGAAGCTAATACGTCAAATTTGGAGAAACTCGGTTCAGAGATAGCTATAGTTCGTACCAAATGATTTTGTACCAAATATCTCATAGAGCTCTGAAATGCCCTGTATAAACCTTTTTACGAGAGTTCTACTAAATATGCATAGTGGTGTAGGGTATCATATAGTCGGCCCCGCCCGACTTTTGAGCTTTCCTTACTTGTTTTCTAATGTACATTTGTAGTGTTTTTTATATTTTACTAGCTGGCCCGGTCCGCGTTGCCGGCCCGTAGTTTTTGTCTATTATGCATATTTGTCAAAGCATAATTATTCACAGATATGACTGATATAAGTGTTTTAAAATACCTGTACCCATATTTAAGCCGTGGGCTTCAAAGGTGTGGATGTGCTATACAAATCTATTAAAAAGTATATATCAATCTTATCCCCATGTAAGGGATCAAATTAATTTTTAGTATGGTAAAAATCGTAGCAAAATCTTCCAGTGAAATGAGCAGTAATTTGGAATTTGCTGTATTTTGTACACCTCATAATTGAGCGCTGAATGAATTAAGAATAGCCAAAGTTAATTACTTTTTTAAGCCATTAGCACCTCAGATTGTCCATTAGCGTTCTTATAAGTCCCCCTAACCATGTCGGTCTGTTTGTCCGCCAAAAAGTGGACTTGAGGGGGTACTATTATATGGAAAAAATTCTAAAATTTGTAGATATGTTCATATTTTTGTGTAAGTTTTCACCCCCCCAAATACACATTTTTAGCCAAATCCTTTGAAATATGGTAAAATCAGGAGATACTTTTACATGGGCACTACTCCGAGACATCGACCTACATTGAAACATTCTTCTAGCCCTTATAATCCAATATGACAAATAGAGACCAAATCAAAAATTTAACAGAACAACATAGCATGTCAAACTGAAAAACATTCCGCGTGATTTAAATGAGTAAAAATAGTTTTATCCACCATATTATCATATAGATGTATTTCCCAAATCTACGTTTCCAACCAATATTCTCTTGAGAGTTACAAATTCAATAGAATACAAAATTTTCTTTTCTGACCACACATTATATGTGAAAGTGGACTTGGGGATACTGCAATGTGGGGACTTTACTTAAATAAATTCCTATGTGGCAATTATCTGTATGATGGTTCCCTAACCCCTTAGAGACAAAGATGCCAAATAAGGGCCAAAATATGAAAAAAGTGGCCAAGACCCCAAAAATAGCTTAAATCATATGATGGTTATATAAATATAAAATCGGGTTGTACCCTTATCCGTGAGTTATGATCGATATCATGACCTGCAAAAGTGATTTAAGGTATCTTGAATGTTTGGGAAGAATTCCTGGAAGGATAGAAATCCTTTTCTTACTAAAAGTCCCATTCGCTCTATTATTTTGCACCCTTTAAATTTGGTATTTTACTGATTGTACTTCCAAAGAATTTTGCATTTTGAGCTCTCATTGGACGGATTATTGTCACATGAAAGAAGTAGGTCCACGCTTTGAAATGAGCTCCATTAGGCTTTTTCTGTCATTTTTGGTTGTTTAAATGTGTTCGCAAATACAAATTAAAAAAAAATGACAAAAGAAGAATAGCAAATTGAAAAAATCTTCAACTTGTTCGCTGATTTATTACAGCAAATGTTTAAAGACCCTTACTATTTTTTTAAAATTCGATTCCACTGAAAATCTTTTCGATTTTTTCCCGATTTGAGAATTTTTGCAATGAGATCTCTTTTTCGTGATTTTTTAGCGAATTTGAAAAAGTAATTATCTTTTAATTAATAATTATCTTTCTTTTGGTGTGACCGCGTTAAATTATTTCGATATCATCTATTCCGTTTCGCCACCATATAATTCGTTATTACACTTCCATGTAACCCGCCATCAATTTCAGTTCTCAAGAAATCAAGTCAATTAAATAAATTGGTTTTAATATTCGAATTCAAAAATAAAAAATAAAAAACACTACAAATGTACATTAGAAAAAAGCCAGTCAAAATAGAAAAAAATCATGCAAAATAAAACATTACTATTGTACATTTGAAAAGTCAAAATGAAAATGTTAATATATCACATTTTTACGCGATTTTTTTGGATATTATCCTTTTCGGAGAGGAGACAACTCCTAATTTGTGTGAATTGTTAAAATCAGTCCAGCGGTTCTTAAGTTATAAGCGTAGTAACTAACACAACTTACATTTATATATATAAGATTTTTGAATTCGAATATTAACTCCAATTTATTTAATTGACCTGATTTCTTGACATGGAAGTGTAATACCGAATTGTGTGGTGTCAAAACGGAATAGATGATATTGAAATAATTTAACGCGGTCACACCAAAGTTAAAAGATAATTACTTTTTCAAAATCGCTAAAAATCACGAAAAAGAGATCTCATTGCAAAAACTCTCAAATCGTATGGGGTCTCCAACTTACAATTTAAATGACAAATAAGATTAATTCCCATCTTACGGTAATGGGTGTAAAATAGTAATTATATTTGACTATTCTGAAATAATTCTGCCCTCAATTATGAGGTGGATAAAACTATTTTTACTTATTTAAATCACGCGAAATTTCTTTTCAGTTTGACATGCTATGTTATTCTGCTATATTTTTGATTTGGCCTCTATTTGTAATCTTGGACTATAAGGGGTAGAAGAAAGTTTTCAATATAGGTCGATGTTTCGGAGTAGTACCCAAATTCTCCTGATTTTATCATATTTCAAAGGATTTGGCTAAAAATGTGTATGTGAGGGGTAAAAATCGTACACAAAAATGTCAACATATCTACAAATTTGAGAATTTTATCCATGTAATAGTAGCCCCTCAAGTCCAACTTTTGGCGAACAAACAGAGAGACATGGTTAGGGGGTCTTATGAGGACTCTAATGCACAATCTAAGGTATTAATGGGTTAAAAAAGTAATTAACCTTAGCTATTCTTAAGTCATTCCAACTATCAAATCGCAAAAATTAAACAATAAATAATCTCTTCAACAAAAATGCCTTCTAGTTTGTACCACTGTAGTTTAATTAAGGCTTATGACTATTTGAGCTGAAACACGCCTTACAGCCAGATTAGAGTGTTCACATTACTTTAAACTCATCCCTTTGTTTGTGAACTTTTGTCACTCTGATGAGAGTAATATTACTGTTGCACGGTCTTCTCGAAACGCGTGACATAAAAAATGATGCAACATCAGGCAAAACGAGTGCAGTACAAAATTGAAAGTTTACGTTTTCCCTTCCAGAACATCCCCTTTAAACACATACATCCACTCCCCTCTTGAACATTGTTTGCATTAGCAGGATAATGATGTTGGGAAATTCTAATCCAAATGATGTTTATCACTTTGGTAAATAGACCGGGGTGCAACAATGACATTGTTCGACTTGTTTTTGTTTCTTTATCGCAACATGTCACATCATACCCTAAAATTTACTCCTCAAGAGGATGACCCATTCTCTGATTTCACAGAGAAAAGTGTGTATTTTCGAACTTTCTATTTTCGCATAGCTCTGTTCATTCGATCATAGATTATCCTACGACATTCGTTGAATGTATTGTGTTTCATTAATTATCCAACCGAAATAACGGATGACTGATTGGAATTCCGTCGAAGTGCATCATTTCTAAGGTTTCCCAAACAAATTACATGCTTCGTTTTGCAGCGTGTTATGCATTGTTAGATGAAGAAATCTTATTTCCAAATTATAGGTTTGAATAGTATTCCATTATTTTCAAAGTATTGGTAGTTTAAATAGTAGGTAATTTAATACTTTATAATGGGTTCGGCTTATGTGGGCCCCAAATTTCAGCTGGGCTCTTTTTATGCTGCTTAAACATTCTAAAACTGTAAACAAAAACCAGTAAGGAAAGCTCAAAAGTCGGGCGGGGCCGACTATATGATACCCTACACCACTATGCATATTTAGTAGAACTCTCGTAAAAAGGTTTATACAGGGCATTTCAGAGCTCTATGAGATATTTGGTACGAAATATAGCTATCTCTGAACCGAGTTTCTCCAAATTTGACGTATTAGCTTCTAGACTGAATTCGGTTCTATGTACGAAAATTCAGGTGATTTGGGCTGATATTGACCATTTAGTGCACAATTAACCTGAAATCGTTAGAATAATGTGAAGAGTATGCTATGCTATGATATATCCAAATCTGAACAGATTTTGATACAATTAAAATTGACTATTTTTGGGTTTTATCTGGTATCTGGTACCAAATATCATTCCTGTGAAGAGTATATTACGAATGTACGGGACTTAAAGAGCAAATCGGATGAAACATACATATGGGAGCTAGAGCTATATCTGAACCGATTTTTACTAAAATTAATGCCATTTGGCCTGATATTGGCCATTTGATGCACAATTAACACGAAATCGGATGAAGATATATATGGGAGGCATATCCAAATCGGAACAGATTTTAATAAAATTAAAATCAACTATTTTTGGGCTTTATCTGATATCTGGTACCAAATATCATTCCTGTGGAGTGCATATTACGAATGTGAGGGACTTAAAGACCAAATCGGATGAAAGATATATGGGAGCTATAGCTATATCTGAACCGATTTTTACTAAAATTGGTGTACTTGCTTCTAAGCTGGTTTCGGTCGGATTTGCCAAAATTGATGCTATTTGGTGGTCAATCACCCGAAATCGGATGAAGATATATATGTGAGCTATATCCAAATCTGAACCGATTTCGATAAAATTTAAAACAGCTATTCCTGTGCTCTATCTAATACCTGGTACCAAATAGCACGGTTGTGGAGTGAATATTACGAATGTAAGGGACTAAAACACTAAATCGGATGAGACATATATATGGTTGCTATATCTATATCTGAACCGATTTTCACTAAATTTGATATACTTGCTTCTAGGCTGAATTTGGTCCGATGTACTAAAATTCAGTCCATTTGGACTTATATCGGCTATTTGGTGCACAATTAACCCGAAATCGGATGAAGATATATATGGGAGCTATATCCAAATCTGAACCGACTTCGATAAAATTACAAACAGCTATTTCTGGGCTGTATCTAATATCTGGTACTAAATATCATTCTTGTGGAGTGCATATTACGAATGTGAGAGGCTTAAACACCAAATCGGATAAAACATACATAGGGGAGCTATAGCTTTTTTTGAACCGATTTTCTCCAAATTTGTTGTATTTGCTTTAAGGCTAATCTCGGTCACATGTGCCAAAATTCGGGCCATTTGGGCTGATATTGGCCATTTGTTGGTGAATTAACCCGAAATCGGATGAAGATATATATGGTAGATATATCCAAATCTGAACCGATTTCGACAAAATTTAAAACAGCTATTTCTGTGCTCCATCTAATACCTGGTACCAAATATCACGGCTGTGGAGTGCATAGTAGGAATGTGAGGGACTTAAAGATCAAATCGGATGAAAGATATATATAGGAGCCATAGCTCTATCTGAACCGATTTTCTCCAAATTTAATATACTTGCTTCTAGGCCGAACTCGGTTGGGTGTGCCAAAATTCAGGTAATTTGGACTGATAGTGAATATTTGGTGCACATTTAACCCGAAATCGGATGAAGATATATATGGGAGCTATATCTAAATTTGATCCGATTCTCACCAATTTCAATAGGGTTCGTCCTTGGGCCAAAAAAATATTGTGTGGAAAATTTCATCTCAATCGGATAATAAATGCGACCTGCATTTTGTTCACAAGAATACATGGACAGACGGACGGACGGACGGACGGACAGACGGACTGACGGACTGACATGCATAAATCGACTCAGAAAGTGATTCTATGAAGGTTCTCAAAAGTAACTATGGGTCTATCTCGTTTCCTTCTCTATGTTACAAACAAATGCACAAAGACATAATACCCTTGCCACTATGTGGTGCAGGGTATAAAAAATTCTCTGGAATTCCATTTAAAGATTTTCAAATGTAATCGTGTG
This sequence comes from Musca domestica, assembly GCF_030504385.1. Lineage (NCBI taxonomy): Eukaryota > Metazoa > Arthropoda > Insecta > Diptera > Muscidae > Musca > Musca domestica. Next base: position 21,003,230 of record NW_026712299.1, read on the forward strand.
ATGTTTGGAATTTAACATTTGCAATGTGAATCCCTTTGGCCTAAATGTTTATACAGGTCTACCTTCTTCGTATATAACCCATATAACGGTACATCTCGTCTTCAGTATTTTATTGATTTCAGTTAGACAAAGGAATTGTCCGGTGTTCTTTATTTGACGTTCGTTGTGGGTAATAGTCTTTCTTCCAGAAACAAATTGTACCTTCGGATATTCAACGCTTTTAATAATTCTTTTTTGAGATTAATTTTCTCATTAGTTAAGGTATATTAAATAAGCTTAAAATTAAAAGGCCCTTTCTTCTTCTCCTCACCGGAAAACACTTTATCGTAAAAAACCGTCGCAAATCGATTTGTAAATATTTGCAAATGATCACAGAGAATCTGCTTGAAGTTTTTTCTTTGTTTATTTTTATAGCTATTCCCTGGGCAGGAATATTCTTGATTTTGTGTGCAAAGATGTACAATTCATATCGGCTTCATATATTGATAAAAAATTATAAAATACAAGTAAAAAAGCAGTAAGTTCGGCCGGGCCGAACTTTGAATACCCTCCACCATTTGGAACAAATTACAAAATTTTCAAAAAAAAAAAATATATTGTGGATATATGATATTGTGGACCTATAATAACAAATCTATGTCTGGGCATAAAGTACTCACAAGGAACTCCTTGTGTGGATTTTCAGATAATTCCATTGAAAAAAGTGGCTAAAATAATCAAAATACCGAATATCGGGGGGTACCGTTATGTGGGGGATATACGATATTGTGGACCTATATAGAAAATCCCTTTCAGGGGGTAAAGTGCTCACAAAGAATTCCTTGTGCGGAATTTCAGAAAATTCCGTTGAAAAATGTGGCTAAAATTATCAAAATACCGAATATCGGGGGTACCGTTATATGGGGGATATAAGACGTATATAAATAATTCTCTTCCAAGGGATAAAGTACTCGCAATGAACTCTTCGTGTGGAATTTATCATCAAAATACCGAATATGGGGGTACAGTTATATGGGAGATATATGATATCGTGGACCTTTATAAATAACTCTCAGGGGGTAAAGTACTCGCAAAGAACACCTTGTGTAGAACTTCAGACAATTCCGTTGAAAAATGTGGCTAAAATAATCAAAATACCGAATATCGCGGGGTTCCGTAATATGGGGCCTATACGATATCTTGGACCTATATAGATAATTCCCGCAAGGAACTCCGAGGATAAAGTACCTTGTGGAACTCTTTGTGTGGATTATCAGACAATTCCGTTGAAAAATGTGGGTAAAATCATCAAAATACCTAATATTGGGGGTACCGTTATATAGGGGCTATACCATATCGTAGAACTATATAATATAATTCTCTTCCGAGATATAAAGTACCAACAAGGTACTCCTTATGTGGATTATCAGACAATTCCGTTCCAAAATGTGGGTAAAATCATCAAAATACCGAATATGGGTGTACCGTTATATGGGGGATATATGATATCGTGGACCTATATAGATAACTCTCAGGGGGTAAAGTTCTCGCAAAGAACACCTTGTGTAGAATTTCAGACAATTACGTTGAAAAATGTGTCTAAAATAATCAAAATAACGAATATGGGGGTACCGTTATATGGGGGATATGTGATATCGTGGATCTATATAGATAACTCTCAGGGGGTAAAATACTCACAAGGGACTCCTTGTGTGGAATTTCAGACAATTCCATTGAAAAATGTGGCTAAAATCATCAAAATACCGAATATCGGAGCGTATCGTGGACCGATATAGAACAATTCTCCTTATGTGGAATTTCAGACAAGTCCATTGAAAAATGTGGCTAACATCATCAAAATACCGAATATCGGGGGGTACCGTTATATGGGCGCTATACGATATAGTGGACTGATATAGCCCATCTTTGAACTTAACCTGCCTGCAGACAAAAGAGAGATCTGTGCAAAATTTTAACTTCCTACCGTAAATCGTTTAGACTGTAGCGTGATTACAACAGATCGGCAGACGGACAGGCGGACGGACTTCATAGAATTTTACGCTGATCAAGAATATATATACTTTGTTGGGTCTAAAATGATTATTTCGATGAGTTACAAAAGGAATGACGAACTTAATATACCCTCGATACTATGTATGGTGGAGGGTGTACAAATAGACCTTTGTGAAGGGTGAAGAATGCAATCACATTTTATTTGCAATCACAACAAACAGTCTAAGAGATTTTAATGATATAAACAACCCCATAATACCAAGAAAAGCCCCCTCATGGTATAACCGGTGAATGGACGGGTTATACCATGATTAGAATGCGATATCATAAGGATTTAGTTCAAGACGATTGGAATTTGGCACTATTTTTCATTATTTTTTCTAGAGGAGCATGAAAGGCGGTACGGCGCGTGTGATAAAAACAACATTAAATCAGTTGACGAAAAGGCCAACATGGTGGGTATAAGAAGAAAAGGGTGTTTATGGACTAGCTAGATAAATAAGCCCAAGCAAGCATTCTTAATAATATTAGAACATAATCAACAGAGCGAGACGGTTGCAAGTACAGTGAAACAAAAAATTATAATTAAAATTTTGTTTCTTATAAAAAACCAGTAAAGAAAGTCTTAAAGTCGGGCGGGGCCGACTTTTTGATACCCTACACTAACAATTAAAAGTTTTTATGGGAAAATTCAATCATAAACGCTATGATTATAATTATAATTTAAAGTTCGACTAACTAAATATGCCGAAGCATTTGTATCTTTTAAATTCGGACTTTTATTGCACATTTGGTGCAAAATTAATTTTAAATCAGATAAAGATATATATGGGAGCTATATCCAAATCTGAACCGATCTCGATAAAATTTGTCAAAGATATTTCTGAGCTCCATTTGATATATTTCCCCAAATATTGTTGTTACAAAGTGCATATTACGGCTGCGGAGGACAAAAATAACAAATCGGATGAACAATATATATGGGAGCTATAGCTATATCTGAACCGATTTCGATCAAATTTGGCATACTTAGTTTTAGGCCTAATTTGGTTGTATGTGCGAAATTCTATACTATTCGGGCTGATATTACACGTTTGGTGCACAATAAAAAGCAAATCGGACGAAGATATATATGGGAGCTATATCTTAATTTTGACCGATTATCTCCAATTTCAATAGGGTTCGTCCTTGGGCCAAACATTTTGTTCACAAGAATACATGGACAGACGGACGGACAGACGTACAGACGGACTGACATGCATAAATCAACTCAGAAAGTGATTATATGAAGATCCTCAAAAGTAACTATGGGTCTATCTCGCTTCCTTCTCCATGTTACAAACAAATGCACAATGACATAATACCCTTACCACTATGTGGTGTAGGGTATAAAAAAAAATATTGAATGTCTTCAATATATATACAATGTACAGTTGAAGTATATGCTAAAATCTGGACACAAAAATTTTTTATCTAAATTTTCTATCGGCTGACAATTTGAAATACTTCTGTACGGTGATTAAGGGGGATATATAACATAAGGGGGTTATATAACATATATAAATAAATCATTATAGGTAACTTTCATAAACGAGATTATTGCATGCTAAATAATAATATTTTAATTATATTATCAATTATTATAAACGCAACATACGGAAAAGCAGAAATATAAAACTACTCCCAATTCCATTTGAAAATGTGGCTTGCTCTTTATAAATGGTTTGTATAAATTTTCATTTTTTATAAAATTTGTCAAAAATCGTTGCTGAAAATTTGGCTCACTGTACCAATAAATGTCATGACGGCCTTTATAGACATCACAAGGTCATGTGCTAGAAATTTTGATTATAACACTTTTACAAAAGCGTTTTAGTTTCAGCGTTTTGCTGCTGCAACAACAACAACAACATAAGCAACACAAGAAACATATTTTCACCCCCAATCATTATCTAAAGTTCTACACGTGAATGCGCCATGAGTCTATTATCACTGATACGGTTGACGCTTTGTTTGTGGTAACGATGCTAATGTTATTTTGGCTGTTGTCATTCATTCGTTGCTGATTGCATTTTGGCTTTTAATGACAGCATTGTGGTGTGGATGTCATATCATCCGACACGTAAAGTATAAAGTATGAAAATACATATTTCTTATTTCATGGGAGCTATAGCTATATCTGAACCGATTTCGATCAAATTTGGCATACTTATTTTCAGGTCCAATACGTGCAAAATGCCATACTTTTCGGACTGATATTACCCATTTGGTGCACAATAAAATGAAAATCGGACGAAGATATATGCATCAATAAATGCGAACTGTACTTTGTTTACAATAATACACGGACAGACAGACGGACGAACGGACATGCATAAATCAACTCAGAATGTGATTCTATGCAGATCATCAAAAGGAACTATGGGTCTATCTCGTTTCCTTTTGCCTGTTTTAAGCAAATGCACAAAGACATAATACCCTGACCACCTTGGGTTGTAGGGTTTAAAAATGAAAAACGCAATGATAAACGACAAATATTTCCGATCCGTTGTTATCTTCGATACATAGTTGTGACCTTTGTAATGAATCCAATGAATATGCTTTGTTTGTCTAATGTAACTCATATATGTATTGCGATTAACATCAAAATCAATAGGATCTCGAGTCTTTGTAGTAAGCTCAAATTGAAGAGAATTTCTACATTTTTTCAGTGGAACAGTGTTGGCTTGTTTGTTCGGGATACCATAGTATTTTGTTGTTGCAAAATGGTCAGGCTTTATTCTGATGAGGATTGGTGGCTTTTTCCGAAACCTAGGTATTCCCTGCCTTACTCCCTGGTAAACATTACCATCGTTCTCCACTAACAAACAAACGTTGTTTTTTATAAAAACAACAATAAAGGGATAAAGCCTGACCATTTTGCAATAACAAAAAACATTTTTTAATGTATTTTTATGTGCATACGTATATTTGCATTCTGACGCACATATCAGATGATAAATGTCATGCAGTCAATGGTGGTGTTTATTACATTTATTCATTTCTTCCAGACAAAAATGTTACTTTGGGAATCTTTTTGTCAAAATGTTCAGAACATCTGTGCTGTTGAAGTAATATGGCATGTTTCTGATACCTTGTTGTGAGGAACGTACTGATTGATGAATTTCAGTGTCAACGAGATTACATAGATGTCACATGTTCAACATCATTTATCAATATTAAAAGTAATTACCAAATATAGTTAGAAACTTATTTTACGAAAAAAATAAAATAAAAACAAGTAAGCAAAGGCTATAGTTGTGCGGGGCCGACCATGTGATACCCTACAACACTACAATATATTAGCCCCCTATTTCCAAGACTATTTTCGAAGTTTTCACTTTTGATATTATGTCATAGAGCACTGCCCTTAGCTTTTAGACCGGGGACATTTGCCCAATATTTACGCACTTCATCGTGCTGTTAGTTGATGTGGTCCATTTTACAGCTAAATATAATTCAATGGTCATCCAAAATTCTAGACTTATTCCTGTCCTTAATTCTCTTCTCAGGCGTGTTTATTGGCATAAATTGTTTGATCAAGAAATTTTTTCAATTTTTGGTTCATTTGAACCCTCAAATTTATTGCTATCATCTCCCAAAGCAAGAGGCCCCTCTGTATCTCCAAATTTACACTCATCTATATGATTTGCTTGTCTACGTTATTTGGCTATATTCGTCAACGAAATCAGCATAAAAAAGCCAGAAGTTCGCCTTTTGTGTATCCGAAGCACACGAAGTCTGTACGTAATGTTGGTATTTTTTCACACAAAAATAGTGGTCCATTCCACCCGCCGTCCTAAGCTCTAACTTCATGCGAGATTTCGTGTCCTTTGGCTTCTATTTGTGACCTCTATAACGGCTGGAAAATCAGAAACATTTTTAGTTGTTAGTCCATTTCAAACCCTAAATATATTGCGGGCATCTTTGAAAACAATAGGCCTAGCCTTCTGAGCCTTATCCTGCCCTTGTGAAAATTTTCGTGAAAATCGGACGATAATTGCAATCTGCATATTATAGCCCCAACCTGTTCTGTAAAGTGAAAAAATATTACAAAATGTACACCTCAATATTATAAGTCAAGTTGACAAAATCGCATGCGATAAAAAATATGAAAAAATAAAAAAAATCAATATTATCGTCATTATTGGCATCTTTTTCTGCGATTTTTTTAGATTTTATTTTTTTATGCCAGGATGGCATTCAGAATTGACACAATTTGTCAAAATCGGTCCAGCAATTCTTGAAATATAAGCATTCTAGCTAACATCCCCTTCCTTTGTATATATGCATTGTATATATTTCGCTATATATATCCGATATACTTACTATCGACATCTATGTAACGGTCAGAATTGACCTGTTCATCTATTTGTGATTTCGCCGGGACTAAAAGTTATCACGGTTTAATGGAAAATATGACTTTCATTTAACACAAATGTTATGGCCCATTTCACCCACTAAATATTCGCCAAAATTTGAAGACTTCTGCCCAGCCTTATGCTCTAGCCCCATGCTAATTTTCGCGTCGATTGGTCCATAATTGCGACCTGTAGAGCAACTGCAAAATTAGGAATTTTTTCAGTTTTTGGTCCATTTCAACCCCAAAATATTATGCGATTATCTCTAAAAGAAATAGGGTTCTATTCTGATCTTAAACCCAACTCCATTCTAAATTTCGTGAAGATCGGGACATAATTGCGACCTGTACAGTGATTACAAATTAACATGGACAGACGGACGGACATACATAGCTAGATCGACTCAGCTTGGCGAGGCAGGAAGATTCATATATACTTTCCTATGTGGGAAACCAATATTTCGAGGTGTTACATAATGTTTGGCCCAATCAAACTTATAATACCCCTAACACATAGTGTTGTAGGGTATAAATATGTCTTCTGAACATATGATATGCTTGTTTGTCGCGTATAAAAAAAATAAATAAAAATGTATAACTAAATTTGTATTCGACTATATAACTAACGAAAATAACGACTATTCTTCAGTCTTGCTATGTGTGTTCGTACATATATCAATCCATGTTAAATTGTCACTCTTCAAGTCGCAATAAGGGTCCGATTTTCACTAAATTTTAGTGTAGTAAATGATTGGAATAGAAGCTAATATATTTTAATAGATTATTCCAAAAACTGAATTTATTCTGATTTTGCAGTCGTTTTATCGATATTTTATATACATCAGTCATTACACCAAAAAATATATAATTATTCATACAATTCTTCACTCATTTTCTTTGATAAAAAAATTACTTGTGAATTTTTTCTGTTGCAAATCAAATCTAAATCTGACAAAACCTAATACCTTGGTTATTACAATACAGCGTTGTAAAGAAATGTTGCTTATGATGACGAAGATAATGACGGGTAGATTCTTAAAATGAATGAAGAACATTTTAGTATTAAAGGTATTTGATTATATGTCAACACTAATTGACACCTTTGAAATGTCATTAGCTAATGATTATAACAAGGACCACCCACATATCATATCACATTGCAAGACAACGGAAAAACTTGACATTCCGCAATAAAAAAAACAATTTAATTGATCTCAAGATTTCTTTAAATGTTATCAAGAGGTTAGTACCCTCTTATGTAGAAAACTAAGAAGTGATACTGCACTGGAATTTCTTCAACAAAAATAATTTATCATAATTCTGTCTGTCTGTCTGAAACGTGTCTTATACGTCTCAGTTGCACACAAAGATGTTCCAGTCTCTCAGTTCACAATTATAATTAAGGTGAGGATTACACGCCAAAAAATAGATGAATCACGCAATATCATACTTCATACACTCCTTCGTAGTTGAGCATTTGGCTGTATTCGAAAAAAAAATGAATTTCAGATTTCCAAATGTTATGAAATGTTTGTTGTACACTTTGGCTGACAACTATGTGAACTGCCACACTCTCAGCGTGTATAGACATAATAAATAAACATTTATGTTGTCAATACAGTGGTGTGAAGCTTGCGAACATTATTTTCAGGAGAAATTTTATGTTGACTATTTTTTGCCAGAAGGCTTAAACCAGCTCATATTTTTTCTATTAGGCAATATACCATATTCACAATTTCATGAGAAGAAATCGGGGGTGTACAATTAAAAGTAAGCCAGAGAAATTGGCATATAGCAGCACTCTCTTTATAAAGGTGTAGTATTCACCAATATTAACCAGTAAAGAGAGACTTAAAGTCGGACGGGCCGACTTTATGGTACCCTACACCACTTTGCTAATTTAGTAGAGCTGCGCATAACAATTAAAAGTTTTTTATGGGAGAATTCAATCATACACGCTATAATTATAATTTCAAGTTCAAAGGACTAAATATGCCGAAGCATTTGTATCTTTTAAATTCGGACTTGTATCGCCCATTTGGTGCACAATTAATCTGAAATCGGATAAAAATATATATGGGAGCTATATCCAAATCGGAACCGATCTCGATAAAATTTGGCAAAGATATTTCTGAGCTGTATTCGATATATTTCCCTGAATATCGTTGTTACGGAGTGCATATTACGGCTGTGGGTAACAAATATGACAAATCGGATGAACAGTGTATATGGGAGCTATAGCTATATCTGAACCGATCTTCACCAAATTTGACATACTAGCTTCTAGACTCAATTCGGTCGAAAGTGCCAAATTTCACCCAATTTGGGTAAATATTAGACATTTGGTGCACAATAAAAGCTAAATAGGATGAAGTTATATATGGAAGATATATCCAAATCTGAACCGATCTCGATAAAATTTAGCAAATGTATTTCTGAGCTGTATTTGATATATTTCCCCAAATATTGTTGTTACAGTGTGCATATTACGGCTGCGGAGGACAAAAATAAAAAATCGGATGAACAATATATATGGGAGCTATAGCTATATCTGAACCGATTTCAATAAAATTTGGCATACTTATTTTCAGGTGCAATGCTGAATTTTACAAGTGATCGTACGTGCAAAATTCCATACACGTTTGGTGCACAATAAAATGCAACTCGGACGAAGATATTTATGGGAGCTATATCTAAATTTTGACCGATTATATCCAATTTCAATAGGGTTCGTCCTTGGGCCAAACAAATGATTTGTGCAAAATTTCATCTGGATAGGGCAATAAATGCGAACTGTACTTTGTTTACAAAAATACATGGACAGACGGACGGACGGACATGCATAAATCGACTCAGAATGTGATTCTATGCAGATCATCAAAAGGAACTATGGGTCTATCTCGTTTAGTTTTGCCTGTTACAAACAAATGCACAAAAACATAATACCCTGACCACCTTGTGTTGTATGGTATAAAAACGATATTTTCTCTGTTGAATTTATAGAAATGTTTAGCATATCTAGGTGTTTTGAAATAGTGGAGTTTCGGCTTTCTAGACCAAAATGTGTATATAATTCAAAACAAATAAAATTATTCAACTATCATTTTTTCGACTTTATCACTTCATCTTCAATTTGTCCTTATTGGTCACTGTTTTTCAATTCAAGTACCGCATAGTTTGTACATTGTACACACATATATATGTATATGTTGGATAATACCATACAATATTTATGTTCATTCCACGTAAAGCTTAAAATGTAGGCTTAATTCGGTAGGAGTGCAACATATGGTCGTAGTGGTCATTGCGGTAATGATAATGGTTATTCAGTTTCGGTAACTGGCATTGTTAGTGGCCAGTGATGATGTTGGTATTAAATAATTTCGTATAATTAATCAAATGTTATTTGTGTGCCACTCACTAACTCACTCTGTCGGTCTCATTTACACTTTCTACTCTCCCCACCTTCTGCGAAAAAATGATAAAGATTAACAATAGCACGATAAATGGATTGAACAAAATGTCCTGGATTATTATGACCGGATGTGAAACAATAAATCGTGTGGAAAGGAAAATAAGAACAATTTCACGTTGGCATTAATTGTCGATGATTTAATTTATAGTGCTCACTAGTCAAACATCTGTATTGGTTTTAATTTGATATTGGAAATTGGAGGTTTGAATAAAAAGGTCGATTAAAATATGTTAGTTAGTGGCGTTTTACTTGATGTTGTAATACTTTGGTACATATATAGGACTACCGACAAATTGAAATACACTGAAATGAACTGACAGAGGTGAATCTATAAAGCGACGTTTCACTCAACTTTAATAAAAGGTATTACGACCGGGGTATACACCGGATCAATGAATAGCAATATTCTGTATTTTTTACCTGCTTTCGATAAAATGCCATACAACCACACTTTTTGTACCCTCCACCATACATAGTTTGGAGGGTATATTAAGTTTGTCATTCTGTTTGTAACTCATCAAAATAATCATTTTAGACCCAACAAAGTATATATATTCTTGAAAAGCGTAAAAATCTAAGACGATTTAGCCCTGTCCGTCAGTCTGTTGTAATCACGCTACAGTCTAAGCGAATTAATATAGGAAGCTAAAATTTTGCACAGATCTCTCTTTTGTCTGCAGGCGGGTCAAGTTCGAAGATGCGCTATATCGGTCTACGATATCGTATAGACCCCATATAACTGTACCCCTTGATATTCGGTATTTCGATGATTTTAGCCACATTTTTAACGGAATTGTCTGAAATTCTACACAAGGAGTTCTTTGTGAGCACTTTACCCCTGAAAGGGAATTGTCTATATATATCGACAATATCATATATCCCCCATATAACGGTACCCCCGAACTTCGGGATTTTGATGATTTTTACCAATGAAATTTTCTGAAAATCCCCCCCTATAACGGTAAAATAGCCCCCCTATAACGGTACTCTCATATTCGGTATTTTGATGATTTTAACCACATTTACCCCCAGACATATATGTGTCTATATAGGTCCACAATATCGTATATCCCACCATATATCGGGAACTTCAGATTTTACGTATTTTTAAGGTTTTAACAGAATTTTTAATGGATTTTATTATTATTTTTTTTTTTTTTGAAAATTTTCTAATTCGTTCCGAATCGTAAAAAAATTACTGTTTTTTTACTTGTTAAACTTCCATTCAATGAAATGCAATACCTTTGAATGTGCATACAATTCTACGATAATAAATCCAATGTTATTTTGTGCGATCATAAACTCACGTTTTACAATACAAATTGTAATTAAAAATTCAAAGATAAAAAAGGAAAGCTTGTTTTTAAAACCAACAAATTTCAATAACGGCAATGATGATCATACTTTTTAAATAAGAATTAAAATGCGTTACTGAAATACAAGAACTATTGAAGTGATTTGGTTTCTAAATTTCTTTGAGAGAGGGCACTTCACCAAAAAATATATTCATTTGGCAAAGTTTTATAAATTTAACCACTTCATTATCCCTCCACTTAATTGTTGAGAATATTAAAGTGACGTTCAAAGAAGAAGGAGAAAAAAAATTAATTTTATATCGTGAACTTGATATCTTGCTAATTCTATTCATGAGTATTTTCAAAGATGTCTGGCTTTAAGATTGAAAACAAAAACCAGACGTTTAAATTGATTATTACGCGTGCGCTATAAGAATTATAAGCTAATTTTACAAACAATTTTTTTTTTTTTTGAGAGTAAAAAATGTCGGAAATGGCATCAAATTTAAGAATAAGTTTAGATTTGTTCGAATTGGTCACCTTTGGCACGAATTATAGCCTTCAAACGGCCAATGTCCAAGGTCTGCCGCCAAAATTTTTGTGTGTCCAAGGCTTTAATACACCATCCAAAATTTTTTCACTATAATATTCGGCATTTATTTTGATGCCACTGCCGATTAATACGAGCGGAGGGCGACCATTGTCTGTTATGGTGGCCCACACCATCACCATGGCCGGAGCTTGAGTTCTGGTGGCCAACCGAAGGTGCACATTTTCAGCTGTTTGTGTGTAAAAAATATAATGAGCTGTCACTGGAAAAACTTTAACAGCTGTCGGACGAGTGGCTTGGAAATGAAAGCAGTCCGAAATTGGTTGTAGTTTTTTCATCTCACCGTGTATTGCGGTGCAGTGTAAATAAAATAAAAGGGCGAAGAAATAAAACACAGGAAAAATTAATAATTTTAAAATAAAAAATTGGCGGTTTTATTAGATTCTTATATTATTTGAAAAACTAATATAAATTTACCTTTTTGTACAATTGTTGATGCAAATTATTAGAAATAATGACGAGTTGTATTTTAGGTTCATAATTTAATTATAAATTAAACACCCTGTATGTTTGATATTGCGACTGAAATATTTTAAATGCCGAAAGTCACGAGATACCAGCTATATCTATAAAAGAGGAAAATGTTTGTATGTGTAATTTATGGACTCGAAAACCGATGATCAGATTTTCCTGAAAATTTGCATGTATGTCGGAGGTACCTCCCAAAAATTTAGATTTTGTATGCACATATCTATTGATCAATTACAGATACAGTCTCCAAATTTGGAATGCCAAACGGAATTTGGAACAAAAATAAATTTGCCAATATATATTTTCGGCCGATTTTATGCATTTGATGCACCAAACATGCTATGTATCCCAAATTTCAATGAAATTTGAAACGTGTGATGGATTTTATCTAAAAAATTGATTTCCCAAATTATATTGAAATCGGTTCAGATTTGGATGTAGCTTCCATATTTATTTTCGACCGATTTGGTTCATTTGATGCCCCAAACACGATATGATTGTTCGATTCTAATGAAATTTGGAATGTTTAACAGGATTTGATCCGAAAATAAATTTATTAAATCAGATTTGGATGTAGCTCCCATATACATTTTCGGCCGATTTCATGTATTTGGTGCACCAAACACGATATGTATGTCCAATTTTAATGAAATTTAAAATAAGTAACGAAATTGGGAGCAAACATGAATTTGTCAAATTATATAGAAATCGGTTCAGATTCGGCTATAGCTCCCATATATATTTTCGACCGATTTCATTTATTTGATGCACCAAACACGCTATGTATCTCTAATTTCAATGAAATTTGGAATGTGTGACGGGATTTTGATTAGAAAATAAATTAGTCAAATTATATTGAAATCGGTTCAGATTTGGATATAGCTCCCATATATATCTTCAACCGATTTCATGTATTTTATGCACCATACACGATGTGTATTTCCGATTCCAATGAAATTCGCCATGAGTGACTAAATTTGGTACAAAAATAAATTTGACGAATTATATTCAAATTCGCTCAGATTTGATTATAGCTCCCATATTTCGGCCGATTTCACATATTTAAAGCACCCAAAGCGAGAGAGACAAAATCTGGCACTAGAAAAAATTGCCAAATTATATAGAAATCAGTTGAGGTTTGGATATAGCTAACATATATATTTCGGACGATTTCATACCGATACCAATGAAATTCAGAATGTGTGGCGGAATTTGGTTACAATAGTAAATGTAACAAATTAATTGTAAATTAGTTAAGATTTGGATATAGCTCCCATATATATATTATCGGCCGATTTCACATATTTGACGCACCAATTTCAATGAAATATGAAAGTTGCGGCGGTATTTGGTGTAAAAGTAATTTTTTAAAATTATATTTAAATCGGATCAGATTGGGTAAGTTTTTAATAAGACCCATTGACCCACAACGTCTTAGGCTAACACTAAAAATAACACAACAGTTAATTTGAAACACGCTTATTATGGGGAAGTATGTTGCCACCTCGAATTCACTGATTGCAATAGAAATCCCACTCAACTTCAAAAAATTGCAGTTTCCTGGACGCTTGGTATTTTCTATGAAATAAATAAATCCGAGGGCAAACCCTTCGTGTATGCATGTCATGATACTGCTTTTCTAATGGTTTTGTTTATTAACACATTAAAGTAGTGCAATACTTTTTTTTAAATTTTTAAATTTGTTTTTTTTTTATCCAACATATATTCCTAAATAAGCGCACCGGGTTCAGCTAGTTATATATATACTTAATCATATACCCTGAAAACCCTAAATACCGGTTTATGAATTATTTAAATATGATTTATCAATATTCAAGTTTTGTAATGCAAGCGCATCAGCCTCTACTTGCCTGCATTCTCATACCTTCCTCCACTCTTTCGTTAGTCGGGAAAATCTGTGGTACGGACACATAATAGCCTTTTGTTGGCATCACATGAAGTAAGTTAGAGTAGCTCAGCCTGCCTACATTCGTTATATTAACCACTTAAAAAGCCATAAATTGATTATTTAAAAAGATTTTAGTTTGCGGCTTAAATTTCTGATATTTTAGCACTCGCAATAAAAAAGAAGCCAATGGTGCAGACCAAGCAGAACGAACATCACAAAACGAAAAACAAACACCACAGCACGGAGTTGAGTGAATCAAAAACATGACTGACAAACCGACAAGCGATCAAGTGAAGAAAGAAGTCACTCAGTTATTATTATCACTTTCAGCTTCAGCAGAAGAGTTCTAAAAAAAAGAATCATGAATGATTGAATTTCAATGACTGACTGAGAAGATGTGAAGAAGTCTTCAAATATTTGGCATAATTATAGCGTTGCAAAGAGCTATGCTGAGACTTCAGACATTTCAAACCCCTCCAGGTCACATAGAACTAAAGATGTATGGTCGAAAGATTAGTTGTTACCAACATTGATGCGCATCCAGTATTTGTGTTAGAATAAGGACTATGTTACTGATGTTCTGACGTTGCTTTGTTTTTATAACGATTTCGCAGACACTAAGCATAACTTTTTATGAGGCTATATGACCGCTACTAAAATAAAAGGTATACATTTTTGGAAGGTTTTACCAATAATCAAAATAATTAGATATAGTTTTTGCAGTCAGTAGGAGAAAGTGATTACAATGCATAATTAAGAATTTGTTCACAAAATGAGTCATGGGAACAAAAAATATTATTGTTAGCTTATGAAATGTTACTTAAAAACATCTGAAGAATTTTATGCTAATTACATATTTGGTAATTAAAAGAATCATTTCGACATTTCCGGAGAACTTTACATTTGGCGTTTGGCTCTGAAGATTGCCTGTCATATGTATTCAAATCGATGTAGCATTATGTAATTATTTGACAATTTAAACCCATATTTTTATACCCTCCACCTTGGAAAGGAGTTGTTATTCCGTTTGTAACATACCTAAATATTCATCGTAGACGAAAGTATACCTATTCATGATATATATTCATATATTCATGGTCATCATAAGATTCTAAGTCGATTAAAAAGGTCCGTCTCTCTGTCTGTTGAAATCGCGATACTGCCCACATTATTTGACGTAAAACTTCAAAATTTTACAAAACAGTTTGTGCTGTGTCTAGGATGGTTGGTATTGTAAATGAGATATTTCGGGCTACGTTTTGGTATAGCCGCTACATAACCGTACCTACCCATATTCGGTATTTTTATGTTTTTTGTCACTTTTTTTCCACGAATTTGTATAAAATTTCGCATTTGTAGTGTTTATAGGGTTCTACCTCCTGTGGTGGAACATTATATGTATAGGTCCACGTTTTCGTATAGCCCCCATATAACGGTACCTCTCAATATTCGGTTTTTATACCCTTCACCATATTATGGAGGGTATATTAAGTTTGTCATTCCGTTTGTAACACCTCGATACATACATTTTAGACCCCACACATATATTCTTGATCAGCATAAAATTCTATGTGGATTTATCGTCTATGCGTCTGTCTGCTGTGGAAATCACTCTAGCTTCCGAACGAAATGAAGTAATTTGATTAAAATTTACTTAAGTTTGTACTATATTCGCGGGACTTTTCGTATTGAAAATGGGCCATGTAGGTCCACGTCTTCGTATAGCCCCGATATAAGGATACCTGACGATATTCGGTATTTTGATGATTTTAGAGACATTAGTTACCGCAATTGTTTCAAATTTGGTATTTGAAATTCGTAATAGATACTACAGCATAAGACAAAAAAGGGGCCATGTAGGTCTACGTCTTCGTATATCCCCATATAACGGAACCTCCTGATATTCGGTATTTTGATGATTTTAGCGACATTATTCACTGGAATTGTTTCAAATTTTGCATTTAAAGTTCATAATGGATACTGCAGTCTTTGCCAGAAAATTGTCTGTGCAGGTCCTCGTTTTATAATCCCCCTGGTACCTCCCTATATTCGGTATATTGATGATTTTAGCTTAATTATAAACAGATTTTTTTCAAGTTTCGCATTTAAATATTGTTATAGCTTATGAAAAAAATGCCTATGCAGGTCCACGTCGTCGTATAGGCCTAATATGCGGCTACATTCGGTATTTTTGAGATTTTAATAGAATTTTTAACGGATTTTATGTTTTGAAAATTGACAAATTTGTACCAAATGGTGGAAGGCATTCAAAGTTCCGCCCGGCCGAACATACAGCTTTTTACTTGTTTTTTTTATGATTTTTGCCACATTTTTGCACGGATTTGCCTAAAAAAATGTTTTATATGTAGGTCACAATGGGTTCTAGTTCCGGTGTTCCGGGTACAGGTCAATATTTTCGTGTAGCCCCTGCATAACGGTACCTCCCGATATCGGTATTATGATGATTTTTGTCACATTATCCACGGATTCGTTTAAAAATTGGTATTTGTAATTCTTAATTGGTTTTCGCAGTGGCAGAATATTGAATATCTAGGTCCATGGCAATTAAGACATGCAATAGATAACAATCCTTCTAGTATAAAATTGTCTAAATGGATACCCTTTTTGGTATGGCCCCATATAACGAACTCACTTTATGTTTTTTTTTTTTTTTTTTTTGAAAATGTTAACTGCATTATCCAAACGGTCTTACTGGCATTTGTAGTATAAATTGGAATACGGTTGAAATAAGATACTAAAATTTAGGTCCGGCCGAAATTAATATGTTTTTTACTTGTTCTACCTAAAATTCAGTATCTGGATTCCGTAGTGGGTTTTTCTGCTTATATAAAATAATATCTATGTAAGTCGACGCTATCCACCCGATATTGGCACTTCTGATTATTGTAGCGAGCTTTTTTACAGAACTGTTCGAAATTAGGATTGAATGCTCCTAAAAACAGATGTGATGCATAACGCTGAATACGGCAATTTCGGCATTTGTAGACATATTTTTACATAAGTTAGTTTCCAAGTGGTGGAGGGTATATAAAGTTTGGCTCTGCTGAACGTAACTGCATCTTTATTTGTTTTGATCAACTCCCATCAACAGAAAAATTTAAATGAATGTTTTCATAACATTCGTTTTAATATTCCATATATTTAAATTATTTTATCATTGTTGTATGCACATTTTTATTAATTAGTTGTAAACGTTTTCCGTTGTTGCAAAATGGTCAGGCTTAATCCCATTATTGTTGTTTTAATAAAAACCACGTTAGGTATTCATGACTTACCCCCTAGTAAACATTACCATAGTTCTTCACTAATAAACAAATGTTGTTTTTTATAAAAACAACCCTAATGGGATTAATCCTGACCATTTTGAAACAACAAAATACTACGGTATCCCAAACAAGCAAGCCAACACTGTTTTATTAGTTGTGAAAGTTTAATGAGAATTTTCTTTTAATCTAGGTAGCATCACTTCAATCTTTCACGACATATGCTTAAATACACAAAATTAGAAGCACACACACAATATCGCGGACGTGCCATTATGAAATATGTGAATTTTGAGGATGTTTCGTAATCTTTTGGGCTTTGAAAGTTATTATTTCAAATTAATATTTTGTTCGAAAGAAAATTAATTAGTCATAGTTTGAGTAAATTTAAAAAAAAATCAGTTATGATTTAATACCATGTTGAACAATGCTAACATTTAATAAGCTATGATTTAGAACTTATTTGTAGAACTTATGTTATTAAACATATTCGTTTTTGGTAACAATAAATCTAAATTTCACTAGTCTTATTGTAAAGATTATTAACTGTTTGTAGACCTCATTGAAGAGTGAAATTAAGAATTATATTTAAAAAAAATTTGAAACCATTATAAAAACTAAATACCGAATATAGGGTGGTACAATAATATGGGGGTAAACCAAGATATAGCTCATCTTCGAACTTCACCTGCCTGCAGTCAAAGAAAAATTCTATGTAAAATTTTTATTACTTAAATATTAAACTAACATTTCATTTAGTCTTTACGACAATACAATCTTAGATTGTAAATTTTAATTCAAATGTCTATTTAATGCCCGTTTACGTTCCGTAGTTATTGCAGGACAAACAGGGTTTAAATCCTTCCCTGATAAACACACAATGTTTCTTATTTTCACAATTTCTGTATGCTATAAATAGACGACACAACATCTTAGGTATAACTGAACTAAATGCATGTCGCTGTCGCAGAACGCCATACACCCCACAAGATTGTTAAAAAAAACTTTTGCACGTGTCACTAAGTTGTTCGATGATACGCACGTGAAATTATTTAACAGAAAATTGCTTCCAGCAAAGCCGGTTGTTCTTGTTGAAGGAACTTAACTGTCTTGATACAATTCTCAATGTATGTGGCAATAATGAACAAGGGCTGTGTTGTTTGCTAAAGGATGTCACAACTTGAAGACAAGGAGGACGACAACGAACAGCATACATCTTCTAGCTTTTTAGAAGACATAAAATATTGTCTTTATTATTATGTACAGAACACTATTTTAAAAGCGCTGTGTGACATTTGTTAAATTGACCGGGACGCATGTGTGACAAACAACTGCCACCCAGTAAGTGAAGGTCACGGATTAACGATGCTGTCCGAAGAAATAATAATAAAACATTGACAGTGGTTTGGAACAAACAAAATATTTTGTTATAGATCTTGCAGTATATATTGGTTAATAAGTTATTTTTAATCTGTTATAATCAAGAGAAATTTAGTATATCCTTTGCACCATAGAATATAGAACTCATGATGAGTTTAAGGATTGAAGTTTTAATACTCTCTGTTTTAATACTTAATCAACATGCCTTTCTATGTAGATGACCTTCATTGCCTATAGAGGATTAGCAGGATTTATGTCCTCAGCCTTATAGCTACTACCTCCGCTTTACGTTGCTATCATTTGGTAGGTTAAATATATGCCTCATTAAAAAACCTATTTAGTAAATTGTTTGAGGTAAATTCCCGAATGGAAATTTGAAGACGTCATATCCATTCCGAAGTCTGACTTGCTGGTTGGAGGGAGTATTCGATTTCTCCCTTACTTCGAACTTTAATATTTTTTTATCACACTTATATGAAATTCAAAGATATTGGTATAGCACATCTAGCATCTAGCACATTAATTACCTTCTACGAACGAAGTCAAAATTTAAAAAAAAAAATGCATGTTTAGTAGAGCTCCCGTAACCAAACAGTTTATATTGGAAATTTATGTGAAGTATATCATACCAACTACCTCTCATTTGAAAAATTAACATGTAAAAAAGCTTTAAGTTCGGCGGGGCCGAACTTTGAATACCCTCCACCATTTGGAACGAATTAGAAAATTTTCAAAAAAATAAAATCCAATAAAAATTCTTTTAAAATCTTTAAAATATCTAATATAGGAAGGTGCCGATATATGGGGGGATATACGATATTGTGGACCTATAAAGACAAATCTATGTCTGCGTGCAAAGTACTCACAAGGAACTCCGTGTGTGGATTTTCAGACAATACGATTGGAAAATGTGGAAATATGGCTAAAATCATCAAAATATGGCTAAAATCATCATATAGGGGGGTACCGTTATATGGGGGCTATACGATATTGTGGACCTATAGAGATAAGTCTCTGCCGAGGTATAAAGTACCCACAAGGAACTCCTTATGTGGATTTTCAGACAATTCCGTTGAAAAATGTGGGTAAAATCATCAAAATACCGAATATCGAGGGGTACCGTTACATGGGGGCTATACGATATCGTGGACATGTATGGACAATTCTCTGCCGAGGTATAAAGTACCCACAAAGAACTCCTTATGTGGATTTTAAGACAATTCCGTTGAAAAATGTGGGTAAAATCATCAAAATACCGAATATCGGGGGGTACCGTTATATGGGGGCTATACGATATCGTGGACCGATATAGCCCATCTTCGAACTTGACCTGCCTGCAGACAAAAGAGAGATCTGTGCAAAATTTTAGCTTCCTATCTTAATTCGTTTAGACTGTAGCGTGATTACAACAGACGGACAAACGGACGGACAGGGCTAAATCGTCTTAGAATTTTACGCTGATCAAGAATATATATACTTTTTTGGGTCTAACCGCGAAATCGGAAAAAAATATATATGGAAGCTTTATCCTGATCTGAAACTATCTCGATAAAATTTGGCAGACTTTCTGAATTTTATCTGATACCAAATATCATTGTTGTAGATTGCATATTATAAATGTGAGGGACTTAAGCACAAAATAGGATGGAACATATATATGGGAGCTACGGCTATCTCTGGACCGATTTTAATTAAATTCGAAGTACTTGCATCTAGACTAAATTCGGTCGGAAGTTCAATAGTCTTGGACCTTGGGCCAAACAAATGTTGTTGTTGGAATGTGTCATTTCCCGCTTTCTTCTTTATAGGACGCTCCAAAGTCCTTCCTTATATATACCAACTATGAAAATTCTTCTTCGTGGAAAGCCAGAGACTTGATCAAAAAATGTCCAACATTTTCTGCATTAAAGTTAAAAAATGAAATTTAAATTATCTTCTTCATTTCAGACAAAGTGGTGTACTTTATTAAGTCTAAAAAGTCTTTTTACACAATAGAGATCTTCATCCTGCAGGACTAAGCGTGTTTTAAAGGGGTTCAATCTATAAGTGATAAACATAATTGTATATAAATGATGAGAAAAAAAAACTGCAACAAAATCAAACGCTATAATTTTTACTATTTTTTTAAAGAATTTTATAGAATAAAAGCAAAAATGTCGGAAATAACATCAAATTTTAGAATAATTTTAGATTTGTTCGAATTGGTCAACTTTGTACGAATTATGGCCTTCAAACGGCCAATGAAACCGTCACACCCTGCCCGAGGTGATCGAGGTGATCGACACTTTGATATTTTTTAGTGCCAACCTTGCTTTCCAAAATACTCTAGACACAATAGTCCAACGGATTGGTATCCGGAGAGTTTGGTGAAGAGAGGAACCTCATTGTGTAACCATTCTTGGGTGGCGCGTGCTGAGTACAATGGTGCTGAGCCCTTTTGGAATGTCCAAGATTATACAAATTAACATATCAAATGAAAATACCTATTATAGGGATGACAGTTATATGGGGACTACACCTAAATTGGATCTACATGGAAAGTTTTTTCCAAAAAAAAAAAAAAAACTTATATATACGGAGTCCAGACATTTGACGGACAAATTTGACATTTCACTATTTTCTGTTCGAAAATATGACTTAAACAACCAAAATACCTTAAATCTAGTTATATAGGGGCTATATCGAAATATCGACATTTCAATACCAAAACTTCTACAGACCTCAAATCTCATCTCAACAAATTTTCATCTACCTATTTCATACAAACGTACATGGCTCAATCGATATATCATAAAAAATATGTATACAGGGTTGTCCATATTCGACGGACCCATCTGCTAACGCCATAACTTTTGACAGAGATGTCACATCGCTTAATGACATACCGCGTTTGAAGCATCAGTCCAAGCAGATTTTTACCATGAACCAATACACGCCATCGAGCGCTCTGAAATAGTTGAAATTTACATTCAACAGAAGAAGTCAATTGTGAAAACTCAACGTATCGCTAAAACATTAAAAATGTGAGAAGTGCGCCTTCTAAGAGCACCATTAAGCGTTTATACGAAAAATTTTCGAATGGTAAGGCTCTTTCTAATCCGAAGAGGCCATATAAAAGCAACCAAGGCGATCGGCCGAGAATATCGCTGCCGTACGAGCCAGTGTTGAGAGGTCCCCAAGAACATCCCAAAAACGCCGTTCTCAGCAGTTGGGTATGGCTCGGTCCACTTTACAACGGATTATTCATATTAATTTGCATTCGTTCCCGTACAAAATTTAATTGACGCAAAAAATGTTGCCTGCGGACAAGCCTCGTCGATTGGAATGGGCCCAAAGGTCCGTCGAATATGGGGAACCCTGTACTTTGTTAGGTCGAAAATATTTAGTTCGAGGAGTATCAAACGGAATGACAAACTCAATATATCCGGCTCTTTTTAATGGAAATCCAAGAGCTTCTAAGGTGGGAACTTCGAAGTCCTCCATTCTTCTACGTGGAAAGCTCGGGTCTTCATCATTAAATGTGCAATATTTTCTACATCTAGTCTAGTCGAATACCTAAAAGCTAATTAGACCAAAGTCATAAAAATATTCTAACAATTTTTGGCCATTAATACTTTTGACTTTTCAATGTTCCCACCCGATATTTAACACCTACGAACGTAATCAATAATCCAATATTTCAAAGCTCTTTTTAATTTCACTAGGGTGGGCTAATGGTAGACTCCCACGAACTAGGACCCATTATGATACACAAATACCAATTTTTAGACAAATCAGTGAAAAATGTGGCAAAAACCATCAAAATACCGAATATCGGGAGGCACCGTTATATGGGGGCTATATCAAATCATGGACACATGCATGCAATGTTTCGCCACCGAAGCTGGAACCCATTATGACCAACAAATACCAATTTTCAGACAAATCCGTGAAAAAATGTGGCAAAAAATTAAAATACAGAATATCGGGAGGTACCTTTATATGGGGGCTATACCACAAATTAGACCTATACATGCAATGTTTTGCCACACGCTCAGGGACCCGTTATGACCTACAAATACCAATTTTCAGACAAATCCGTGAAAAAATGGGACATTTGCCCAATATTTCTGCACTCCGTCGGGCTGTTAGTTTTTGTAGTCCGTTTTATAGCTAAATATAATCCAATGGTCATCCAAAATGCTAGAATCCTTCCCTGTCCTTAACTCTCATCACAGGCGTGTCGATTGGCTTCAATTGTGTGATCGTAAAAACATTTCTGTTTTTGGTTAATTTAAACCCCTAAATATTTTGCAATCATCTCCAAAAGCAAGAAGACGCTCCGTATCTCCAAATTTAGACACATCTAAATGATTTGCTTGTCTGCGATATTTGGCTATATTCGTCAGCGAAATCAGCATGAAAAGCCAGAATTTCGCCTTTTATGTATTTCGGATATCGTTCTTAAGTAACTCTGGTATTTTTTCACCCAAAATTAGTGGTCCATTGTACCCCCTGTCCTAACCTCTAACTTTATGCGAGATTTCGTGTCCTTTGGTTTCTATTTGTGACCTTTATAACGGAAAATTTTTAGTTGTTGGTCCATTTCAACGCCTTATATATTGCGGACATCTTTGAAAACAATAGGCCTAGCCCTTCTGAGCCCAACCCTAAACTTATGAAAATTTTCGTGAGGATCGGACGATATTTGCAATTCTTATATAATACCCCAACCTGTGTTGTAAGGTGAAAAAATATTACAAAATATTATAAGTCAAATTAAAAAAATCGCATGCGATACAAATATGAAAAAATAAAAAAAATGTCACAAAATACTACAAAATCTGTATTAACATCATTATAGACATATTTTTATGCGATTTTTTTAGATTCTATACTTTTCTGTTAGGAGGGCATTCTGAATTGACAAAATTTGTCGAAATCGGTCTAGCCATTCTTGAGATATAAGCATTCTAGCTAACATCCCCTTCCTTTCTATATATATATTGTATATATTTCGCTATATACATCCGATATATTTACTATCGGAATCTACGTAACGGTCAGAATTGACGTCTTCGTCTATTTGTGATTTCGCCGGGATTAAAAATATTCGCAGTTTAATGGAAAATTTTACTTTTATTTAACACAAATGTTGTGGCCTATTTCACCCACTAAATATTACTCGATGACCATCAAAATTAGAAGGCTCCTGCCCAGATCTAAGCTAAGTAGCCCCATTATGCAATCAATTATGCAATCATCTTCAAAAGAAATAGGGTTCTATTCTGACCCTAGCCCCACCTCCATTCTAAATTTCGCGAAGATCGGACCATAATTGCGACCTGACCTAGTACTGATGCAAATATTAGGATTCGCAAAGTTGGAGCAAAATCGGATTATCCTCTCGCCTTCTGTGCAGTAAAATATTTTTTTTTAAATATCGATATTTTGTGGGGTAGGTTCCAGAAGGAGTGGACCGATATTGTCCATCTCCGAACTCGATCCAAGTTTGACAGTAATATTATGATGTACCCGATTTAACCGTTCTCTAGGCGATATACCAAAAATTTATGTAGATAGAAATTTCACAATTTTCAACTTATACTACCCATATTTTTCCCAGTGCACTTCACATGCAGATTACAAATTATTTTAAATACCGTGGAATAACAATGTCAACGATTTTTTGAGAATTTTTTGCTAACAGAACATTTTAAATATACCAACAATAATGAAAATCATCGCACGCTTCATTACGGACTTGCTGTTATGTTATTGTTTTCATTATATCAATTTAAGAAAACTACCGTCAAAAGATATAGCCCAAGAATAAAAGCCAACATGAATTGCCACAAATAATAGACTCTCTGTTCGGACAATCAAAACCATACAAAATAGTTTGGAAAATTCCAAAAAGAGTTCCTGGAAATCTCTTGAAATCAATAACGTGATAACAACATCGCATACACACACCATTTCTCTATTCATTGTATGATCGAAGAGAGATCGAAGGAATTTCAAATAACATCGCACTCACTCCATAAATAACAATGGATTCGTTCAATAGAGTGCAATCGACTCAGTCCGCTCATTAGACATAAAGGCGCATATGCTAATGTCACATAGAATTTTGTTTGGTCTCAGGGTGACATTGTTAGTTGTCGGTGATTTTCATGAATACAAACAAAGCAACATGTTTAGAATTTGTCATTACTTCAAATAGTATCGACAAATGATGACTAAAGGCTTCCTTTATTTCTTTCTTTTCCGAAAAATGCGGACAACAAGCATTCTAAAAAAAACATTTGTTATATGAAGTGTTAAAGAAGAAAATGGGCCATATGGAAATTTTAAAATCATGCCCAGTTGTCAGTTTTCTGCAGCCTATCGCCTACTATCGCAGACCCATGCAGTTGCCGCCTTTCATTTTTGTCACAAATGTTAAAAAAAATATGATTTTTTCATGTCTTTCACTCTCTACCTGATCACAGAGGCGACTACTGGATTTGTTTCCACCTCGTTAAATGTGCCACAGAGTAACACCTCTTGTTTTGTAACTCCAAAAAGTGTGCATGTAAATGTATGCATGCGTCTATTCAGAGGTCCCAAATCCACTTTGAAACTCCACTACGCTGAAAATCGCCAGACCATTGGAGTTGCCTTTTGTACCTGAGCACATTGTTATTTATCTCTAAGACCGCATGTTGCAATTTCTTGTTCGTTGTCATTTCCGCGTAGGTTTGACATTTATTTAGATTTATGCTTTGACTTGTTCTAAATTTTATATTGCCAATGTTGCTTTCTATATATTTCCTCTGTGCTTCTTGTGAATCATTTAAACAATGTCACCTGGTATCAATATGAATTAGTTATATGGATGGCCATTACGGGTAGTGAAAGAAAGATATTAGAATATGAAGATATGGTTAACACGGACATAGCAATTGAAATGTATGACAAATGACTTCAAAGTATTGTGTTGCAATGGAACAAATCAAAAAAACACCAGAGAAATTATATCTTAGTAAAAATCGAGAATTTGGTGACAATATTTATGCGGCAAGGTGGGAGATACCATGCTTATTTCTAAACAAAACAAGTAATGTTAATTATACTAGACACCACAAAGTGGTAAAGGTATTATGTCTTTGTGCATTTGTTTGTAACATAGAAGAAGAAGCGAGATAGTCCCATATTTTCTTTTGAGGATCTTCATAGTACCACTTTCTGAGTCGATTTATGCATGTCAGCCCCTCTGTCCGCCCGTCTCTCCATGTTTTTTTTGTGAACAAAATGCAGGTGGCATTTATTATCCGATGAATTTTTCCAAACAATATTTGTTCGCCCCAAGGACGAACCCTATTGAAATTGGTGAAATTTAGAAACCCTATTGAAATTGGTGAAATTTAGATAGATATGGTTGAAATTTAGATATAGATCCCACATATATGTTCAACCGATGCCGGGTTAATTGCGCACCAAATGGCCAATATCAGTCTAAATGACCTGAATTTTGGCACATCCAACAGAATTCAGGCAATACACAAATAGTACATCAAATTTGTTGAAAATCGGTTAAGATATAGCTATAGCTCCATATATATATTTCATCCGATTTGGAGTTAAAGACCCTTACACGCGTAATATGCACTCCACAAGAATGATATTTGGTACCAGATAACTAATGGAGCTCAAAAATACCTCTGTCGGAATAGATAAGGATATAGCTCCCATACATGTATCTTTAACCGACATCAGACTTATTGTGCACGAAATGGCTGATATCAGCCCAAATGAACTAAATTGTGGCAATTCCGATTGAAATCAGACTAGAAGCAATAACTTCAAATTTGGTGAAAATCGGTTCAGATATAGCTATAGCTCGAATATACCTCTGCCAAATTTTATCGAAAACAGTTTAGATTTTTATATAGTTTCGATATACATCTTCATCAAGTTATACGGTTATGGCTCACCATACATATATGTAATATCAGCCCAAATTGAATAGATTTTTTCATATTCAACCGAATTTAACCATTTGGTATAACTCGGTCCGGTATATCTATTGCTCCAATAAATATTTTTATACCCTACAACACTATGTGTTGGGGGTATTATAAGTTTGATTGGACCAAAAATTATGTAACACCACGAAATATTGGTTTCCCACATAGGAAAGTATATATGGATCTTCCTATCTCGCCGAGTTGAGTCGATCTAGCTATGTATGTCCGTCCGTCTGTCCATGTTAATTTGTAATCAAGCTACAGGTCGCAATTATGGCCCGATCCTCGCGAAATTGAAAATGGTGGTGGGGTTAAGGTCAGAATAGAACCCTATTTCTTTTGGAGATGATCGCATAATATTTAAAATGGACCAAAAACTGAAAAATTTCCTGATTTTGCACTTTTTTTCCAATTCCAATTTTGATGGTCATCGCGTTATATTTAGTGGGTGAAATAGACCATAACATTTGTGTTAAATAAAAATCAAATTTCCCATTAAAACACGAATATTTTTAATCCAAATAGACGAACAGGTCAATTCTGACCGTTACGTAGATGCCGATAGTAAATATATCGGATGGATATAGCGGAGTATATACAATGTGTATAAACAAAGGATGGGGATATTAGCTAGAATGCTTATATCTCAAAAACGGCTGGACCGATTTTGACGAATTTTGTCAATTCAGAATGCCCTCGTGGCGCAAAAGAATAAAATTAATAAAAACGCATAAAAAGATTCGTATTAATGATGTTAATATAGATTTTGTAGTATTTTGTAGCATTTTTTTATTTTTTTCATATTTTTTATCGCATGCGATTTTTCCAATTTGACTTATAATAATGAAGTGTATATTTTGTAATATTTTTGCACTTTACAACACAGGTTGGGGTTATTATATACAGATTGCAATTATCGCCCGATCCTCACGAAAATTTTCACAAGGGTAGGATAAGGCTCAGAAGGGCTAGGTCTATCGTTTTCAAAGATGTCCGCAATATATTTAGATGTTGAAATGGACCAACAACTAAAAATTTTACTGATTTTGCAGGCGTCATAAAGGTCACAAATAGAAAGCAAATGACACGAAATCTCGCATGAACTTAGAGTTTAGGGCTGTGGGTTGAACGGACCACTACTCGTGTGAAAAAATACCAACATGAAAATTACCTACAGGCGAAATCCAAAATACACAAAAGGCGAACTTCTGGCTTTTTATGCTGATTTCGTTGACGAATATAGCCAAATATCAGTCTAAATTTGACAATACAGTGGAACCTCTCGCATTTGTAGATGATCGCTAAATATTTAGGGGTTCAAATGAACCAAAAACAGAAAAATTTTCCTGATCACATAATTGAAATCAATCGACAAGGATATTTCCTGAGAAGAGGGTTAAGGACAAGGAAGAAGTTTAGCATTTCGGATGACCATTGGATTATCCTTTGCTGTAAAATGGACCACAACAAAAAGAAAAGGATGGTTTCACAATGGACAAAAAGATAAGGATAATATCTGGACAATGTTCTACGACATTTCAAATGCGGAGTCTTTCAAAATGGATTTGGACATAAGGGTACTTCTAACATATTGTAGTGTTGTAGGGTATCACATAGTCGGCCCCGCAAGACTATAGCCTTTGCTTACTTCTTAATATTGAAGTGTCTATTTTGTAATATTTTTTCACCTTACAACACAGGTTGGGATTATCATATACTGATTGCAAGGGGCTTCTTACTTTTGAAGATGATCGCAAAATATTTAGGGGTTCAAATGAACCAAAACATAAAAAAATTTTCTGATCACACAATTGAAGCCAATCGACATGCCTGAGAAGAGAGTAAAGGACAGGGGAGAATTGCATTATATGGATGACCATTGTATTATGTTTAGCTGTAAGATGGACCACAACAACTAAAAACACGACGGAGTACGTAAATATTTTGCAAATGTCCATGGTCAAAATGATAAGGATAATGACTGGGCAGTACTCTATATCATAATTTCAAAAGCAGAATCTGGCAAAATGGATTTGGACATAAGGGGGCTAACATATATTTGTGTTGTAGGGTATCACATGGTCGGCCCCGCACGACTATAGCCTTTGCTTACTTGTTTAATATAATCCTTATCGAAGTAATATCATGCACTATACAATAATGTTATTTGGTTCATAGTTGGTGTGATCTAATTTACATAAACTTCCAATATAAACATTTTTGTCACTGCAGCTCTACTAAATACACATAGTGGTGCAGGCTATCGAGTGGTCGGCCTCGCCCGACTTTTAACCTTTCCCTTCTGGGTTTACTTTGCAATAAAGAGCCATTTTCTTGAATTTAAACATGGGACCGAGAAATGTCATGTTTTTGCCTAATATAAGAAATCTTGCTTCGGTAACATATATTACATATACCGTCCTAACTTAGTTGGTTACAAAAATATTACCTCAAAGTCAAATCAATTATACTTTAAATCTTTTCTGCACCTTTACGCTAACAACTCATAACGTGATTTCTTATAAAAAATAAATCCTATTACATTCATAATTCATAAATTAACAAATTGTTGAATTTAATTACCAGATTCGCATTCAACAATATGTTGCTAAAATTATCTACACACCATACAATTTGAAGTTTGTGTCAAAATCAAGTTCAGTAACACATTTCCAGCAAATCCATTTGGGCTATATTTAGATTAAATCAATAATGATTGATATCTTTCGTACTTATCACGACTGCATAATCAGTTATAGTTACCACTTATCCTTGAGATCGATTATTAACAACAAATCAAACCATTCAAATTAAAAGTGCTTATCATTAGTGATGAAAAATCACTTCAACTTCCATAAAAAGAGCCAGCAGAAAAAGAAGACAAACCAGTAAGGAAAGCTCAAAAGTCGGGCGGGGCCGACTATATGATACCCTACACCACTATGCATATTAAGTAGAGCTCTCGTAAAAAGGTTTATACAGGGCATTTCAGAGCTCTATGAGATATTTGGTACAAAATCAAAATCTATCTAATTCTATCGTGAATTTTACGAACAATAGCTATCTCTGAACCGGGTTTCTTTAAATTTGACGTATTAGCTTCTAGACTGAATTCGGTCTTTTGTACGAAAATTCAGGTGATTTGGGCTGATATTGACCATTTAGTGCACATTTAACCCGAAATCGGAGGAAGATATATATGGGAGCTATATCCAAATCTGAACCGATTTCGATAAAATTTAAAACAGCTATTCCTGTGCTCCATCTAATACCTGGTACCAAATATCACGATTGTGGAGTGAATATTACGAATGTAAGGGACTAAAACACTAAATCGGATGAAACATATATATGGTTGCTATATCTATATCTGAACCGATTTTCACTAAATTTGATATATTTGCTTCTAGGCTGAATTTGGTCCGATGTACTAAAATTCAGTCCATTTGGACTTATATCGGCCATTTGGTGCACAATTAACCCGAAATCAGATGAAGATATATATGGGAGCTATATCCAAATCTGAACCGATTTCGATTAAATTACAAACAGCTATTTCTGGGCTGTATCTTATATCTGGTACCAAATATCATTCTTGTGGAGTGCATATTACGAATGTGAGAGGCTTAAACACCAAATCGGGTAAAACATATATATGGGAGCTATAGCTGTTTCTGAACCGATTTTCTCCAAGTTTGTTGTATTTGCTTTAAGGCTAATCTCGGTCACATGTGCCAAAATTCGGGCCATTCGGGCTGATATTGGCCATTTGGTGGTCAATTAACCCGAAATCGGATGAAGATATATATGGGAGCTATATCCAAATCTGAACCGATTTCGTTAAAATTTAAAACAGCTATTTCTGTGCTCCACCTAATACCTGGTACCAAATATCACGGTTGTGGAGTGCATAGTAGGAGTGTGAGGGACTTAAAGATCAAATCGGATGAAAGATATACATGGGAGCTATAGCTATATCTGAACCGATTTTCTCCAAATTTGATATACTTGCTTCTAGGCCGAACCCGGTTGGGTGTGCCACAATTCAGGTAATTTGGACTGATAGTGGACATTTGGTGCACATTTAACCCGAAATCGGATGAAGATATATATGGGAGCTATATCTAAATTTGATCCGATTCTTACCAATTTAAATAGGGTTCGTCCTTGGGCCAAAAAAATATTGTTTAGAAAATTTCATCTCAATCGGATTATAAATGCGACCTGCATTTTGTTCACAAGAATACATGGGCAGACGGACGGACGGACGGACGGACAGTCGGACTGACATGCATAAATCGACTCAGAAAGTGATTCTATGAAGGTTCTCAAAAGTAACTATGGGTCTATCTCGTTTCCTTCTCCATGTTACAAACAAATGCACAAAGACATAATACCCTTACCACTATGTGGTGTAGGGTATAAAAATCTTACTGCACACGCGAATATTTCAATGTCGGCGCCAGCAACATTGATGCAAATCTTGGCATTGCAGACAAGCCAACCAAATGCATTGAAGACGTCAATGTCAAAATCATTTCAAGTCGGCTTTAGGAAATCTGCCAGAGGTGCAAGCTGAAGAAAACGTCTTTACTATCCAAGAAAGAAAATCTATATGCATTGATGGATGCTGCAAACTGAACTTCATTCTGCATTTGCATCAGCCTTCCAGATCGTCATCCGTGGCATTCATTCATTCATGGTGGAGTATCGCAGTCACCATCAGCATTGTGGAATATTATAAATATCGACAGCTCACAGCGGTTTAAGTTAATGATCATACTGTTCTGCTGACATCTCTGAGATGATCGCCACAGATGCTGTCGATAAAGTAAAAATGAAAAAATATATATTCAAATATTATGTTGTTATTTAAATGTGTATGTGTGTAAACCATTCAATGGATATTGCGATGAATGGTATATTCTGCACAGTGTCTATATTTTGTTTCTTCTGTGCGTTGAATATAGCAAATATCTTACACGTATTCAGATCTTTATATACCCATCACCTGGGAGAGGAAAGTATATTAACTTTGTAACACCCCTAAATATTCATCGTTGACCCCATAAAGTATATATATTCATAATCAGCATGCAATTCTAAGTCGATTTAACGATGTCAATTCATCTGCCTGTAATTCCGTCTGTCTGTTGAAATCACGATACAGCCCACATTATTTGACGTAAATCGTCAACATTTAGGAAAACAATTTGTATTGTATCTAGGATGGTTGGTATTGAAAATGAGATGTAGCGGCCCACGTTTTGGTATAGCCCCCATACAACGGTACCTCACGATATTCGGTATTTTGATGGCTTTTGTCACATTTTCAACGGATTTGTCTAAAAATTGATTAATGTAGGTCATAATGGATTCTAGCTCGTGTGGCGAAACATTGTATGTATAGGTCCACGTTTTGGTATTGTCCCCATATGACGGTACCTCCTGATATTCGGTGGTTTGATGATTTTTGCCGCACTTTTTAACGGATTTGTCCAGAAATTGGTACTTGTAGTTCGTAATGGGTTCTAGCTCGTGTGACGAAACATTGTATATATAGGTATGTATACGTTTTGGTATAGCCCCCATATAGCGGTACCTGCGATATTTTGGTAAAAATTGATATTTGCAGTTCACAATGGGCTCTAGCCCGGTGGCAGAACATTGAATATTAAGTTCCACTTTTTCCAATAGCGCACATATAACGATTCCCACCGTCACAGTCACACTAGTCACATTTACCTACAAAATTGGTTTTAAATTTGGTATTTTAGAAGATTTGATAGATGACAATCCTTGAAGCATAAAATTGTCTAAAGAGAAATATGACTCCTTTAGTGTATCTATGTATATTAGTCCCGTAGGCAATATGAAGCTAGAAACCCCAGTTGTGGTGATTCCCATAGCTCTATTACTGATCCTTAAATATGATGATTTAATCAAATGTGTTCACTGTCCGGCTTTAGAGAGTTGACCATATTATAAAAAGTATTCTCTTTTTTCATACATTTAGGCATGCATCAATCATCATGAAGATTTGTTTGTTACTTTGCATTATTGAGGGTTTACCAACAATGACTGGCCAACAGACATACAAGCCGTACGACATAGTCGGTCACATGCCATACAATATACTACTGGTTTTGGAGAGAAAAACTGCTGGAAGCCTTTGTACCCCAAGCGTTGCACTGCTTGAGCGGTAGAGCTGTTGGTTTTTGATGGCGCAAACGGAGTTCTTCAGCTTTGTTGTATATTTCAATGGTTGAAGACCAATCAGTTGTCGTTTTGTATTTCACTTATAAACGTAAAGAGTGGCTGCTACATGTGAGTGATATGGTCTGACCGACTGCAACGTGAGTGAGTGTGTGCGAAAGAGTTGTCTTAGTCAAGAGTTCTACCATTCTTTTCTCTAAAGACATAAGTCATATTGAATTGTTAAAAAATGCAAATTCAATTCACATTTATTTGGTATATGTGGTAATCACGTTAAGAATTTCATTTAACTTATTTAAAGAATTCCTTGGATACAGCGATGGGAATTGGGACATGAAAATGAATGAATCCACTATTGAGTTTTTACTTTTTATACCCTACACACTATGTTTTGGGGGTATTATAAGTTTGATTGGGCCAAAAATTATGTAACACCTCGAAATATTGGTTTCCCACATAGGAATGCATATATGGATCTTCCTATCTCGCCGAGCTGAGTTGATCTAGCTATGTATGTTCGTCCGTCTGTCCATGTTAAATTTAGAATGGAGGTGGGGCTAGGGTAAGAATAGAACCACATTTCTTTTGGAGATGATCGCATAATATTTAGGGGTCGCAATTATAGACCAATCAACGCGGAAGTTAGCATGGGGCTAGAGCTTATGGCCGGGCAGAAGTTTTCCAATTTTGATGGTCATCGGATAATATTTAGTGGGTGAAATAGACCATAACATTTGTGTTAAATAAAAGTCGAATTCTCCATTAAACCGCGAATATTTTTCATCCCGGCGAAATCACAAATAGACGAACATGTAAATTCTGACAGTTACGTAGATGCCGATAGTAAATTTATCGGTTATATATAGCGAAATATATATAATGTGTATATACAAAGGAAGGGGATGTTAGTTAGAATGCTTATTTCTCAAGAATGGCTGGACCAATTTTGACAAATTTTGCCAATTCAGATTGCCCTCTTGACATAAAAGTATAAAATCTAAAAAATCGCAGAAAAAAATGCAAATAATGATGTTAATATAGATTTTGTAGTATTTTGTGACATTTTTTTTTTCATATATTTTATTGCATGCGATTTTTATACCCTACACCACAAGGTGGTCATTATGTCATTATGTGGTCATTATATTATGTCTTTGTGCATTTGTTCGTAACAGGCAAAAAGAAACGAGATAGACCCATTGTTCCTTTTGATGATCTGCATAGAATCACATTCTGATTCGATTTATGCATGTCCGTCCGTCCGTCTGTCTGTCCGTCCGCCTGTCCATGTATTTTTGTAAACAGAGTACAGTTCGCATTTATTGCCCTATCCAGATGAAATTTTGCAAAAATCATTTGTTTGGCCCAAGGACGAACCCTATTGAAATTGGAGATAATCGGTAAAAATTTAGATATAGCTCCCATATATATCTTCGTCCGATTTGCCTTTTATTGTGCACCAAAGGTGTAATATCAGTCCGAATAGTATGAAATTTTGCACGTACGATCAGACCTGAAAATAAGTATGCCAAATTTGATCGAAATCGGTTCAGATATAGCTATAGCTCCCATATATATTTTGTTATCCGATTTGTTATTTTTGTAATCCGCAGCCGTAATATGCACTCTGTAACAACAATATTTTGGGAAATATATCAAATACAGCTCAGAAATACATTTGCTAAATTTTATCGAGATCGGTTTAGATTTGGATATAGCTCCCATATATAACTTCGTCCGATTTACAGTTGATTATGTACCAAACGTCTAATATTTGCCCAAATTGGATGAAATTTAGCAGGGCTAGGCCTATTGTTTTCAAAGATGTCCGCAATATATTGGGGGGTTGAAATGGACCAACAACTAAAAATTTTCCTGATTTTGCAGCCATTATAAAGGTCACAAATAGAAACCGAAGGACACGAAATCTCGCATAAAGTTAGACTTAGGACAGCGGGAACAATGGACCACTAATTTTGTGTGAAAAAATACCAGCATTTCTTACAGGCGATATCCGAAATACACAAAAGCCGAACTTCTGGCTTTTTATCCTGATTTCGTTGACGAATATCGCCAAATATTGTAGACAAGCAAATCATATAGATGAGTCTAAATTTAGAAATACAGAGGGGCCTCTTGCTTTTGAAGATGATCGCAAAATATTTAGGGGTTCAAATGAACCAAAAAGAAAAAAAATTCCTGATCACACAATTGAAGCCTATCGAAGAGAGTTAAGGACAGGGAAGGATTCTAGCATTTTGGATGGAAAATGGACCACAAAAACTAACAGTATGACGGAGTGCTTAAATATTGGGCAAATGCCACTTTTCAATGTCTCGTGACATAATTTAAAAAGCGAAATCTTTCAAAATCGATCTGGATATAAGGGGGCTTCTTACATATTGTAGTGTTGTAGGGTATCACATAGTCGGCCCCGCACGACTATAGCCTTTGTTTACTTGTTTATTTGTTATATATATTAATATTCTATCTCTTAAATATAAGTAATATTTAAATATATGTAATATTTAGTAGATTCCTCGCAACTTTTTGTAGTACCATACCTTATTCGTCCTTGGCGAATAAAAAGATAACTCGTATTTGATAAAACTAGAGAGCCAGGCTGTGCTGCAAATGAGACTTAAATGAAACAACATAAACAGCGTAGGTAATTTATAACAAGTTGTAAATGATTAATTATTTTAAGTGTTCGCACAGTTGATGGACATGTTGTGGTCTGGACAGACTGTTGTCGTCGACAAGTTGCTGCTATTGTTGCAAGTCAACTCAAGCAAGTAAAGCGGTTAACATTTGTTACTACATTGCTAATGGAGAACGCTTAGTCAACACTGTAACGATCAGCGCTTGAGTGTCGTTGATCTTGCTTAGCCTTCATTTAGCATTCCTTGCATTAAAAATACTCCTGGCTCAGTAAGTTGAAAGATGATGTTAACTCATTTCTTCGGGCAATCTCATCTCTCATATGACTGGGAAATCATTGTGGTAGCGCCTTTCTTAATCAGATTAAGTTTCAATACTTCTATTTTGTCGGTTACCGTGCGCCACATGGATAATTTATTATATAAGATAATTATTTTTCCGATTCATTGTCAAGTCAGGAAATTCCTTTCACAAATTTCGAAGTATTTACGCTTTATTAATCATCACTAAATGGTTTTACCTCATAAAGATTTTTTGAAATGTAATTGACTAAAGCAGAAATGATTGATGATAATTGTGTAGCCTTCAAATCCTCAAAAGATTTCTAGTGGTTTGCAGATTGAATTGATTTAACAACTTCTTACTTTTAAAGCAACAATTGGTTTCCTGAAAGAAAAAATCATTAATCATAAATTAATAACATAAAATTTTGTAATATTTAAAAACACAACCTTGCTTCGATAAAGTTTTGGTTATGAGTACTTAGAACAATCATTGTTTCCATTTGAAGTAGAAGATATATTAAAATGTGCAAATCCTGAGTCCAAACTTGAAAATATTTGCCTTTGCTGGCAGATTTTTATACCCTACAACATTATGTGTTGGGGATATTATACGTTTGATTGGGCAAAAAAATTATATAACACCTCGGAATATTGGTTCAAGCATAGGAAACTCTATATAGATTTTCAAATCTCGCCGAGCTGAGTCGATTTAGCTAGTATGTCCATCCGGGGCTAAGAAATGGACTAAAAACAGAAAAAAACTAGAATTTGTAGTTGCTCTAGAGGTCACAATTATAGACCAAACGATTCAGATTTCGAATGGGACTATAGTTTAGGGCTGAGCAGAAGCCTATCAATTTGGATGGTGATAGAATAATATTTATCGTTCGATATTTTTTTCTGTAATATTTTGTTTTACTTTTATACCAAGCAACACTATACGTTGGGGATATTAAAAAATTATGTAGCACCTCGAAATATTTGCCTCCGTGTATGTGTAATACGTCCGTCTGTCCATGTAAATTTGTAATCATTTTACAGGTCGAAATTATGGCCCGATCCTTACGAATTTTAGCATGGTGGTTGGGTTAGGGTCAGAATAGAAGCCTATTGTTTTTAGGGCTTGAAGTGGATCAGAAACTGAAAAATTTCCTGACTCTGCAGTTGCTCTACAGGTCGAAATCATAGACCAATCCACGGGAACTTAGCATGTGGCTAAATTTTAGGGCTGGTCAAAAGCCTACTATTTTGTTTGGTCATCGAACAATATTTACTGGGTAAATAGACCATTCTTTTTATGTAAAAACGAAAATTTCCACTAAAACGCTAATATATTTAATCCTAGCGAAATCACAAATGCAAAAAAGTGTCACTTCTGACCGTAAAATTGATGCTCATATCCAAGAAATACGGGATGAGATGAAAAAACTGCAACCAACTTCAGACTGCTGTCATTTCTAAGCCACTATTCCGACAGCAGTAAAAATTATTCCAGTGACAGCTCACTATATATCTAGCAAGCGTACAATAGAATTTTCGTGAGAATTTTGCAGAAAAAAAGTTATTCGTGATGGAATTCAAGCGTGATGGTGAGAATTCTTTATATTTGACCGAAAAAAACAAGTGGCTATCGTTAGAGCACTGCATCATTTAAATGTGAATAAATCTTTTGTGTCTTGTACCATCGCTCGTTAAACCGATTCTTGTAGCGTAGGCCGATGTCAAGGAAGTGGACGGAAGAAAACAGCAACATCAGCAGAAATGGTTCGAAAAGTAAAGAAGCGACTTGATCGAAACCCGCGTCGCAGTGGCCGAAAAATGGCTCGTTAGCTGAACATATCACAATATTCCATTCGGCAAATATTAAAAAATGAGCTAGGAGACAACAGCACAGAAAATGGACTCAAAAGAGCTAAAGAGTTGCTTCGCTTGGCCGAAAGTGGTGAACTGCCGAATTTGGTTTTCTCCGATGAGAAAACATTCATTGCCCCGCAGTTTGTAAACAAACAAAATGATCGTGTTTACTTGACAAATGTGCACCATGGTGATGGTGTGGGCCGCCATAACAGCCGATGGTCGCTCTCCGCTCGTATTAATCGACCGTGGCATGAGAGTAAATACCGAGTATTATCGTGAAGATATTCTGGATATTAAAGCCGTGGGCAAGCAAACATTTTGGTCGCAGACCTTTAACATTCCAACAGGACTCAGCACCATCGCACTCAGCACTCGCCACCAAGAATGGTTACTAAATGAGGTTCCTCGCTTCATTTCCAGCGCACAATGGCCACCAAAATCTCTAGTGTTTTTTGGAAAGCAAGGTTGGTACTAAACAAAACTAAAGTGTCGAATGGGCCGGTAATGGGCCAAAATACAGCAGAGTCACATCGTTAGCTTAACCGGTTAAAACTCAAGAATGACCGGACCGACTTTGACAATTCTCAACAATTAAGAATGGTATTCACGAAATGTTCCAGGAGGGTAAAATCAGGATAAGGATAAAAGCCTATTGTGAAGATGTTCAAATATTTAAAATGGACCAAAAACGTAAAAATCGGTTTTTGCAGTCGACCTACAATTCTCAACTAAGGACCAATAGACATGAAATTTTTTATGAGTTTAGAGTTGGGAACACTGCTGAAGCCTTGCATTTTGGGTGGTCATCGGATAATATTTAGCTGATGAAATGGACCACAATTTTTGTGAATATATAGCAAAAGTAGCTAGATAAAAAACATGAATGTGAAATTTCTGTTCTTTCCCAAAAAGCAAATTAGGTATTTTCTCCCTAAAATACTGATGCTTTTTATACCCTACAACACTATGTGTTGGGGGTATTATAAGTTTGATTGGTCCAAAAATTATGTAACAAAACGAAATATTTGTTTCCCAGATAGGAAAGTATATATGAATCTTCCTATCTCGCCGAGCTGAGTCGATCTAGCTATGTATGTCCGTCCGTACGTCTGTCCGTCTGTTCATGTTAATTTGTAATTACAGGTCGCAATTATCGCCCGATCCTCACGAAATTGAAAATAGAGGTGGGACTAAGGCCAGAATAGAACCCTATTTATTTTAGAGATGATCGCATAATATTTAGGGGTTGAAATGGACCAAAAACTGAAAAATCCTGTTTTTGCAGCTGCTCTACAGGTTACAATTATAGACCAATCGACGCGGAAGTTAACATGGGGCTAGAGCTCAGGGCTGTGCAGAAGCCTTCCAATTTTGATGGTCATCGGGTAATATTTGGTGGGTGAAATAGACCATAAAAATTGTGTTAAATAAAAGTCAAATTTTCCATTGAACCGCAATTATTTTTAATCTCTGCCAAAACACAAATAGACGGACAGGTCAATTTTGACCGTTACGTAGATGCAGATAGTAAATATATCGTTTATATAGTGAAATATATACAATGTGTATAAACAAAGGAAGGGGATCTTAGTTAGAATGCTAATATCTCAAGAATGGTTGGACCGATTTTGACAAGTTTTATCAATTCAGAATGCCCTCTTGGCATAAAAGTGTAAAATCTAAAAAATTGCAAAAAATACGCCTATGATGATGGTAATATCGATTTTGTAGTATTTTGTGACATTTTTTTTATTTTTTCATATTTTTTATCGCATGCGATTTTTCCAATTTGACTTATAATAATGAAGTGTATATTTTGTAATATTTTTTCACCTTACAACACAGGTTGAGGATATTATATACAGATTGCAATTATCGTCCGATCCTCACGAAAAGGGTAGGGCTAAGCTCAGAAGGGCTAGGCCTATTGTTTTCAAAGATGTCCGCCATATATTTTGGGGCTGAAATGGACCAACAACTAAAAATGTTCCTGATTTTGCAGCCGTTATTAAGGTCATAAATAGAAACCAAAGGAAACGAAACCTCGCATGAAGTTAGAGTTTAGGACAGCGGGTAAAATGGACCACTACTTTTTTTCTGAAAAATACCAACATTACTTACAGGCGATATCCTAAATACACAAAAGGCGAATTTCTGGCTTTCGTTGACGGATATAACCAAATATTGTAGACAAGAAAATCGTATAGAAGAGTGTAAATTTGGAGATACAGAGGGGCCTCCTGCTTTTGGAGATGATCGCAAAATATTAGGGGTTCAAATGAATCCAAAACAGAAACAATTTCCTGATCACACAATTGAAGCCACTCGACACGCCTGAGAAGAGCGTTAAAGACAGGGAAGAATTCTAGCATTTTGGATGACCATTGGATTATATTTAGCTGTAATGGACCGCAGCAGCACGACGTAGTGCGTAAATATTGGGCAAATGTCCCTGGTAAAAATGCTAAGGGTAATATCTGGTTAATGGTCCGTGACATAATTTCAAAACCGAAATATTCCAAGATGGATTTGGACATAAGGGGGCTTCTAACATATTTTAGTGTTGTAGGGTATCACATGGTCGGCCCCGCACAGCTATAGACTTTGCTTACTTGTTCATAGATCGTATGTTTTTGAAAATTTGTTGTTCCAGATCTATGATGATTATTAGAAAAGAGGAGATCTTTTTTGACCCTGATCAAAGCATAATCAAATTTGTAGCTATATGCTATGCTATATGTTAAAATATTTTATGATTGAAAATAAAATTAAAATCCAGTTATTACTTATTTTCTCGAGTGAAAAAAGTGTCCTTGCACAATAACAACATTTTATCTTATCCTATTTGTTTACCCTCCACAATAGATAGGTTAAGTTCGAATATGGGTATATCGATCTACGATATCGTATAGCCCCTATATAACAGTACCTCTAAATATTCTGTATTTTAATGATTTCAGTCACTTTGTTCAACGAAATTGTTTGAACTTCGGTATTTCATCAGACAGAAAATTGTATTCTTAGATTTTATACACGTTTCCCATATATTGTGATTTTTCATTGGAATGGTCTGATCTGATAGGTGATTATCCTTCTGTCAAAAAAGTATATAGATAGGTCCAGATCTATTCTTTAGCAGAAAATTATATATTTCAATTTACATTTTGATATAGTACCCTTATGTCTGTACCACCAACTTTATAATATTTTAAAGACTTAATTGCTTTTAACTATCATTTGAAGTATTGAAGTTTGAATATTAAATCTCTATGGTATGTTTTTAAATGTTTTCGTTACCTCATGGTGAAAGGTATTTAAAGGTCGGCCCATCTATTTTTACTTATTTACCATCCATTTGTTCTGATATATATAGGCCAAATTATTGAAGAAGGATACATTTCTCAAACCGAAATATTTTGTAGTTATCCTTAGAGTAAACTAAGTTAATTTATGGCCTAGACAATAATTCACACAAGTAAAAAACACTATTACCACATATAATCTACATTTCGTTCATGCACTTGCTCCCTTATGTGATTGTGAATGTTTCTAGTCACAGGAACATCACTTATGTTGTTGATCTATTGTTATGACAGCTCATCAACTGTCACCAGCTTTGACACATTCCATACAATAATACTTGTTAGTTTTGTATCTCTCTCTCTTCTCCAATTTTAGTGGCTGTTGGCAGACAACATTTCTGCCTGCCTAAAATTGGTCAGCCAGACAGAAGTCAAATGAAGCTTGTCATTTTTTATACCCTCCACCATACATAGTATGGAGGGTATATTAAGTTCGTCATTCCGTTTGTAACTCATCGAAATAATCATTTTAGACCCAACAAAGTATATATATTCTTGATCAGCTTAAAATTTTCAGACGATTTAGCCCTGTCCGTCCGTCTGTTGTAATCACGCTACAGTCTAACCGAATTAAAATAGGAACTAAAATTTAGCACATATTTTCTTTTGTCTGCAGGCAGGTCAAGTTCGAAGATGATATCGGTCCACGATATCGCATAGCCCCCGATATTCGGAATTTTGATGATTTTAGCCACATTTATCAACGGAATTGTCTGAAAATCCACACAAGAAGTTCAATGTAGGTACTTTATACCTCGGAAGATAAATATTTATATAGGTCGACGATATCGTATAGCCTCCATACAACGGTACTCCCCGATATTCGGTATTTTGACGATTTTAGCCACATTTTCTAATGGAATGGTCTGAAAATCCACACAAGGAGTACTTAATCCTTTGAAAGAGAATTATCTATATAGGTCCACGATATCGAATAGCCCCCTTATAACGGTACCCCCGATATTCGGTATATGGATGATTTTAGCCGCATTATTTAGTTGAATCTGAAATTCCACACAAGGCGTCCCTTTTGAGTATTTCACCCCCTTAAAGAGAGTTGTCTATATAAGTCCCCGATATTCGGTATTTTGATGATTTTAGTCACATTATTAATTGAATTGTCTGAAATTCCACACAAGGGGTTCTTTGTGAGCACTTTACTCCCTGACAGAGAGTTCTCTATATAGGTCCACAATATCGTATATCCCCCATTTATCGGTCCCTTCCGATATTAGGTATTTTAAAGATTTTAACAGAATTTTTTTTATGGATTTTTTTTTTGAAAATTTTCTAACTTGTTCCAAATGGTTGAGGGTATTTAAAGTTCGGTCCGGTCGAACTTACCAAAAACTGAAAAAATCCTGATTTTGAAGTTGCTCTACAGGTCGCAATTATGGACCAATCAAAGCGGAAATTAGCATGGGGCTATAGCTTAGGGCTGGGCAGAAGCCTTCCAATTTTGATGGTCATCGGGTAATATTTAATGGGTGGAAAAGGCTATGACATTTGTGTTAAATAAAATCAAATTTTCCATTAAACCGCGAATATTTTTAGTCCCGGCGTAATCATAAATAGACGCGCAGGTCAATTCTGACCGTTACGTAGATGCCGATAGTAAATATATCGGATATATGTAGCGAAATATATACAATGTGTATACACAAAGGAAAGGAATATTGGGTGGAATGCTTATATTTCAAAAATGGCTGGACCTATTTTGACAAATTTTGTCAATTCAGAATGCCCTCTTGACATAAAAGTATAAAATCTAAAAAAGTCGCATAAAAATAAGTAAAAAATGATCTTAATATAAATATTTTAGTATTTTGTGACACTTTTTTATTTTTTTTTTTTTCATATTTTTTATAGCATGCGATTTTTTCAATTTGACTTATAATGTTAAGATGTACATTTTCTAATATTTTTCCACCTTACAACACAGGTTTGGGATATTGTATACAGATTGCAATTATCGTCCGATCTTCACGAAAAGGGTAGGGTTAGGCTCAGAAGGGCTAGGCCTATTGTTTTTAAAGATGTCCGCAATATATTTAGGGGTTAAAATGGACCAACAACTAAAAATTTTCCTGATTTTGCAGCCGTTATAAAGGTCATAAATAGAAACCAAAGGACACGAAATCTCGCATGAAGTTAGAGTTTAGGACCACTACTTTTGTCTGAAAAATACCAACATTACTTACAGGCGATAGCCGAAATACACAAAATGCGAACTTCTGCCTTTTTTGCTGATTTTGTTGACGAATATAGCCAAATGTCGTAGACAAGAAGATCGTATAGAAGAGTCTAAATTTGGAGATACAGAGGGGTCTCTTGCTTTTGGAGATGATCGCAAAATACGACAGAGTGCGTAAATATTGGGCAAATGTCCCTGGTCAAAATGCTAAGGGTAATATCTGGGAAGTGCTCCGTCACATAATTTCAAAAGCGAAATCTTCCAAAATGGATTTGGACATAAGGGGGCTTCTAATCTATTGTAGTGTTGTAGGGTATCACATGGTCGGCCCCGCACAACTATAGCCTTTGCTTACTTGTTTAATCTTGCATTGTGTAGTTGTTCACTAGCCGACAACACCGACGACCTATCGGTCGTTGGAAATATATATAAAGAACCATTTTTCTTATACTTTCTGTCGTCTTTAATAAAATGTTTTCTTTTCCTTGGTTGTCATTTTCCTTTCAGTTTTACTTCTTCGTCATCAGCATCATCAACGACATCTCATCTTCAATCTTGTCAAATGTGTGGGCAACTAAGGCTTATTTGGTACCTCTTCGTTGTGGTTGTTGCATTGCCGGTAATAATGCTGTTGTGACAAAAGACTTTTAGTTTGGCTTAATTTCATTTAATGATGCGTAATGTGCCACTAAATGCAACGATTTACTTCAACTTCTTCATTTTCACATGTGATACAAGAACTACAAGCAGGCAGACAGGATGGTCGACGGTTGGTCGGTCATAATAATAATGACAACGAGAGAATTATAAAACAACAAGGCATAAGTCACCCTCGCCATTAATGATTCCGTTCAACTACCAAGTAAGTACACAGTGGGTAGGTGAAGTTTGTTAAAATAGCTTAAGTTTATGACAATACCATAGTTCTTGCCTAATGTCATTACGACAAGTTTTAGGACGAGGACATGCCATCTATCTCAAAAACCATCAGCGAGAGAGATGTTTAAATTGTTTTCGGCTAAATGACATATTTGCGCCTGTATTATGGAATCACTTTGGAACTAGAATCAGGTTGATAAATTCTCTTTACTGTTTTCGCATACAAGAAAATAAGAACTGGATGTTAAACTAAATCACTTCAGTATTCCTTGTTATTTCTTTGTAAACACCTGTGACTGTTTTTCGAAGTACAGATTTTTAGAGCGTCAAAATTTAGGAGAATAATTTGTATTGTGTCTAGGATGGTTGTTACTGAAAATGAGATATATCGGTCCGCGTTTTGGTATAGTCCCCATATAACGGTACATCCCGATATTGGGTATTTTGACGATTTTCGCCACATTTTTTTCACAGATTTCTCTGAAATTTGGTATTTTTAGGCCATAATGGGTCCTAGTTCGTGCGGCGAAACATTGTATGTATAGGTCCACGCTTTGGTATAGCCTCCATATAACGGTATCTTCCGATATTTGGTATTTTGATGGTTTTTGTCACATTTTATCACGGATTTGTCTAAAAATTGGAATTTGTTGGTCATAATAGGTTCTAGATCCGTTGGCGAAATATTGTATGTATAGGTCCACGTTTTTTAC
This sequence comes from Musca domestica, assembly GCF_030504385.1. Classification (NCBI taxonomy): domain Eukaryota; kingdom Metazoa; phylum Arthropoda; class Insecta; order Diptera; family Muscidae; genus Musca; species Musca domestica. Next base: position 21,048,202 of record NW_026712299.1, read on the forward strand.
AGCCCTATATAGCGGTACCTCACGATATTCGGTATTTTGATGATCCTTGCCCCATTTTCCCATGAATATGTCTAACAAGTAAGCAAAGGCTACAGTCGCGCGGGGCCGACCGTTGGATACCCTACAACACTATAATAAATGATACAGTTTATATAGGCGAGATACTCGAAGGAATTCCATAAGATATTGTAACAAATAATAAAAGAAAACCATTAGGTTTCATTCTCTAATTTTCGTATAATAGCAACTTAAACTAATTTGCACATTTCCAATTTATTAGTAGATGTTGCACTTAAATGGTCTTCCTAGATCTAGAACTAATATTTCCAAAAGACGTATAATCTTTCAGAAGTGGCAAAAGATTAACATTTATTAGTGGTTTTTGACTGAAACGCATCTATATATGAGATACAGACATTTGACTATATTCTTCAACGAAATCAGCGTTAATGAAATAGTCAGAAGTGCGTCTTTCCTGTATTTGTGAATTCTCCAAAGAGTCACTGGAATGGACATTTTCGTATTTTGTCTACAAAAGTTGGCAAACTATTTCACGCATTGAATATTTTTGGACGGCCATCCAAAATTGCTTGGCTTTTGCAATGCCCGGTAACCTCCATTCAAATGTGCGTGAGGATCGGGCGATAATTACGACCTGCTGACAATTTTGCAGTTTTTTGGTCCATTTCAACCCCTAAATATATGGCGATCACCTCCAAAAAGAGTAGGCTTCTATTCTGACCCTCATCTTATCCCCATGCAAAATTTCGTAAGGATCGGGCCATAAATGTGATCTGTATATGATATCCTCATATCCTAACTACTTATATATCTTCGTCCGATTTGCCTTTTATTGTGCACCAAACGTGTAATATCAGCCCGAATAGCATGGACATACAACCAAATTAGGCCTGAAAATAAGTATGCCAAATTTGATCGAAATCGGTTCAGATATAGCTATAGCTCCCATATATATTGTTCATCAGATTTGTTATATTTGTTACCCACAGTCGTTATATGCACTCCGTAACAACGAAATTCAGGGAAATATATCAAATACAGCTTAGAAATATCTTTGCCAAATTTAATCGAGATCGGTTTAAATTTGGATATAGCTGCCATATATATCTTTATCTGATTTCAAATTAATTTTGCACCAAATGGGCAATACAAGTCCGAATTTAAAAGATACAAATGCTTCGGCATATTTAGTCCTTTAAACTTTAAATTATAATTATAATCATAGTGTGCATGATTTAATTCTCCCATAAGAACTTTTAATTGTTGTGTGGAGCTCTACTAAATTAGCAAAGTGGTGTAGGGTATCATAAAATCGGCCCCGCCCGACTTTAGGACTTTCTTTACTGTTTTGTTTTTACTTGTTTTCTTTAACAATGTACTGCATAGTTGTAATGTAATTTAATTCTGCTATTGTAGCTCTTTTGAAAGTATTTTCTTACAAAGAAGTTAGCATGTCTACATGCATATTATTTTGAACAATAAAAGAAATGCAAATCTACCAGATATAATGGAGGAAACTTAAATATCAAATAAAATCTTTACAAATGACCATATAAAATCGCTATGAATTATTAACACCTACCAAAACTGGCGACAATCATTTGGAAGCATGACGATGGTGAATATACCTCAACTTATTATTATCATACCGAAATGCCAAAATCCATTCATACAAAAGACCGCCCCACAGAAAACAAGACAACAATGCAACCAAACCACTGCCAAACAATGTCCCACATACTTAGGCCATTTAAAGAAAAATGGAAGTCGTTTGCTAGACAAAAGTTTAGAAAATACATGTATACGTCCTTTTTATATTAACGTAACTAATGTGATTTTTTCGAACCAATTCGCCGGTGAGTGGAGCGTTAACTTCTTAGAGTTGTGGTTTGTTGGTTGCCACTGTTGCCTCAACAGCTACCGCCAACTACAAAACTATTGAAAGTGTTTACCTGATTTGTAGAATGGTAACAAAAAACACTTGTGACACACAAAACAAAAATCGCGATTTATAGTTGCATTCTTGTAGCTGTAGCTAAGATACTGGTTTCAACTAAAGACAGTCGTCTAAGTCTACCACTGAGCTTTTGGCCTCGCTGAAATGTGCTCCGAGATATTCTTAATATGGTGACTCATATACAAACCAGTAAAGAAAGTCTTAAAGACGGGCTTTATGATACCCTACACCACTTTGCTAATTTAGTAGAGCTCCACATAACAATAAAAGTTTTTATGGGAGAATTCAATCATACACGCTATGATTATAATTATAATTTAAAGTTCAAAGGACTAAATATGCCGAAGCATTTGTATCTTTTAAATTCGGAATTGTATTGCCCATTTGGTGCACAATTAATTTGAAATCGGATAAAAATATATATGGGAGCTATATCCAAATCTGAACCGATCTCGATAAAATTTGGCAAAGATATTTCTGAGCTGTATTTCATATATTTCCCTGAATATCGTTGTTACGGAGTGCATACTACGACTGTGGGTAACAAACATGACAAATCAGATGAACAATATATATGGGAGCTATAGCTATATCTGAACCGATCTTCACCAAATTTGACATACTAGCTTTTAGACCCAATTCGGTCGTAAGTGCCAAATTCCATCCCATTTGGACAAATATTAGACGTTTGGTGCACAATAAATGGTAAATCGGACGAAGTTATATATGGGAGCTATATCCAAATCTGAACCGATCTCGATAAAATTTAGCAAATGTATTTCTGAGCTGCATTTGATATATTTCCCCAAATATTGTTGTTACAGAGTGCATATTACGGCGGCGGTGGACAAAAATAACAAATCGGATGAACAATATATATGGGAGCTATAGCTATATCTAAACCGATTTCGATCAAATTTGGCATACATATTTTCAGACCTAATTTGGGTGTATATACAAAATTCCATACAATTCGAGCTGATATTACACGTTTGGTGCACAATACAAGGAAAATCGGACGAAGATATATATGGGAGCTATATCTAAATTTTGACCGATTATTTCCAATTTCAATAGGGTTCGTCCTTGGGCCAAACAAATAATTTGTGCAAAATTTCATCTGGATCAGACAATAAATGCGACCTGTACTTTGTTTACAAAAATACATGGACAGACGGACGGACGGACAGACGGACGGACGGACATGCATAAATCGACTCAGAATATGATTCTATGCAGATCATCAAAAGGAACTATGGGTCTATCTCGTTTCCTTCTGCCTGTTACAAACAAATGCACAAAGACATAATACCCTGACCACCTTGTGGTGTAGGGTATAAAAATGATCGACCACATTCTTCAGTGGGAGCTTGAAACAATTGAACTTTCACCCAGCAAGTACAATGGTAACAAACCGAAATCAATTGGAAACCACAGTAACAACAGTAACAATTGACTTCACCAACAATGCTCCTCATGCAAAAGGAATTATTTTAATCTGCGTCAAGCCATGGTAGCTAACCATAAATATTCAGAGATGCATTCATTGTTGATCTTGAAGTTCCGTTAGCGTTTGTTTTTAGCCAATCGTTGATTATATAGAACTCAAAATGAAAAAAAAAAATTAAATAAGCTGAAGTAGAAACAACTTTTAGTCAGGAGATTAACGTTTTTACCGGAAGAGATAATGTAGGGAAACTATAATAGTATTATCCAACTGGTTTATATGTCAAACAAATATGAAAACAAGTAAGCAAAGGCTATAGTCATGCGGGGCCGACCATGTGATACCCTACAACACTGCAATATATTCGAAGTCCCCTTATATCCAAACCCATTTTGGAAGATTTCGTTTTTGAAATAATGTCAAAGAGCCCCGCCCAGAGGTTACCCTTAGTTTTTTGGCCAGGAGAATTTGGCAAAAGTTGTGGTCCATTTTACAGCTAAATGTAATCCAATGGTCATCCAAAATGCTAGACTTTTTTCCTACCCTTAACTCTCTTTCGATGCGAAATTCCGTGTCGATTAGTTTCAATTGTGGCCTATAGAGCGACTACAAAATTAGAAAAAATTATTTTTTTTTAGTCAATTTGCACCTTTAAATGTACATCTTAAGAACAATAGGCATGCCAAATTTCGAGAGTATCGGACGATAATTGCGACATGCATAAAATACCCTCAAAACGTAGTATTGAAGGGTGTAAACATTTAGAAAATTTACAATTCAAAATTGTAAGCCAAATTGAAAAAAATCGCATGCGATAAAACATATGACAAGAATTGAAAAAAAATGGAAAAAAATATTCACTTTTTATTGGTATATTTTTCCGCGATTTTCTTAGATTTTATCGTTTTCTGGCAAGAGACCATTCCGAATTGATGGGAATTGTGAAAATCGGCCCAGCGGTTTTTGATTTATAAGCAGAATAAATAAGATCAATTCTTTTATATAAATATTGTACCTATTTTGCTATATACCCGATTTCTTGGCTATTAGCATCACTGTAATGGTCAAAAGTGATCTTTTAATGTATTACTGATTTGGCTGGGGTTGAAAATATTAGCGGTTTAGTGGAAATTTTCCTATTTTCTTACATAAGGGTTAGGTTCTATTTTACTTGCTAATTAGTGTCCGATGGGCAAATTGGTAGGTTTCTGCCAACTCCTAAACTCTAACTCCATGTAAATTTTCGCGGCGATTGGTTGATAATTGTGACCTATAGAGCAACTGCAAAATCAGGAAATTTTTCTGTTTTTGGTCCATTTCAACCCCTAAATATCGTGCGATCATCTCAAAAAACAATAGGGTTCTATTCTGACCACAACCCCACCTCCATTTTCAATTTCGTGAGGATCGGTTCATAATTGCGACCTGTAGCTTGATTACAAATTAACATGGACAGACGGACGGACAGCTAGATCGACTCATCTCGGCGAGATAGGAAGATCTATATATACTTTCCTATGTGGGAAACCAATATTTCAAGGTGTTACATAATTTTTGGCCCAATCAAACTTATAATACCCCCAACACATAGTGTTGTAGGGTATAAATAGGAATCAAAAGTAGTTCGTAGCTTCAGCTACAGTATTTATAAATTTAGCGAAAAAGAATGCTTCATAGCCTTCATATGTCGGTAGCTTCGTTTATATTACAAAGCAATTTTTTGTTGAAATTATTGAAAGTTTAAACTTTAGAATTAAGTAATCCCGTCAAAGGACTATAAATAAGGAGTGTCAGAGGTTATTAATGTGTCGCCATTAAAACTGAAATTTCATGATAACTACAAGGCCACTTCTCATTCTTTCAATATTATTAAAAGGTGTAGAGGGGAATATTAATTTTGTCATTCCGTTTATAAAATTCCTGGCGTCTGTGGCAACCATTCTAGCATCCAAACGAAAAGAAGTAAGTTGATAAAATTTTACTCAGACTTATGTTTGTTCTGCAGGGCTTTTGGTAATGAAAATGGGTTAATATTTCCACTTTTTGGTATCGCCCCCATATAACTCTACCGACAGGTTTAATGTATTTTGACTGATTTAGTCACAGTTTTAACCCAAATTTGCTGTAAATTGGCAGCATAAGTTCGCATTATGAAGGTCTAAGTTTAGATATACCCCCCATATAACTGTACCTCCAAATATTCGGTATTTTAATGATTTTTGTTACACTTTTCTTCGAAAATGTTTCAAATTTGCCATTTGAAGTTCCTAATGGGTACTACATCCTGTGACAGAAATTTGCTCATACAGACCCCCATATAACCTCCCCCCTATATTAGGTATTTTGAAGATACTAGCTACATTTTCCACCGGAGTTGTTTCAAATTTCGTAGTTGTAGTTCCTAATGCGTACCATTATCTGTGAAGGAAAATTTCCTAAGCAGGTCCACGTCTTCGTAGGCCCTATTATAACTGTAACTCCCTATATTCGATATTTTTATGGTTTAGCAGTATTTTTCAACGGATTTTTTATACCCTCCACCATAGTATGGAGGGTATATTAAGTTTGTCATTCCGTTTGTAACAACTCGAAATATACATTTTAGATCCCACAAAGTATATATATTCTTGATCAGCATAAAATTCCATATCGATTTCTCAATGTGCGTCTGTCCGTCTGTGGAAATCACTCAAGCTTCCGAACGAAATTAAGTAAGTTGATAAAAATTTACTCAAATATGTCTTATGTCTGCAGGACTTTTGATATTGAAAATGGGCTATGTAGGTTCACGTCTTCGTTTAGCGCCCATATAACTGTACCCTCCGATATTCGGTATTTAGATGATTTTAGCGACATTATTCACCTGATTTATTTCAAATTTTGTATTTGAAGTTCGTAATGGATACTACAGCATATGCCAGAAAATTGTCTGTGCAGGTCCACGTATTGTACCTCCCTATATTCGGTATTTAATTGATTTTTTTTTTTTTTCAAGTTAAGCGTTTGAATTTTATTATAGTTTATGACAAAAGTTGCCTATGCAGGTCCACGTCGTCGTATAGACCCTAATATACGGCTACATTCGGTATTTTTAAGATTTTAACAGAATTTTTAATGGATTTTATTTTTTTGAAAATTTGCAAATTTCTTCCAAATGGTGGGAGGCATTAAAAGTTCACCCGGCCGAACATACTACATTTTTACTTGTTTATTTTAGGCTTTGAAATTTGACAATAAAAATATAACTTTTTCTGGAATACCTCGCAATTTAAATGTGTTATAGCTACATCTCGAATTAAGCAACAATTTTAACCTAATTTGAAATTTAGGGTCAAAAAAGCTTCCCGATTTAACATATACATTTTTTTTTAAATCTATTTGCCAACAACATAAGCAGCGTTTTTTGAAAACCCTTTAACATTTCTAAATCCACATCCCGGTATTAATTTTTTATGGTTTAAGTCACAATTTGAAAGCTAGATAGGGGAAATTATAGACTTCTGATTCCCTTACAATCCAAATTCGGTTATCTAGAAATGTCCACATCGTTCCAAGCTTCGACATAACATTCATACATATTGGGACTTAATTGGTATGACACATACTCGCAAAAAATATCGATGTAGAATTTGGGTTTGGAATAGCTCCCATATACATTTTTCTACTGAATCTACGAAAATAGATGTTACGGACAGACATTTAATATTTTTCAGATCAGGAATTTAAATGCAACAAATTTGACTATACATCATAAAATATGTAAAAGGTTTGTTCAGGCCGAACTTGACAGGGGGTTTAACTTATTCAAAACAAGAAAGCAAAGGTTATAGTCGTGCGGGGCCGACTATGTTATACACTACAACACTACAATATGTAAGAAGCCCCCCAAATCCATATTGGATGATTTTGCTTTTGAAATTAGGATTTTGACCAGGGACATTTGCCCAATATTTATGCACTCCGTCGGGCTGTTACTTGTTGTGGTCCATTTTACAGCTAAAAATAATCCAATGGTCATCCAAAATGCTAGAATTGTTCCCTGTCCTTAACTCTCTTCACAGGCGTGTCGATGGGCTTCAATTGTGTGATCGAGAAAATATTTCTGTTTTTGGTTAATTTGCAATCATCAAAGTAATATTTTGCAATCATCTCCAAAAGCAAGAAGCCCCTCTGTATCTCCAAATTTAGGCTCATCTATATGGTTTGCTTGTCTACGATATTTGGCTATATTCGTCAACGAAATCAGCATAACAAAGCCAGAAGTTCGCCTTTTGTGTATTTCGGATATCGCCCCCAACACATAGTGTTGTAGGGTATAAATATTGTTTCAAACCAAAATCAGAACTGCTTAAGCATATTTTAGATTTTTACTTGATATCGACCGGCTTGTACAACCGTTTGAAAAGTAATAATTATCGACAAGATAAGGATGAGTTATCAATAATTTTATCGACGACCTGTACACCAGCACATATGAGCATTAGACTTGCTTTCTATGACCCATCGTTGTGGTATCAACACTAGTGACGAGCATTCATTTTACTGAGTCGAACTGTTGACTAGGTTATAGACGAACGATTTGTTAGAGATGAGCACTGACATACTATTAAAGACTAGTTGCCAATCAGCTTCCACGGAATAATTGTCTTGGGATATGAAGCTTTCGCTGAGCTATAGATAACATTTAAATTTACAATTGGGCTTTCAATGAACTATCAAAGCCCAACCGATGTTTGGTAGAACTATCAATTAGTTATCGACATTATAAACATCACGTTTATCTCGCGAAAAAAATAAAAATGTAAACCATCACACATTATTAACATGTCATCATAAATAACAAAAATGTATTATTTCATGTTACTTTTTCTGACTACAATTGTACAACGTTCCTAGTTCCTTAATTCCGTTTTCTCTCCATTCAGTATTCCAAATACATAGGGGTATTTGCCGATATACAGCAAACATTGCATACAAATCCCATTTAAAATGCATTTATTCCTTGTTGTTTCATTTTTACATTGAAATTTTGTTGTGTTAAGCTTTAAATCTACAACTCTTTGAAAATTACGAAAACAAAAAATGATAACAAAATGGAAATACAAAACCCTTTTTTATAGCATTTCACATAGCTGCTGAAACTTTCTGGTGTACTTTAAGTTTAACTACTGCGAAAGGGGGAGTATTGTTGCTCGAGTAGTTCGCCTTTGCTTTGGTGTTAAGGACTTCATATGGAAGAAATGCATAGAGGCGAAACTATTTACACTTTCAAGTATTCAGTGTCAGCTACCGCTGTTTCTACTATGTTAAGGTGGTGTTTTGAAAAATAAAAAATTGGAGAAAAGTCTTTAGATGTTGATTTCTGCATCATTGGTTGATCAAGCTTATTTCGCCATATAAAAGGGTATGAATTATATGAATCATTGGTTCATGCTGTTATATTTTTTTTTTGCTTCTTCTCAAAGGCTATTAGTTTTTCGTCCCATTCGAATATAGAATCCTCTTACCTTTTTTGCTCAACATTTTTCCGCTTTTTTTTCCTTTCCGCACAGTAGATTAAAGTTACACATTAACATTGTTTTTGGCATGTTGCCTTGTACCTTGATGAGTATTCTACAATGAAAATGCAAAAAGAAATATTTATACTCTTAATACTTATTTTTCACGGCCTTCGCTGTAGTCACTATTGTTCGTGTCTATTTAAACTATACACAAATGGAAACTAAATAATCTGCATTTAACTACATTTCAAATTATAACGAGTTTTTATACCCTACACCACATAGTGGTAAGGGTATTATGTCTTTGTGCATTTGTTTGTAACATGGAGAAGGAAACGAGATAGACCCATAGTTACTTTTGAGAACCTTCATAGAATCACTTTCTGATTCGATTTATGCATGTCAGTCCGTCTGTCCGTCCGTCCGTCCGTCCGTCCGTCCGTCTGTCCATGTATTCTTGTGAACAAAATGCAGGTCGCATTTATTATCCGATTGAGATGAAATTTTCCAAACAATATTTTTTTGGCCCAAGGACAAACCCTATTGAAATTGGTGAGAATCGGATCAAATTTAGATATAGCTCCCATATATATCTTCATCCGATTTCGGGTTAAATGTGCACCAAATGTCCACTATCAGTCCAAATTACCTGAATTTTGGCACACCCAAAAATAGTTGATTTTAATTTTATTAAAATCTGTTCCGATTTGGATATACCTCCCATATATATCTTCACCCGATTTCGTGTTAATTGTGCATTAAATGGTCAATATCAGCCCAAATCACCTGAATTTTCGTACATATGACCGAATTCAGTCTAGAAGCTAATACGTCAAATTTGGAGAAACCTGGTTAAGAGATAGCTATAGTTCGTAAAATGCACGATAGAATTAGATAGATTTTGATTTTGTACCAAATATCTCATATAGCTCTGAAATGCCCTGTATAAACCTTTTCACGAGAGCTCTACTAAATATGCATAGTGGTGTAGGGTATCATATAGTCGGCCCCGCCCGACTTTTGAGCTTTCCTTACTGGTTTACTAGGAATCTTCCTTATCACCTGTAACAGAGGGCATATAACCGCATCGACTCAAATTAGAAAGAGTATGGCTTACTATATTAGTCATCCCAGAAAATTTATAACTTTTTGCGTGGCGTTTGAATCATTCATAGGACTCTGGACGAACCAAATTTAAATTGGTTATAATGTGCTCAGTTTTTGATTCCGATCTGTCCGATTGGTCTTTTTTGTACACCAAGTGGATAATATTTAACTAAATAGAAGACATTTTAGTTAAGTCAACGGCATTTAGTGAATAACTGTTCAGATTTCACTATACCTCTTATATATCTTGTATCCGATTTGGCATTTAATATTCAACCCATAATATGGATATTCAAACCTTAGGAATCTTCCTTATCATCTGTAACAGAGGGCATATAACCACATCAACTCAAATTAGAATAGGAGGGCTCTTACATTTGAAAGAAAAGAAAACGGTGAAAGTCTACTTATTATAATTTGACCCTCCCCTTATGTGTTTTCCCAGTCTTCGCGGTGTTTTAAAGGGATATGTTGATACAACTACATATATAGGGGCATTTGGTCTGATGTAATTAAATCCCTTGTTATGGCCGTAGTAGTATGGCTTACTTATTAGTCATCCCAGAAAACTTATAACTTTTCGCGTGGCGTTTGAATCATTCATAGGACGAACCAAATTTAAATTGGTTATAATATGCTCAGTTTTTGCTTCCGATCTGTCCGATTGGTCTTTTTTGTACACCAAGGGGATAATATTTAACCAAATAGAAAACATTTTAGTTAAGTCAACGGCATTTGGTTAATAACTGTTCAGATTTCACTATACCTCTTATATATCTTGTATCCGATTTGGCATTTAATATTCAACCCATAATATGGATATTCAAACCTTAGGAATCTTCCTTATCATCTGTAACAGAGGGCATATAACCGCATTAACTCAAATTAGAATAGGAGGGCTCTTACATTTGAAAGAAAAGAAAACGGTGAAAGTCTACTTATTATAATTTGACCCTCCCCTTATGTGTTTTCCCAGTCTTCGCGGTGTTTTAAAGGGATATGTTGATACAACTACATATATAGGGGCATTTGGTCTGATGTAATTAAATCCCTTGTTATGGCCGTAGTAGTATGGCTTACTTATTAGTCATCCCAGAAAACTTATAACTTTTCGCGTGGCGTTTGAATCATTCATAGGACGAACCAAATTTAAATTGGTTATAATATGCTCAGTTTTTGCTTCCGATCTGTCCGATTGGTCTTTTTTGTACACCAAGGGGATAATATTTAACCAAATAGAAAACATTTTAGTTAAGTCAACGGCATTTGGTTAATAACTGTTCAGATTTCACTATACCTCTTATATATCTTGTATCCGATTTGGTATTAAATATTCAACCCATAATATGGATATTCGGTACAAGGTACAATATAGCCATGATTTCGTTGAAATCGGTTCAGATAGTTTCATCCCATTTCAATGCTCAACCTTTCTAAAGCCAAAATACACATGCAATAGAGCTCATAGTTGACATGGCTTACTTTACTTTAAATACCCGATATATATATGCGTTTATGGTATAATATTTCTCGTTACTTGTATGTTAAAGTACATATTTTTATTAAATACGTATTTTTTAATACGCCCCATCCCAGTTTTGTGACGTGAATAATGACAAGTATAATAATAATGAAGATGGTGAGTTGTTTTTATATGCATGTATCTGCCGATTTAACACAAATCCCCTGTATCCTTTGCGAATGGAACATTATTTTAAATATTTTATTAGCTGTTTATACGTTTTAAGCTCAATTTTCCTTTTTGTAAGCCATCTCATTTTTAGCACATCCCGACCTTGTGGTATGAAGTCTTCAATGTTCTTATTCGTACTTGTTTTTGTTGTTCTTTTTATTTGTTGCCACGAATTTCAAGATATTTTCATATTCTGTTTCCTCACATCCCTTTCCAGCTATGCATGTGATTTGTGTTTATTTACATAATAAATATGATCTGTTTTATTTTTTATTTTTGGCTCGTAGTTATGTAGCTGTAGGGATAAAACAGAAATGAATACAATTTTACACACAAGCAAAACGACCGAAAAAGCAATGATGATGACAATGTATATTGGAAACAAGCGGAACATAAAATTTAAATTTGGTTTTGATAAGCAATAATATATGATAAAGTGGCCTTAGCGGAACACTGCGAATTAACGTAACTAAAATTATCTAGGAGATATCATCAGACTTCGGCCGGGCCGAACTTTTAATACCCTCCACCTTAGGGTAATGGAAACATTAGAACCAATTATGACCCACAAATACCAATTTTTAAACATATTCGTGGGAAAATGTGACAAAAATCATCAATATACCGAATATCGGGAGGTGCCGCTATATAGGGCTACACAAAAACGTGAACCTATTTCGCCACCGCTAGCTAGAACCTATTATGACCAACTAATACCAACTTTTAGACAAATCCATAAAAAATGTGCCAAAATTATCAAAATACCCAATATCGGAAGGTACCATTATATGGGGGCTATACCAAAACGTGGGCTTATAGATGCAATGTTTCGCCACCGGAGCTAGAACCCATTCTAACCAATAAACATGCAATGTTTCGCCACCGCAGCTAGAACCCACTATGACCAACAAATACCAACTTTAAGACAAATCTGTCTGTCCGTTTGTCTGTTGAAATCACGATACAGGCCACATTATTTGACGGAGAGCGTCAAAATTTAGCAGAATAATTTGTATTGTGTCTAGGTTTTGCCACATTTTCCCAAGAATATGTCTAAAAATTGGTATTTGTGGATCATAATTGGTTCTAATGTTTCCATTACCCTAAGGTGGAGGGTATTAAAAGCTCGGCCCGGCCGAGGGTATATTAACTTTGTCATTCCGTTTGTAACTCCTCGAAATACTCATGTCAGACCCAACAAAGTATATATATTCTTGATCAGCGTAAAATTCTAAGTCGATATAGCGATGTCCATCTGTCTGCTGTCCGTCTGTCTGTTGTAATCACGCTATCTTTCGAACGAATTGAGATAGAAGGCTAACATTTTGCACATATGTTTATTTTTCCAGTAGGCAGGTTAGGTTCGTAAATGGGCCATGTAGGTCCACGTTTTCATATAGCCCCCCATATAACGGTACATCCCGATATTCGGTATTTTGATGATTTTAGCGATATTATTCACCGGAATTGTTTCAAATTTGGCATTTGAAGTTCGAAATGGATACTACAGCCTAAGACATAAAATTATCTGTGCAGGTCCACGTCTTCGTATAGCCCCATATAACGGTAATTCCCTTTTTTCGGTATTTTGTTTTGTTTCAAATTTTGAATTGTATCAAATTTGGTATTTGAAGTTCGTGATGGAAACTACTGTCTGTGACAGAAAATTGCCTATGCAGGTCCAGGTTTTCGTATTGGCCCCATATATCAATACCTACCTATATTCGGTATTTTGACGAGTTTCGGTACAAAACCCACCGAAATTGTTTGAGATTTCGTATTTGAAGTTCGTAATGGATGCTACAGCCTGTGACAGAAAATTGTCTATGCTGGTCCAGGTCTTCGCACAGCTCCGATATAACGGTACCTCCCTTTATACGATATTTTGATGATTTAGCTACATTATTCACCGTTTATGTCAAGTTTCGAATTTGAATATGGTAATAGCTTATGAAAAAACAATTCCTATGTAGGTCCACGTCGTGTAGACCCCAATATAACGGCTATATTCGGTATTTTTAATATTTTAACAGAATTTTTTAAGGATTTAATTTTTTTTTGGAAAATTTTCAAATTCGTTCCATTCGTTCCCATTCAAAGTTCGGCCGGTTTTTAACTTGTTTCCGTTAACATTGTCGTGCTTCTTTCCGACCTATTCTTTATTCTCCTTCATTGTTCTTATTAACTGAAACAATGGGTTAGTTATATTTTTATACCCTCCACCAAAAAAGGTATGGAGGGTATATTAACTTTGTCATTCCGTTTGTAACTCATCGAAACAATCATTTTAGACCCAACAAAGTATATATATTCTTGATCAGCGTAAAATTCTAAGACGATTTAGGCCTGTCCGTCCGTCTGTCCGTCTGTTGTAATCACGCTACAGTCTAAACGAATTAAGATAGGAAGCTAAAATTTTGCACAGATCTCTCTTTTGTCTGCAGGCAGGTCAAGTTCGAAGATGGGCTATATCGGTCTACGATATCGTATAGCCCCCATATAACGGTACCCCCGATATTCGGTATTTTGATGATGTTAGGCACATTTTTCAATGGAATTGTCTGAAAATCCACACAAGGAGTTCCTTGTGGGTACTTTATACCTCGGCAGAGAATTGTCCATACCGGTCCACGATATCGTATAGCCCCCATGTAACGGCACCCCCACGGTATTCGGTATTTTGATGATTTTAGCCACATTTTTCAACGGAATTGTCTGAAATTCCAGAAAAGGAGTCCCTTGTGGGCATTTTACCTCCTCAAAAAGAATTGTCTTTATAGGTCCACGATATCGTATATCCCCTATATAACGGTACCCCCCGAAATTCGGTATTTTGACGATTTTACCCACATTTTTCAACGGAATTTTCTGAAACTCCACACAAGGAGTTCCTTGTGGGTACTTTATACCTCGGCAGAGAATTATTTATATAGGTCCACAATATCGTATAGCCCCCATATAACGGTAACCCCCCGATATTCGGTACTTTGATGATTTTATCCACATTTTTCAACGGAATTGTCTGAAAATACACACAAGGAGTTCCTTGTGGGTACTTTATACCTCGGCAGAGAATTGTCTATATAGCTCCACGATATCGTATATCCCCCATATAACTGTACCCCCCGATATTCGGTATTTTGATGATGTTAGCCACAGTTTTCATTGGAATTGTCTGAAAATCCGGAAAAGGAGTCCCTTGTGGGCATTTTACCTCCTCAAAAAGAATTGTCTATATAGGTCCACGATATCGTATATCCCCCATATAACGGTACCCCCCGATATTCAGTATTTTGATGATTTTACCCACATTTTTCAACGGAATTGTCTGAAAATCCACATAAGGAGTTCCTTGTGGGTACTTTATACCTCGGCAGAGAATTATCGATATAGGTCCACAATATCGTATAGCCCCGATACAACGGTACCCCCCGATATTCGGTATTTTGATGATTTCACCCACATTTTTCAACGGAATTGTCCGAAAATCCACACAAGGAGTTCCTTGTGGGTACTTTATACCTCGGCAGAGAATTGTCTATATAGGTCCACGATATCGTATATCCCCCATATAACTGTACCCCCCGATATTCGGTATTTTGATGATGTTAGCCACATATTTCAATGGAATTATCTGAAAATCCACACAAGTAGTTCCTTGTGGGTACTTTATACCTCGGCAGAGAATTGTCCATACAGGTCCACGATATCGTATAGCCCCCATGTAACGGTACCCCCACGGTATTCGGTATTTTGATGACGTTAGCCACATTTTTCATTGGAATTGTCTGAAAATCCGGAAAAGGAGTCCCTTGTGGGCATTTTACCTCCTCAAAAAGAATTGTCTATATAGGTCCACGATATCGTATATCCCCCATATAACGGTACCCCCCGATATTCGGTATTTTGATGATTTTACCCACATTTTTCAATGGAATTGTCTGAAAATCCACACAAGTAGTTCCTTGTGAGTACTTTGTGGGTACCTCGGAAGAGAATTATCTATATAGGTCCACGATATCGTATATCCCCCATATAACTGTAACCCCTGATATTCGGTATTTTGATGATGTTTGCCACGCTTTTCAATGGAATTGTATTAAAATCAACACAAGTAGTTCCTGGTGGATACTTCACCCCCTGAGAGAGAATTGTATATACAGGTCCACGGTATCGTATATCCCCCATATAACGGTACCTCCCGATATTCGGTATTTTATGATTTGACCCACATTTTTCATCGGAATTGTCTGAAAATCCACACAAGGAGATTCTTGTGGGTACTTTATACCTCGGTAGAGAATTATCTATATAGATCCACGATATCGTATAGCCCTCATATAACGGTACCCCCGATATTCGGTATTTTGATGTTTTTAGCCATATTTTTCAACGGAATGGTCACAAGGGGTTCTTTGTACACAAGGGGTTCTTTGTGATCACTTTACCCCCCGACAGAGAATTCTCTATATAGGTTAACTATAACGTATAGCTCCCATATACCCCGCGATATTCGGTATTTTGATGATTTTAGCCACATTTTCCAATCGTATTGTCTGAAAATCCACACACGGAGTTCTTTCTGAGCACTTTACCCCTGAAACGGAATTGTCTATATTGGTCCACAATATCGTATATCCCCCGTATAACGGTACTCCCCTATATTCGGTATTTTGATGATTTTAGCCACTTTTCCAATGGAATTATCTGAAAATCCATACAAGGAGTTCCTTGTGAGTACTTTACACGCAGACATAGATTTGTCTTTATAGGTCCACAATATCGTATATCCTCTTATATATCGGCACCTTCCTATATTAGATATTTTAATGATTTTTAAAGAATTTTTATTGTATTTTATTTTTTTGGAAAATTTTCTAATTCGTTCCAAATGGTGGAGGGTATTCAAAGTTCGGCCCAGCCGAACTTACTGCTTTTCTACTTGTTATTTCTCCTAATGCTCTTCATCTTCATTTTTTTTTTTGTATGTTTTTATTTGCGGTGAACTTCCGCATCATTCTGTGTTATCCTTTGTCGTCGTAATAGTTTCATGGCGTTTTAATTTTTATGAGCTTCGCTGCGATGTTATTTTGCATTTCAATTACAAAATTTACTATGATTTACCTTAATATACGATTCCAATGGGCTTGCTTTAGCAGACAACACCAATAAAACAATGTTCGAAATTGCTGTGGTACGTTCATCTGTGGTACGTGCTTCTGTGCGACACCTTCTTCAGACCATTTCCAATCTATAAAGATTATTTTGCATTGAAAATGTTTGAAGCCAATGCAGTTTTGAATTCAGAATGTCAAGCTTGATGTAGCTTGGTTACTGTTTCAATGCATATATAAATAATTTTTGTACCTTATTTATTTGAGTAAAATCTCTATTTATATATTGTTATGTTCTTATAAAGCCCTCCTTTTAGTTACTTTCCTCAGGTTAATATTTTTATTTCTCTTATTGTTTTGTCCGTTTTGTGTCAACATTATCGCATCCTTTCTGCCATCTGTTGACGTTTTTCAATAATTAATCACTTTAAAAATAAACAATACATTAAGATATAGTCTCATTTACCACATGGTACAGCATTGGAAACGACAGTAACAATACCATTACATCTCCTTATCAATAATAAATCAAATATATCATTTTATTTGCCGTAACAAAGCCGGTGGCATGTCCTCAGATGTCAACATTTTTTCTCTTTTGGCGAATAAAACTTTTGTAATCGTAATCTTGAAGAAAGACCGAAAGCCAAGGACAGTTATCATTAATTTTCCAGAAATGTTTTTTCTTATTTTCTCATAAATAAAAGAAAACATGTTATTCAACAATTGATTTGTTAATCTATGGACTGTATTTTGGGAAATGTTTCAAGGGAGTTGCCTATACATTGGAATTTCATTTTGCGTTAATTATAAGTTTTATTTGATTCCTTCTACTGCTGTGTTATGAATCCTAAGACACTAAATGTTTGCCTTTAAACGAAATTGAATATTTTTGGAATATGTCTCTAAACATACATTTGCCACATACATATAAAGATAAGCAAGTAAAAAAGCGGTAAGCCGGGCCGAACTTTGAATACCCTCCACCATTTGGAACGAATTTGGAAATTTTCAAAAAAAAAAAAAAACATTCGTGAAAAATTCTGTTAAAATCTTAAAAATACCGAATATAGCCGTTATATTGGGGTCTATACGAAGACGTGGACCTGCATAGGCAAACTTTGTCATAAGCTATTACAATATTGAAATACGAAACTTGAAAAAAACCCGTAAATAACGTAGCTAAAATCATCAAAATGCCGAATATAGAGAGGTACAGATATACAGAGCTTTTACGAAGACCTGGACCTGCATAGACAATTTTCTGTCATAGAGCGTAGTTCTCATTATGAACTCTAAATGTGAAATTTGAAACAACTCCGGTGAATGATGTCTGTAAAACCATCAAAATGCCGAATATTGGGATGTACCATTATATGGAAGCTATACGAAGACGTGGGCCTGCGTAAGCAATTTTTTGTCATAGGCTATAGTACCCATTACGAATTCCAGGTACGCAATTTGAAACAACTTCGCTGAATAACGTCCCTAAAGTCGGCAGTATCTAAATGGTGCTTTCTAATTTTCAAGATTATTTCAAAAGACAGCATATAGAGTTATGTTTAACTGTTATTATTGTGGAATTTTAAGAACATATCTTAGGGGCTTATCGGATTTCTAACGATTAAACAAATTATAGAGACATAGAAAATTCGAACATACAGGCTAGGAAAATTAGATTAAACATTATTTTTATACCCTCCACCATACATAGTATGGAGAGTACATTAAGTTCGTCATTCCGTTTGTAACTCATCGGAATAATAATTTTAGACCCAACAAATATATTCTTGATCAGCGTAAAATTCAGCCGTCTGTCCGTCTGTTTTAATCACGCTACAGTCAAAACGAATAAAGATAGGAAGCTAAAATTTTACACAGATCTGTCTTTTGCCTGCAGGTAGGTCAAGTTCAAAGATGGACTATATCGGTCCACGATATCGTATAGCACCCATATAACGGTACCCCCCTCGGTATATTGATAGTTTTTGGCACATTTTTCGAGGATTTGTCTTAAATTTAGTATTTGTTGGTCATAATTGGTTATAGCTCCGGTGACGAAACATTGTATGTATAGGTCCACGTTTTGGTATAGCTCCCATATAACGATACCTCCCGATATTCGGTATTTTGATGGTTTTTGCCACATTTTCCTACGAATATGTCTAAAAATTGGTATTTGTGGGTCTAATGGGTTCTAATGTTACCTTTACCCTAAGGTAGAGGGTATTAAAACTTCGACCCGGATTCAGAAATATAGATGTTATCCACGGAAAACTCTACAGCTGGAACTTCCCACTCAAGTACTGAAATTGCTTTAATCTAATTGAAATTTTCCCAATAATAATATTTTTGGATCTAGCTATGTATGTCCGTCCGTCCGTCTGTCCATGTTAATTTGTAATCACTCTACAGGTCGCAATTATGGCCCGATCCTCACGAAATTTTAAATAGAGGTGGGGTTATGGTCAGAATATAAGTCTATTGCTTTTCCTGATTTTTCAGTTGCTCTACCGGTCGCAGTTGTAGACCAATGAACGTGTTTCTTACTTGTTTAACATGTTATTATTATTATTGTTATTTTCCCCTCTTAATGAACTCACATATAAACGACTTGCTTTACTTCAAAACAAACACAACAATAAATTTCTATTAGCTAAATTACATGGTGCTAAGCAAAATCTTGACTGAAGCAGAAACTCAAACCGTGAAAATGTAATTCACAGCTGAAGTATTTGAATGTAAAAAGGATATTGTAGATATGAAAATGTTGTCTGGGAGTGTTGGTAACAATGGAAATAACAACAGAAGTAACCCTAATGTCGTTTCATACCACAAGTAAATATGACTTATTTGATTGTCGTTTTAGACAACAAAATTAATAATTAATTCGTGATAAGATCTCTTAAAACAGCAGACAACAAAGACCAGAAAAGAATCACGAAGTCATAATACCAACAACAAGGAATATCAGAAATCGGAATGTTGTCAAAAGACTTCTTTTGACTAAAAATCGCAGAAAGATATGACCAATTCCTGTCAAACACACTTTGGCGCAATGATGAGTGATGTTTCAAATACTTTCACTGAGCGAATACCAGACATCTCCTTGGTATGGGATTTATTTCAGCAAGTACTACCGGAACATTTTTAATGAGTGATTTTCATGTAAAAAAAATTAAAATTTCGTTTGAAATGTGTAATGTGAAACATGAATAATGGAATACGATTACACGAATTCTGACTGCATACGGAAAGTCATGATGATTTGAGGTAAATATTTTCACAAATATATGCGGGTAATTAGTAAACTTCCTGTTCTTCTTCGAGAAGAAGAAAGTTAAATGAATTGGAACTTTCCAATATATTACCGAAATGATTTGCTAAAATATTTATCTTCTGTTGGTTGTCTAAAATGGGGAAAACAACGAAAAAAGGACCGATGTCGTGAAGAACTTAACAGTTTGGTATGAAATGCATATTCGTGCTTAATTTTAAGCAAAGTATCATCAGTATTAGTTTTGAAATTATCTTTCTTTTTACATTCAATTAAGGGATATGGAATATTTTACAATATATTTACATTGATACGATTTGTGATATAGAAAATCGAAATTTGTAGTTTAAGAGCGCGCAAAGTGCTAAAAAGGTACTAAATTACTTTTTAGGGAACAGACAAATTTGGAATTCTTAGAAATGCGTGTAAGGAAAGACTTGTGAAATTGGTTCATAGGTATAGTAGGTAAGACTCAGTCATATTTTTAGAAATGCCAACTAAAATTGGGAAAAATTATTAAATGGCATTGGTTGGTGACTCGTGGTATTCAAGTCGTAATTTTGAAATATAGATGACTTTTGTCGAAGTAAAACTAGGTTTTCAGTAATTCAAAGTAACATTTTTTTTAGTGGAGCATTATACAACATGGATATATCACTCCCCGTTTTGGTATAGTCCCTATTTAATGGTACCTCCCGATATTCGGTATTTTGATGATTTTTGTCAGATTTTTTCACGGATTTGTCTGAGAATTGGTATTTGTAGGTCATCATGGTTCGTGTGGAGAAACATTGTCCACGCTTTGGTATAGCCCCATATAAAGATCAATCTAAGAAATAGAGATAGGATAGCAAAATACTTTAAATGAATGGTGTTTTGAATTATAATATTTATCCAACAACTACAAATGGAACAAGTAAGCAAAGGCTATAGCCGAGCGAGGCCGACCATGTGATACCCTACAACACTACACTATGTTAGAAGCCCCCTAATGTCCAAATCCATCTTCGATGATCCTAATTCTCTTATCAGGAAAAACATCTTGTCGATTGGTTTCAATTGTGTAATCAGGAATATTATTGTGTTTTTGGTTTATTTGACCCCTAAATATCTTGTGACAATCTATAAATGCAAGAGGCCCCTCCGTATTTCCAAATTTAGACTCGTCTATATGATTTGCTTGTCTACAATTTTTGGCTATATTCGTCAACGAAATCTGCATTAAGAAAAGTTCGCCTATTGTGTATTTTGGATTTCGCCTTTAAGTTATTTTCAGCGTTTCGGTAGAATGGAAATACCTCTAAAAACATTGCCCTTCTGAGACTAACCCTACCCTTATGAAAAGATTCGTGAGAATGGGACGATAATTACAATATGTATTAATAACACTAACCTGTGTTGTAAGGTGAAAAAATATTACAAAATGTACAATTCAATATTAAGTCAAATTTAAAAAATCGCATGCGATAAAAAAATATGAAAAACTAAAAAAAATGTCACAAAATACTCCAAAATCTATATTAACATCATTACTGGAATATTTTTATGAATTTTTTTTACATTTTATACTTTTATGCCAAGAGGGCATTCTGAATTAACAAAATTTGTCAAAATCGGTCCAGTCATTCTTGAGATATAAGCATTCTAGCAAACATCCCCTTCCTTTGTATATATACATTGTATATATTTCGCTATATATATCCGATATTTTTACTATCGGCATCTACGTAACGGTCAGAATTGACCTGTTCGGTTATTTGTGATTTCGCCGGAATTAAAAATATTCGCGGTTTGATGGAAAATTTGACTTTTATTTAACACAAATGTTATGGTCTATTTTACCCACTAAAAATTACCCGATGACCATCAAATTTGGAAGGCTTCTGCCCAGCCCTAAGCTCTAGCCCCAGGCTAAATTCCGCTTCGATTGGTCTATAATTGCGACCTGTAGAGTAACTGCAAAATCAGGAAATTTTTCAGTTTTTGGTCCATTTCAACCCCTAGATATCATCCGATCATCTCATCTCCAAATCGATCATTCTATTCTGACGTAAACCCAACCTCCATACTAAATTTCGTGAAGATCGGGCTATAATTGCGACCTGTAGAGTGATTACAAATTAACATGGACAGACGGGCGGACGGACATACATAGCTAGATCGACTCAGCTCGGCGAGATAGGAAGATCCATATATACTTTCCTATGTGTCAAGCCAATGTTTCGAGGTGTTACATAATTTTTGGCCCAATCAAACTTATCATACCCCCAACACATAGTGTTGTAGGGTATAAATATACAAAATTATATTTTTTTACTGAAATACCATATGCCGACTACTGGCAAATAGACATGCCGAACATTGGAAAATGGTGCCGGCTACTGGCAAAAAACTACTATTTTAGTAACATTGCAAACTTGGCCAATTTAATAAAAACTAATTCAATTTTTCTTCATTATCTCGAAAACTAAGCAAAATTTAGAATCTGAAAAACTTTATTTTTTAGCAATTAAAAGGTTTCACTCAGAATGTTGAAAGATTGAAAAATCGAAAATCCTAAAAGTGCCGACTACTGGAACACTTACCCTACAATATGAAAATCCCAGTTCTTTGGCACAAGATGGCAATTTATATGTCGATAAATAACGTTAATGACCATAAATAACACTGGATTCAACACTTACCATGGCTAATCTATTACTGATTGGACAGTGAGAAATATTTAAATTACTCTCTAGTATGAATTTCTAGATGAAAAACGCTTTAATTGTGTGCAAACTTAAGATATAGGATAGTCCGTTGACAAGGGCTAATTAAAGAGGCCTTTGATATCGGTTCTAATATTGCAACATGGGGTTTACGAAATTTAAATGGTGTTAAAGATTTTTATCTTCCGCTGTTAAATTTCGATTGCGAGGCACCCTATACAAGACAGTCGAAGTCTATACCGGAGGTGTCTTCAGGTTTCTTCAAACCACATTTGGCCTAGGTGATCTTATTTCATAGAATTATCGAGACACAACCCAAATATTTTCCATAGTCAAAGAAAAAAATCTTAAATCACCTTGTAAACATCCTAACCAGGACAACTTTTAATCTTCCTGGCTTTGTTATAAAATTTACGAACTTTCAAGTACCGTGCCGAGATTTGCCTTTTTACTGGGATTTATTAAGATTCATTTTCTAATACTACGCACTCAACCTTCCCATGTAAATACATTCCAAAAAATCAAATCAGCAAATTAAACAAATTATTTTTCATCTGTCCAAAAAGCAGTATTTTGACATCCCAAAATAGATTATCGAGGAAAGAAATTTTCTGGCTTTCCTTCATATGTCCAAGGGTAACATTTGGTTGTTGATGTTAAGCTGATTATATCATAGGATAAGGCGGGTGTAGCATTGATGAAGAAAAGGTTTCAAATGGGACACATGAGGGTTAAGTTCTTGGTAAGGGGAGAATTCGATGTTTTTTTTATTTTTGGGTTTCAATCTTGTCAAGGGTCGCAGCTGGTGTAAATTTGTTGCCACCAACTATTACATTTGCCAACGGACATGTAAGCAAAAGAAATCCACTTTTGTTGTTGCTTCAAAAGAAAAGATTGAAAAATCAACCTCCAAATACAAAAATATAAAATTATACATCAATTATGTAGGATTGTTCTCCTTTTGCTTCCTTTCGACAAAGATCTGCTATAAGAATAAATGGATAAAGACCGTGAAGTGTATTACAGTGGGTAAGTTTGAACGGCGAGTGTAAAATGGAAAGATATGAGTCTCGAATTCTCGCCATGAACATACTCTAATCCAATAATTTTCTAGTTGGAGAAGTAGTTGTGTTTTTAACTTCCTAGTATTAAATTGATCTTTATACCCTACAACACTATGTGTTGGGGGTATTATAAGTGTGATTGGGCCAAAAATTATGTAACACCTCGAAATATTGATTTCCCACTTGGGAAAGTATATATGGATCTTTCTATCTCGCCGAGCTGAGTCGATCTAGCTATGTATGTCCATCCGTCCGTCTGTCCGTCTGTCCATGTTAATTTGTAATCACTCTACAGGTCGCAATTATGGACCGATCTTCACGAAATTTAGAATGGAGGTTGGGTTTGGGCCAGAATAGAACCCTATTTCTTTTGAAGATGATCGCATAATATTTAGGGGTTGAAATGGTTCAAAAACTGAAAAAATCCTGATTTTGTAGTTGCTCTACAGGTCGCAATTATAGACCAATCAACGCGGGTAATATTTAGTGGGTGAAATAGACCATAACATTTGTGTTAAATAAAAGTCATATTTTCCATTAAACCGCGAATATTTTTAATCCCGACGAAATCACAAACAGACGAACAGGTCAATTCTGACCGTTACTTCGATGCCGATAGTTAATATATCGGATATATATAGCGAAATATATACAATGTGAATATACAAAGGAAGGGGATGTTAGGTATAATGCTTATATCTCAAGAATGTTGTAAATTCAGAAAGCCCCCTTGGCATAAGAGCATAAAATCTAAAAAAATCGCAAAAAAAAATAAGTCTATAATGATGTTAATATAGGTTTTGTAATATTTTGTGACCTTTTTTTATATTTTAATATATGTTATCGCATGCGATTTTTTCAATTTGACTTTTGTAATATTTTTTCACCTTACAACACAGGTTGGGGTTATTATATACAGATTGCAATTATCGTCCTATACTCACAAAAATTTTCACAAGAGTAAGATAAGGCTGAAAAGGGCTAGGCCTATTGGTTTTAAAGATGTCCGTAATATATTTGGGGGTTGAAATGGACCAACAACTAAAAATGTTCCTGATTTTGCAGCCGCTATAAAGGTCACAAATAGAAACCAAAGGACACGAAATCTCACACGAAGCTAGAGTATAGGACAGCGAGTAAAATGGACCACTACTTCTGTGTGACGTATATAGCCAAATATCGTAGACACGCAAATCATATAGATGAGTCTAAATTTAAAGATACAGAGGGGCCTCTTGCTTTTGGAGATGATCGCAAAATATTTAGGGGTTCAATTGAACCACGACACGCCTGAGAAGAGGGTTAATGACAGGGAAGAATTCTCGTCCTCAATCCTCATAAATCCAGGATAATAGTTGGGACTTAAAAAGTATTCATTATAAGTCGTCGTCGTGAATCTAAAATTAGAGACCACATAGACCTTCAACAAAATTTCTTATAAAATGGTGATTAAAGTCCTTTTAAAATAATTCTCACAGATTCTACAAATTAATCTCTGATACTGCTCCAATATTAATTTCCAAATTATGTATACTTTTAAAAGATATTCGTATCTAGTAAATGCTTTTCACAGGAAAAATAAAAACCCAAAGGAAAAACAAGTTAAAAAGCAATAAATTCGGCCGGGCCGAACTTTGAATACCCTCCACCATTTGGAACGAAGTTGGAAATTTTCAAAAAATTCTGTTAAAATTTTAAAAATACCGAATATAGCCGTTATATTGGGATCTATACGTGGTGGACCTACATAGGCTTTTGCCATTAGCCATTGCCATATTCAAATTCGAAACTTGAAATAAACGGAGAATAATGTAGCTAAAATCATGAAAATATCATATATAGGGAGGTACCGTTATATCGGAGCTGTGCGAAGACCTGGACCAGCATAGACAATTTTCTGTCACAGGCTATAGCATCCCTTACTAACGTCAAATACGATATCTCAAACAATTTCGATGGGTATTGTACCTAAACTCAAAATACCGAATATAGGGAGGTACTGATATATAGGGCCTATACGAAGACCTGGAAATAGTCAATTTTCTGTCACAGACTATATTTCCCATTACGAACTCTAAATACGTAATTTGAAACAATTCCGGTGAATAATGACGCTAAAATCATCAAAATACCGAATTTTGGGTACCAAGTACCGTTTTGAGTACCGTTATATGGGGGCTATACGAAGACCTGGACCTGCACAGACAATTTTCAGTATTAGGCTGTAGTATCCATTACGAATCTCAAATACTAAATTTAAAATAATAATGCTAAATTTGAATTTCGCTAAAATCATCAAAATACCGAATATCGGGAGGCACCGTTATATGGGGGCTATACGAAGACGTGGACCTACCCAGATAATTTTCTGTCATAGGCTGTAGTATCATTTCGAACTTCAAATACAAAAGTTGAAACAATTCCCGTGAATAATGTGGCTAAAATCATGAAAATACCAAATATCGGGAGGTACGTTATATGGGGGCTATATGAAAACGTGGACCTACATGGCCCATTTACGAACTTAGCCTGCCTACTGGAAAAATAAACACGTGTGCAAAATTTTAGCCTTCTATCTCAATTTGTTCGAAAGATAGCGTGATTACAACAGACAGACAGACGGACGGACATGGCTAAATCGACTTAGAATTTTACCCTGATCAAGAATATATATATACTTTGTTGGGTCTGACATGAGTATTTCGAGGAGTTACAAACGTAAAGACAAAGTTAATATACCCTCCATAGTATGGTGGAGGGTATAAAATTAATAAATCTAATAATAAATTTAATCATAAAGAATTAGTCTTTTGTCCACTGTGCGTAGAAAATTTTAAGTGGTGTGAGAGCGTCTTTCAAACACACACACAATTGCTATTAGTTTGGCAAGACACATGTGTTGTTTGCCCAATATATATTTCTCTATTTCCTTTGCCAATAATTTTTTTATTTCTTCGTTGTGATTATAGAGGGCGGAGTTTCAGGAAGTATTTTTTGGCATTGTATCTTCGAATTCCCCAGTTTTTTCTTTGTCTGTGTATGAGGGATGGCCACGTAATCCAGTGACAAATGGCTCATAATTTATGATGCGTTACTTTTCTTCTGCCTTCTGTCTGCACGTCTTCATTGTACCGATTTTTCCAAGCGACCAAGTTTCAACTTTTATCATAAGTTTATCCGATTTGTTAGTTTTCCTTATTTGTTAGGCGATAGCATTGTAACACATGAAATCAAACATTGTGTATGAAAAGTTTGAAATTATATGCCTTCAAAATTTCATAAACAAATATATGTTAGCTCAAAAAAAATAAAACAATTTCAAAAAATAAAAAAAAACGTAATACTGTAATGCGTAAATAAACAAATAGCTCGGTCTACCAACGCGTGAACATGACAGGAACAGCTGACCATGAGAAAAGCAAGAACATGCCAAATTTTTCCGCATATACAAAGGGTTTGTCCTTCGGATTTATTAATTTCATAGCAAATGCCAAGCGTGCAGGAAACTGCAATCTTTAGAAGTTGGGTGGCATTTCTGTTGCAATTAGAGAATTCGTGGTAGCAACATACTTCCCCGTAATAATCGTATCCTCAATTTAATTGTTGTGTAGTTTTATAATGTTAGCCTAATACCATCGTAAAGGCGTTGTGGGTCAACGCTTCTTAATAAAATCGTATCCCAATCTGAACCGATTTCAATGTTATTTGACAAAATTTACTTTTACTACAAATTCCGTCACACCTTCTGAATTTCATTGAAATTAGTGCGTCAAATACGTGAAATCGACCGAAAGTATGTATTTGGATATATATATCTAAATCTTAACCGATTCCTAATTAATTTGTCAAATTAATTATTGTAACCAAATTCCGCCACACATACTGAATTTCATTGGAATCGGTTATATATATCGTATTTGATGCATAACATATATGAAATCGGCTGAAGTATATATATGGTAGCTATTCTGAAACCTCAACCGATTTCAATATAATTTGGCAATTTTATTTTTTTGGTACCAGATTTCTTCCTTCTGTCCGAATTTCTTTGGAATTGGACGTACACATCGCGTTGGGTGCATCAAACATGTAAAATCGGCCGAAAATATATATGGGAGCTATATCCAAATCTGAATCGATTTTAATATAATTTGACAAATTTATTTTTGTACCAAATTTAGTCACTCATACCGAATTTCATTGAACTCGGACATACATATCGTGTTTTGTGCATCAAATACATGAAATCGGCCGAAAATATATATGGGAGCTATATCCAAATCTGAATCGATTTTAATATAATTTGACAAATTTATTTTTGTACCAAATTTAGTCACTCATACCGAATTTCATTGACCTCGGACATACATATCGTGTTTTGTGCATCAAATACATGAAATCGGCCGAAAATATATATGGGAGCTATATCCAAATCTGAACCGATTTCAATATAATTTCAAAAATTCATTTGTGAACCAAATTTGGGCACTCGTACCGAATTTCATTGGAATCGGACATATATATCGTGTTTGGTGTATCAAATATATGAAATCGTCCGAAAATATATATATGGGAGCTATATCCAAATCTGAACCGATTTCAATATAATTTGGCAAATTTATTTTTGCTTCATATTCCGTTACGCATTCCAAATTTGGAGACTGTATCTGTAACCTATCAATTGATATGTGCATATAAAAAATAGATTTTTTTGAGGTACCTCCGATTCTGATGCTATATCTCCAGATCCAAGTGGAATTTCATAAATTTATATAGCCTATGTTACTTTCAGGCGATGTTGCAGTATACTTGGAAATTTTCAGGAAAATCTGTTTAGCGGTTTTCGAGTCCATAAATTACAAACATACAAACATTTTCCTCTTTTATAGATATAGATGATTGTCTGCTATTCTAAAAATTCAAAGCTATCAAATATTTTGTTGAAATTTAATTTCTTAAGTTCGAATTTAAAATTTTGAGTTAAAAGTCTAATCAAAATTAGTTAAAAAGTATCTATCGGATTTGCCTCTGTTCGTTTTTTTAAATATGTTTTTTCTTGCGTTATTATTATTCAAAGTGTTGACCCTTTATGGGGGAGGTTTCAAAGCAGTGGACCAATGTTGTGCATTTCGTACCTGACATAAGTCTGATATAAATGTGCCACATTTTTCTATATCGACTACTTTATTCGCCCTTACATGAGATATGTAGTAATTTTTTGAAAATGGAAAAGAAAATTAAGAAAAATTTAAAATTTATTTTCAACTTTATACAAACAATTTTTAATCAAAATTTACCAGAACCAGAAGGGGTGGGCAGATATCTATCATATTCCTTTAAAAGAATTATCTTAAGATCTTCTGGTAATAGACATATTTGGATGTGTAAAATTTCAAGGAAATCAGATGCTTACTTCGCATTTATTAGCGTACTAGTTGTTCAAAATCTTGACCCATAGTGGGGGAGATACCACAAGTATTGGATCTATATATTTCATATTCACAGCATATCTTATGATAGCAGAAATATTAGAATGTGTGAAATTCGAATTTAATTGGTTGCTTATTTCGCATTTATTTATTACATTTTGACTATTCAAAATTTTGACCCATTATATTCCATATTCCATCTTCACACCTGTTTATGTCTTAAAAGAAATATTGGAATGTGCCAAGATTGAAAATAATCGGATTCTCATTGCGCGCTTTATGAGATTCGTAGTTATTCAAAATGTTGACCCCTTTTGGGGAGGTACCAGAAGGGGTGGGCCGATATATCCCATCTTCACACCAGCTCTTGTGCAAATTAAAATATTGTTATAATTATTCTCCAAATTTTACGTATTAGCTTCTAGACTGAATTCGGTCTTATGTACGAAAATTCAGGTGATTTGGGCTGATATTGACCATTTAGTGCATATTTAACCCGAAATCGGATGAAGATATATATGGGAGCTATATCCAAATCTGAACCGATTTCGATAACATTTAAAACAGCTATTCCTGTGCTCCATCTAATACAAAATATCACGGTTGTGGAGTGAATATTACGAATGTATGGGACTAAAACACTAAATCGGATGAAACATATATATGGTTGCTATATCTATATCTGAACCGATTTTCACTAAATTTGATATACTTGCTTCTAGGCTGAATTTGGTCCGATGTACTAGAATTCAGTCCATTTGGACTTATATCGGCCATTTGGTGCACAATTAACCCGAAATCGGATGAAGATATATATGGGAGCTATATCCAAATCTGAACCGATTTCGATAAAATTACAAACAGCTATTTCTGGGCTGTATCTTATATCTGGTACCAAATATCATTCTTGTGGAGTGAATATTACGAATGTGAGAGGCTTAAACACCAAATCGGATAAAACATATATATGGGAGCTATAGCTGTTTCTGAACCGATTTTCTCCAAATTTGTTGTATTTGCTTTAAGGCTAATCTCGGTCACATGTGCCAAAATTCGGGCCATTTGGGCTGATATAGGCCGTTTGGTGGTCAATTAACCCGAAATCGGATGAAGATATATATGGGAGCTATATCCAAATCTGAACCGATTTCGATAAAATTACAAACAGCTATTTCTGGGCTGTGTCTCATATCTGGTACCAAATATCATTCTTGTGGAGTGTATATTACGAATGTGAGAGGCTTAAACACCAAATCGGATAAAACATATATATGGGAGCTATAGCTGTTTCTGAACCGATTTTCTCCAAATTTGTTGTATTTGCTTTAAGGCTAATCTCGGTCACATGTGCCAAAATTCGGGCCATTTGGGCTGATATTGGCCGTTTGGTGGTCAATTAACCCGAAATCGGATGAAGATATATATGGGAGCTATATCCAAATCTGAACCGATTTCGATAAAATTTAAAACAGCTATTGCTGTGCTCCATCTAATACCTGGTACCAAATATCACGGTTGTGGAGTGCATAGTAGGAATGTGCGGGACTTAAAGATCAAATCGGATGAAAGATATATATGGGAGCTATAGCTATATCTGAACCGATTTTCTCCAAATTTGATATACTTGCTTCTAGGCCGAACTCGGTTGGGTGTGCCAAAATTCAGGTAATTTGGACTGATAGTGGACATTTGGAGCACATTTAACCCGAAATCGGATGAAGATATATATGGGAGCTATATCTAAATTTGATCCGATTCTCACCAATTTCAATAGGGTTCGTCCTTGGGCCAAAAAAATATTGTTTGGAAAATTTCATCTCAATCGGATAATAAATGCGACCTGCATTTTGTTCACAAGAATACATGGACAGACGGACGGACGGACGGACGGACAGACAGACTGACATGCATAAATCGACTCAGAAAGTGATTCTATGAAGGTTCTCAAAAGTAACTATGTTACAAACAAATGCACAAAGACATAATACCCTTACCACTATGTGGCGTAGGGTATAATAATTTAAACTAATACAACACAGATTGTGTTCATTGAGACTGAAGCTCCTTTGATGCATTATTGTTTACTTTTAAGTTATAGATGTGGCACAAACTCAATCGTATTTTTATACCCTCCACCATAGAATAAAGGGTATATTAAGTTTGTCATTCCGTTTGTAACACCTCGAAATATACATTTTAGACCCCACTAAGTATATGTATTCTTGATCAGCATAAAATTCTTTGTCGATTTATCAATGTCCGTCAGTCTATCCGTCTGTCCGTCTGTGGAAATCACTCTAGCTTCCGAACGAAATGAAGTAGGTTGATAAAATTTTACTCAAATGTGTACTATGTCTGCAGGACTTTTGGTATTGAAAATGGGCCATGTAGGTCCACGTCTTCGTATAGCCCCCATATAACGGTACCTCCCGATATGCGGTATTTTGATGATTTTAGCGGCATTATTTACCGGAACTGTTTCACATTTTGCATTTGAAGTTCATAATGGATGCTACAGCCTATCACAGAAAGTTGTGTATGCAGGTCCACGCCTTCGTATAGACCCCATATAACGGTACCACCCGATCTGCGGTATTTTCATGATTTTAGCGACATTATTTACCGGAATTGTTTCAAATTTCGCATTTGAAGTTCGTAATGAATACTACAGCCTATGACGTAAAATTGTCTGTGCAAGTCCACGTTTTCATATAGGCCCCATATAACTATACCCCCCGATATACGGTATTTTGATGATTTTAGCGACATTATTTACCGGAATTGTTCAAAATTTCGCATTTGAAGTTTGCGAAGTTCGATATTACTGCCTATGTCAGAAAATTGCCTGTGCATTCTAAACAGATTTTTTTTCAAGTTTCGAATTTGAATATTGTAATAGCTTGTGACAAAAGTTGCCTATGCAGGTCCACATCGTCGTATAGACTCTAATACACGGATACATTAGGTATTTTCAAGATTTTAACATATTTTTAAGGGATTTTATTTTATTTTATTTTTTTTTTTTTTTGAAAATTGTTAAATTTGTACCAAATGGTGGAGGGTATTCAAAGTTCGGCCCGGCCGATCTTACAGCTTTTTTACTTGTTTTATACAATAAACCTAATAAAAAGGGCTTAGTTATATTTTGAAATATCTTGCCGATAATTTGAAACTTGTGGACTTTTCACACGTCACATTTAAAACCATTGTATTTCGTTTTAAAACATTCAACAATAACATTTTAGAACACTTATATAAGATAAATATTATAGGCTCTAAAATACAACTGTCACTTTTACAACACTGACAACTTAAATACTTGTCGACAACATTATTATTGTTCTGCAAAAAAAAAAAAGGCAAAACACTTTTACCAAAGCCTTCCTACAATGAAAATGTCCACTTACTGTCAACCATCATTGGTAGCTTAAGAATTATAAATGACATTTTCGGAACATACTGGCACTATCTAAATACTTCGACTGTCGCCATGTTGATATGAAGTTCTAACCATAAATCCCACAAAAACATTCCTTTGGCCAAATTATTCAATATACACATATACATACGTGCTGGACATGTATCACTTACACTTTTGCCCCTTTTGTTATTTCCTTTTGTCCAACCACACCACATTGTTATGGGAGTCATAAATTATATCAAAAGTAGACACTGTGTATATAAGCACCCTTAAACTAACAAAACTGTTCATTTCCTTTCGGTTTCGTTAGTGTTTTAGAAAGTGAAAGTTGGTAAGGATGAGCAGTCGACCACAGGAATGTGTGAATCTTTAAGCAAGTTTTGAGCTGGCTATGTCTTTTCCTGTGTTTAAACATTTAATTGAATAATGATAATCAACAAATCCAGATTTCTTTAATATAAATTATAGTGATAAAAATACTATGAAAACAAGTAAGCAAAGGCTATAGACGCGCGGGGCCGACCATGTGATACCCTACAACACTACAATATGTTAGAACCCCCTTTATGTCCAAATCCATTTCGGAAGATTTTGCTTTTGAAATGATGTCATGGAGCACTACCCCGATGTTACCATTAGTATTTTGGCCAGGGACATTTGTCCAATATTTATGCACTTCGTCGTGCTGTTATTTGTTGTGCTCCATGTTACAGCTAAATAGAATCCAATGGTCATCCAAAATGCTAAAATTCTTCCCTGTCCTTAACTCTATTCTTATGCAAAATTCCGTGTTGATTGGTTTGAATTGTGTGATCAGGAAAATGTTTCTGTTTATGGTTCATTTGAACCCCTAAATATTTTTAGTTGTTGGTCCATTTTAACCCCTAAATATATTACGTACATCTTTAGGCCTTGCCCTCCTGAGCCTAACCCCACCCTTATGAAAATTTTCGTGAGAATCAGACTATAATTGCAATCTGTATAAATGTGTTGTAAGCTGAAAAAATATTACAAAATATACACTTCAATATTATAAGTCAAACTGAAAAAATCGCATGCGATAAAAAATGAAAAAATAAAAAAATGTCACAAAATACTACAAAATCTATATTAACATCATTATGCCTTATTTTTATGCGATTTTTTCAGATTTTATACTTTTATGCCAAGAGGGCATTCTGAATTGACAAAATTTGTCAAAATCGATCCAGCCATTCTGGAGATATAGGCATTCTAGCTAACATCCCCTTCCTTTGTATATATATACATTGTATATATTTCTCTATATATTCCGATATATTTACTATGGTCAGAATTATCAGAATAATGGTCAGAATTGACCTTTTCGTCTATTTGCGATTTCGTCGAAAATTTGACTTTTATATAACACAATTCTATGGTCTATCTTATCCACTAAATATTACCCGATTACCATCAAAATTGGAAGGCTTCTGCCCAGCTCTAATTTCTAGCTCTAATTTCTAGCTAGCGACCTGCACAGCAACTGCAAAATCAGGAAAATTTTCAGTTTTTGGTCCATTTCAACCCCTAAATATTATGCGATAATCTCCAAAAGAAGGGCTTAGTTATATTAAAATAGAATTTTTCAGTCTAACCATTTACTTCTACTTCTCCCTTAAAAATTCAAAAAATTTCCAAAGAGCGTAAAATATTTCATACTGAGCGAAGGTAGTACCGAATATAGTTCGCACTTGGTGCATTGATATATTAACATAATATTGGGCAATATATCCAGCCCACTTTCATGGAGCTTCCCCACAAAAGATCAAAAATGTCGAAAAATCGTATATATCATATTGAGCCGAATCGACAACCCGATATAATGCATTATTGTGGTGATATATTCTTGGCATATACATTTTTTATCCAATATTTTACCTTTTTCCAAAACTAGTTAATTTCTTAAAAATATATACCCATTAAAAGATTTTTGAATTTTATAAAATCTTAAATATCGGATGAAAAATTGACCGTTCATCGATAAATAAAATCATTATATAGAATCGGAATCCCTAATTCGATTTCTATATACAATTATTTTAGCTTGTTTGTAATAAACGTAAAATAAAACATATATCAAAATGAGCACTGAGACCTGTAGTTGTTTGTTGTAAAACTGCATGTAAGCAAGCAAACATAAATCATTCTCAACGAAACACAATATAGATCTATATTATAGAACAACATCCTTAATAACAAGAGGCGCCATTGATACAAACAAAATCGTCTTTCCCCATACTCTGATAGCGAGAGAATGTTCATAGCTCAGAATCCTTTTCTTCACCCGGATAAATACAATATGAATATTTATTTGTATCGTACACCACTTGTTCGCCAATTTAACCCACACAATAAGAAACTACAATAGAAATTGCTTGCTTGGTATTTGGCGTCTTTTTAGCTAAATATGTTGTTTATTTTAGTCGGAAGACAGACGAAAGTTGTTACGTTGTTAAGATATACCCACGATTTTGTGTGATGGAATGTAATACTTCTTACCCAGTTCATTTCCGTTTCATGTTCCCTTGTGCTTGAGAAAACGGATACCACTGGGGCCATTTGTTGATGGTGCTTTTCATCCTAATATCTATTTGTCTGTAACATTTTTGCACTCCGACGTGTAGTTATTCAAAGTGTATCGCATCCCTGTTTATTATACCCTACACCACATGGTGGTCAGGGTATTATGTCTTTGTGCATTTGTTTGTAACAGGCAAAAGGAAACGAGATAGACCCATAGTTCCTTTTGATGATTTGCATAGAATCACTTTCTGAGCTGATTTATGCATGTCAGTCCTTCTGTCCGTCCGTCCATTCGTCTGTCCATGTATTCTTGTGAACAAAATGCAGGTCGCATTTATTATCCGATTTAGATGAAATTTTCCAAATAACATTTGTTTGGCCCAAGGACGAACCCTATTGAAATTGGAGATAATCGGTAAAAATTTAGATATAGCTCCCACATATATCTTCGTCCGATTTGCCTTTTATTGCGCACCAAACGTGTAATATCATCCCGAATTGTATGGAATTTTGCACATACAACCAAATTAGGCCTGAAAATAAGTATGCCAAAGTTGATCGAAATCGGTTCAGATATAGCTATAGCTACCATATATATTGTTCATCCGATTTGTTATTTTTGTCCTCCGCAGCCGTAATATGCACTCTGTAACAACAATATTTGGGACAATATATCAAATGCAGCTCAGAAATACCTTTGCTAAATTTTGTCCGGATCGGTTAAGATTTGGATATAGCTCCCATATATAACTTCGTCCGATTTACCTTTAATTATGCACCAAACGTCTAATATTTGCCCAAATGGGATGGAATTTGGCACATACGACCGAATCTAGAAGGTAGTATGCCAAATTTGGTGAAGATCGGTGCAGATATAGCTATAGCTCCCATATATATTGTTCACCCGATTTGTTGTATTTGTTACCCACAGCCGTAATATGCACTCTGTAACAACAATATTTGAGGAAATATATCAAATGCAGCTCAGAAATACCTTTGCTAAATTTTATCGAGATCGGCTCAGATTTGGATATATCTCCCATATATAACTTTGTCCGATTTATATAAATATTTATATAAATATAATAAATATATCAAATACAGCTCAGAAATATAATATAGAATATAGAAAAATTTTATCGAGATCGGTTCAGGTTTGAATATAGCTCCCATATACATTTTTAACCGATTTCAAATTAATTTTGCACCAAATGGGCAATACAGGCCCGAATTTAAAAGATGCAAATGCTTCGGCATATTTAGTCCTTTGAATTTTAAATTATAAGTATAATCATAGGGTGTATGATTTAATTCTCCCATAAAAACTTTTAATTGTTATGTGGAGCTCAACTAAATTAGCAAAGTGGTGTAGGGTATCATAAAATCGGCCCCGCCCGACTTTAGGACTTTCTTTACTGGTTTCTACTTATTGTCGTCCGTGGATTTCGTGGCTCCAGAGTGTGCGAAAACTTTGCACATTAAACATTTTGTATATTTTGTTGTAGTTGTTTTGTTTTTGTGTTCAAAATGCATTTCAGAACAACTCATTAGGTTTCATAATTAAAATTTCCCGGAAGCCATTCGGAAACAAAACACTAACATATATACCGCAAAAGCCAATCAAGGAAAGATTTTTCCTTTTCGAGAAAAGGTCTATATGTGATGTGAGAAACAATGAAAATGTAAGGACGTCTGACTTCTTTACAGTAGCTCTCAAGGTAAAAATTTGTAGATTTCTAGTACTATGATCAAAACAAGCCCAAAAACACAAGAAAATAACTAGGACAGGTAACTCGAACCTCTCGAAACGCACTGCAGAACATGTTATTGAGTGAATAACGCCGTAAGTCTCAAGCTTAAGTATTCCACATGACATGAGAGAGAAATGGCGACCGAAACTCGCTAAAGTTGTTTAAAAAATCAGTATATTACTTTTGATGTACAAGTTAAGAATCCATTAAATAATCCAAATATTAGTATATCTGAAATATTGGAATATTTGTTCCATGGCATACACACTATTATGTTGTTGTGTCAAATTGGTTTCAATATGACAATATTCCGTCACGAACAATAAAAATGTCATATCCTGAAAATAAAACGTTTTTCATATGGTGGTGACTAAACAAACCATCATACAAATTTGTTGCACTTTTTTTTAAACAGTAAAGTGTTATAAATGGATTCTGCATTTAAAAAATATTTCTTAAACTGATTTTCCACTAATTTCTACGAACTTTTAACTTGAAGCTTTTTACAAATTCACCACGGTCATTCCCATTGCTATACGTTGTCACCCGCACATTTCATGCTTTTATTCATGTGCCGAAACAACAGCATTTAAGTCTTGAATATTTCAACTTGCAACTCAACAACACTCTTCAAGAGTCAAAAATCAACTACTATTTCCTAACAAAAAAAAATACATCCATAACTAATTTCATTACATACAGTTTGAGAAATACGTATGTGAACGTTAGAGAATGTGCCATGCAGAGACGGAGTTAAGTCCTGTTAAGGGCCTGGGTTTATAGAAAAACAATTAGTACATATTTTACGTTTATAAAATGTATAATAAATATAATATTCCAAAATAGGTTATTTATATAAAAATATTGGTAGGCCCTAAATAATCTTACTCTTCTTTGTGGGACTAATATTCACACGACGGGACATTTTGCACAGATTTTATTTTAAAGTGCTATTTTACTTCTTTCAAATTGAGCAAAGTCTCCGTAATCTTATAGTTCTATATCAGGGAGGAAGATATGGTCCGATATAGCATATAGATATTTCAGTAGAAGGAAGGGCAGTAGCACTCTTGTTTTAAATGTATTGTTTCAAAAAATAATATATGCAATGTTAAATCAAATATATCCTGTTAGGCGGATTACATATATTATTCATAAACCCGAAACTTTCAAAATAATTTTCAACTGGGTCGATCTTGTGGCCTTTTTAATGCGGCCCTGTTCTATGATTGAAATTACATCGCATGGGTAACATCAAAATTGGGGCGTTCATAATGGGAAAGTGTGTGTGGTTATTTCTTGAACACATTTGGTAGGCCTAACCCTTATTCAATGGGAAATCAATGTTACAATATTTGCAAAAAACGAAAGTGTCGGCAACCAGATTTTGAGGGTGGTAAAATTATGCAATTTCGTAACGGAAATCAGTATTTTATTGTTTCTTAACTTCTATAGTTCATCTGTGAAACCTACTCAGACGAGTGTAACAAATGTCATTTTCAATGTCTGTGCTTTAGCTGCGAAATCAATTATCACAACAATTCCTTTTTCCGCACGACAAAAATCTTTAAGAAATCAAGTTAATTTCATTAGATCTGTTAATATGATTACACAGAGTTTGAGGGTTATATAATAACGTTTTTATCTGCTTTAGATTAGAAATTGAGTTTCTTGGGTGAAAATATTTATATGAAATGTAATCCAAAAATCTTTAATTTATTATAGGGTTCAAATATTCAAATATAAGCCAAAAACACAATTCGTACCAGTAATGAATGTTCCAAAGTCGGGCGTGGCGATTTTAAGATACACTACACCTCTATCTACATTTAATGAAGCTACCTGTTACAAATAAACTTTTATATTTGGAATTAATGTGAAGTGGTTCGTGCCAATTGTAAACTTTTTTGAATGCTTAATACAGCTTTAGAGCAATTATAATTTGGAAATAGAGGGATCTAATATTTGGGGTGTAGATCTAAATTTAAAGCGATTTCCACAAAATAGTGCATAATTAACCAGTAAAAAAATTCTAAAAATCGGGCGGGGCCGACTAAATTCGGACTTGTATTTCCAATTTGATATATATATGGGAGCTATATCCAAATCTGAACCGATGTTGATAAAATTTGGCAAAGATATTTCTGAGCTGTATTTCATATATTTCCCTGAATATCTTTGTTACGGAGTGCATATTATGGCTGTGGGTAACAAATCGGATGAACAATATATATGGGAGCTATAGCTATATCTGAACCGATCTTCACCAAATTTGACATACTAGCTTCTAGACACAATTCGGTCGTAAGTTCCAAATTTCATCCCATTTGAGAAAATATTAGACATTTGGTGCACAATAAAAAGTAAATCGGACGAAGTTATATATGGGAGATATATCCAAAGGCGAACCGATCTCGATAAAATTTAGCAAAGGTATTTCTGAGCTGTATTTAATATCTTTCCCCAAATATTGTTGTTACAGAGTGCATATTACGGCTGCGGAGGACAAAAATAACAAATCGGATGAACAATATATATGGGAGCTATAGCTATATTTGAACCGATTTCGATCAAATTTGACATACTTATTCGGGCTGATATTACACGTTTGGTGCACAATAAAACGCACATCGGACGAAGATATATATGAAAGCTATATCTAAATTTTGACCGATTATCTCCAATTTCAATAGGGTTCGTCCTTGGGAGAAACAAACGATTTGTGGAAAATTTCATCTGGATCGGGTAATATATTGTTAACAAAAATACATGGACAGAAGGACGGACATGTATAAATCGACTCAGAATGTGATTTCTTTTGCCAGTTACAAACAAATGCACAAAGACATAATACCCTGATCACCTTGTGGTGTAGGGTATAAAAATAGATATAATGCAACCGAGTTGCAACAAATGTTGTATTTGCTTCCAAGATAAATTCAGTTGAACGTGCAAAAAATCATCCAATTTGGGCTGATGCATATTTGGTGCACAATAACCGTCAAATCGGTTGAAGATATACATGGAATCTGTATGCAAATCTGAACTGATATCGATACAATTTGGATGAGGTATTTTTCAGCTGTATGTGGAGTGCATATTACTAATTTATTTTTTTATGGGAGCTATAGCTATATCTGAACCGATTTTCACCAAATTTGCGGTACTTGATTCTGGACGGAATTCGATCGGACATTCCGACATCCATTCTATTTCAACGAACAGTACACGTATGGCGCACAATAAAATTGCAATGGGACGAAATTATGTATAGGAGCCCTATATTAATCTCAACCGATATTCACCAATACTGCCACACATTCTTCTGGACTGAAACTGGCCCTGTGTGCTAAAATTCATTTAATTCAGATTGGTATTACGCATTTGGTGCACAATACTTATGAAATCGGACGACACTCTATATGGAAGCCAAAATGATTTGTGGAAAATTTCATCTCAGTCAAATAAGAAATGCAACCTGTTCTTTGTTTGCAAAAATACACGGACAGACAGACGGACATGCATAAATCGACTCAGAATCTGATTCTATGTTACAAACCAGCAAAGAAAGTCCTAAAGTCGGGCGGGGCCGATTTTATGATACCCTACACCACTTTGCTAATTTAGTTGAGCTCCACTTAAGAATTAAAAGTTTTTATGGGAGAATTCAATCATACCCGCTATGATTATGATTATAATTTAAAATTCAAAGGACTAAATATGCCAAAGCATTTGTATCTTTTAAATTCGGACTTGTATTGCCCATTTGGTGCACAATTAATTTGAAATCGGATAAAAATATATATCGGAGCTATATCCAAATCGAAACCGATCTCAAAAAAATTTGGCAAATATATTTCTGAGCTGTTTTGATAATTTCACTGAATAACGTTGTTACGGAGTGCCTATTACGGCTGTGGGTAACAAATATAACAAATCGGATGAACAGTATATATGGGAGCTATAGCTATATCTGAACCGACCTTCACCAAATTTGACATACTAGCTTCTAGACTCAATTCGGTGGTATGTGCCAAATTCCATCCCATTTGGGCAAATAATAGACGTTTGGTGCACAATAAAAGGTAAATCGGACGAAGTTATATATGGGAGCTATATCCAAATCTGAACCGATCTCGATAAAATTTAGCAAAGGTATTTCTGAGCTGCATTTGATATATTTCCCTGACTATCGTTGTTACGGAGTGCATATTACGGCTGCGGAGGACAAAAATAACAAATCGGATGAACAATATATATGGGAGCTATAGCTATATCTGAACCGATTTCGATTAAATTTGGCATACTTATTTTCAGGCCTAATTTGGTTGTATGTGCGAAATTTCATACTATTCGGGCTGATATTACACGTTTGGTGCACAATAAAAGGCAAATCGGACGAAGATATATATGGGAGCTATATCTAAATTTTTACCGATTATCTCCAATTTCAATAGGGTCCGTCCTTGGGCCAAACAAATGTTGTTTGCAAAGTTTCATCTCAATCGGATAATAAATGCGACCTGCATTTTGTTCACAAGAATACATGGACAGACGGACGGACGGACTGACATGCATAAATCAACTTAGAAAGTGATTCTATGCAGATCATCAAAAGGAACTATGGGTCTATCTCGTTTCCTTTTGCCTGTTACAAACAAATGCACAAAGACATAATACCCTGACCACCTTGTGGTATAGGGTATAAAAAATGCACGTAGACATAATACCTTGTACCACAGTGTGGCGTAGGGTATAAAAAAATTAGTACAATATTTGAAACACCAATTACATTTAATCTATGAACAAATTAATTGCCTGATTTTTAGATTCCTAAAAAATATGAACTTGTTAGCAGCGGAAATGCATTCTTAACTCGAACATTTTACATTTGCATTGAATATACTTGTGGCTTAAGTCCACATGTTCACATGTTATGCATCATTAAATCGAAATTATTCGCTGAGTAGAAAAGTCATAATACCGTGTTTGGCCTGTCAGCTGCTCAATCTGATTATTGCGAAGGAAAGCGATGAAAGCAAAAACAACTTCAATTTCAACTCCAAAGAAAATAAAAAATATCTAATAAAAATTATAATTTTCTTGTTTGATTAATACTTGATTTACCCCCCCCCCCCCACCATTTCATTCGAGCAAATGCCAAACCCTCACTAGCTCTCTGTTTGTGAGCTGACGCACTGGATTGGATCCATCAAATGAACGGACGGGCATACGAAACAAATGCAAAAACCAAACACCACAAATCACATCGAAATGATGAATGGGCATTTGGTGCTGTCGTATCGTTTTGTTTTTGCGATTATTAAACGTTTAATTTGCATTCCGTCGACTGCATTCAAATCAGGGTGGATTATAAACCAGTAAGGAAAGCTCAAAAGTCGGGCGGGGCCGACTATATGATACCCTACACCACTATGCATATTTAGTAGAGCTCTCGTAAAAAGGTTTATACAGGGTGTACAAAATACTTTGTACATACTTTTGAGTGAGATTGAGGCGCTGGGAAAATCCAACAATTAAAAATAAATATTTCCAAATTATCAGTTTCCCAGCGGTCATAAAATATCACATGTGTAGAATTAAGTGATCTTGTGCGCTGTCGCATACGATAATGTGTAAGATAATAAAGGTCATGACCCACACACACAGTATCGATGCGTACAGTGGATAGCCAAGACCACTTGAATGAAGGGACAAGCACCCATGCAATGTTTCTTTTAAATCTAATAATAGATAAGAACAATTGTGTGGCTGCGACTAGGTTAAGTTAGATTAGTTTCAGTAGTACGTAAGGAACATATTTTAAAAATAAAATTAGAATTGAACCAACAACCAAACGATACGGTTGTGTTTTCTCTTCTCCCGCTAACACATGGTCAATCGAGCCTTCACTTTTTTATAAAGTGGAAATAACTAGCGGCCGTAAAAAAAATTGTAGGAGTTTTCCCCCACCAGTGGTAAGAGACTCACTACAAGCAGAAATAGATATTCTCCAGAAATAGAGGAGAATTTCTACAAAAAACAAAGTCCGTTAAGGCATTTTAAATATAAGACCATAGGGGCATTTTGAAATAGCCGAAGGGACTAATTTGAATAAAAAAGCCATAGGGGCAAAATAAAAAAAAAAGCCATAGGGGCAAAATAAAAAAAAAAGCCATAGGGGCAAAAACAAAAAAAAAAGCCATAGGGGCAAAAATAAAAATAAAACGAAAAGAGGACAACAGAAGTCCCAAATAAAAAAAAAATATATATACATAGTTTTGAAAAGAGGACAAAGAGTCCCATCTAAAAAATTTTAAATTCATTCAAAAATGTTCAAAGACATAGAAGAAGCTGTCACCACT
Organism: Musca domestica; assembly: GCF_030504385.1. Lineage (NCBI taxonomy): Eukaryota > Metazoa > Arthropoda > Insecta > Diptera > Muscidae > Musca > Musca domestica. The sequence goes on from NW_026712299.1 coordinate 21,091,601, forward strand.
TTGGCAGACTATTTCGAGGTGTTAACGTCGACGTCAACCTTTGAAAAAGTGAAACACGTCGAGGCATGGAAAGTACTGGTAGAAAATACATATTACCAGTTACGACGGTACTTGAGGATATACCAAAAATATCTTCCAAGCCATATGAATGCATTACCATGTGAGGTGGATATGTGTTTACTGTCGGCAATGAAACTTCTAACAACTCGGAGTCGGAAATCCACAGATATGTACATCGATGATGAAATCGAAGAGTCGATGAAACCTCCATTAGGATGGATGCTCTCCGTAAAATGTGACTATTCAACTTGGGAAGAACAATTGGAAGAAAGCAGACAATTAAACTACGTAGAAAAAAAGGAAGATTACGACAGAGAATTGGAAGATGGTTTGCACGGACAAATGCGAGCCTATGAACACAATTTACAATCTCTGCAGGGGCAAGTAATCAAACTGCGTTCTCAAATAAAAATCGAAGTTGAAAAAAGTGAACGGATATTGAGAAATGCGAAGGCCCACGAAAAATATCTGCTCGCCCAACATGAAGAAAACATGCGGGCCAAGGATGAAGAATTGGAAGAGAAATATCGTGTTCATAAAGGTCAAGTGCGACATCTGGAAACCAAGTTAGAAAATATGAATGAAAAATTAGCTAGTTTGGAAGGAGCGCGGCAAGTCGTCGAAGCTGAGAGAGATGACCTGCCCAAACAACTGACAAATTTAAGAGAGGGACTTAATGCTGATAATCTAAAACAGATTCGCTGCTTAGAAGGTAATATTGTGAAGTTTTTCCCGCCGGCAAGTCCTCAATTTGAGGAACAAGATGATGGAGGAAATTCAGAGGTCGAATCCGCCCCCACCAATGAAGCACTCGGTGAAGAACGAATGGATTTTTACGATGACAACGAAAAGATTGATAATGGGGACTACCTAAATATACATTTGGTAAGAGAAGAAATAAATAATCTTGTTGCAGAAGAGACAAAAGAAGGAAAGCCGTTATGCACAAAAGGCCCCAACATTTACGGCGAATATAATTATTACGACAACGATTCTAACGGAAAAGAACGCATCGAAGAAGTGGGAAAAGCCGAACAAATTTCTCTGGCTCCGGTTCCGAAAGAAATCAATAGCAAACCGTCAATGGCCATTAAAACAGAAGACGACAAACCGAAACTTACCATAAAACCATTGCCAATACTTTTCTACAGTGATGATGACAGTCTGCAACGATGGACTATCAAATCGGCAGCATGGACAATGAAGCCGGCAGATAAAGGTGGCGGTATCGACAAGAGAGACTGGGCAAAGAAATGGAGTCGTTTCCTGAAAGCGGTTACTTAACGAGACATTCATATTATTTTACATAGTATATACATGTTTATATATAGATTATATTTCATATTGTTATATTTGAATATTTCGTGCCAATCATTTTATAAAAAAAAAAAAAATACAGTCCACTATAAAAATATACACATTTAAGCCGCCCGGGAGAATGTACAAAATACTTTGTACATACTTTTGAGTGAGATTGAGGCGCTGGGAAAATCCAACAATTAAAAATAAATATTTCCAAATTATCAGTTTCCCAGCGGTCATAAAATATCACATGTGTAGAATTAAGTGATCTTGTGCGCTGTCGCATACGATAATGTGTAAGATAATAAAGGTCATGACCCACACACACAGTATCGATGCGTACAGTGGATAGCCAAGACCACTTGAATGAAGGGACAAGCACCCATGCAATGTTTCTTTTAAATCTAATAATAGATAAGAACAATTGTGTGGCTGCGACTAGGTTAAGTTAGATTAGTTTCAGTAGTACGTAAGGAACATATTTTAAAAATAAAATTAGAATTGAAACAACAGCCAGACGATACGGTCGTGTTATTCTCTTCTCCCGCTAACACAGGGCATTTCAGAGCTCTATGAGATATTTGGTACAAAATCAAAATCTATCTAATTCTATCGAGCATTTTACGAACTATAGCTATCTCTGAACCGGGTTTCTCCAAATTTTACGTATTAGCTTCTAGACTGGTGATTTGGGCTGATATTGACCATTTAGTGCACATTTAACCCGAAATCGGATGAAGATATATATGAGAGCTATATCCAAATCTGAACCGATTTCGATAAAATTTAAAACAGCTATTCCTGTGCTCCATCTAATACCTGGTACCAAATATCACGGTTGTGGAGTGAATATTACGAATGTATGGGACTAAAATTCTAAATCGGACGAAACATATATATGGTTGCTATATTTATATCTGAACCGATTTTCACTAAATTTGATAAAACTGCTTCTAGGCTGAATTTGGTCCGATGTACTAAAATTCAGTCCATTTGGACTTATATCGGCCATTTGGTGCACAATTAACCCGAAATCGGATGATGATATATATGGGAGCTATATCCAAATCTGAACCGATTTCGATAAAATTACAAACAGCTATTTCTGGGCTGTATCTTATATCTGGTACCAAATATCATTCTTGTGGAGTGCATATTACGAATGTGAGAGGCTTAAACACCAAATCGGATGAAAGATATATATGGGAGCTATAGCTATATCTGAACCGATTTTCTCCAAATTTGACATACTTGCTTCTAGGCCGAACTCGGTTGGGTGTGCCAAAATTCAGGTAATTTGGACTGATAGTGGACATTTGGTGCACATTTAACCCGAAATCGGATGAAGATATATATGGGAGCTATAGCTGTTTCTGAGCCGATTTTCTCCAAATTTGTTGTATTAGCTTTAAGGCTACTTTCGGTCATATGTGCAAAAATTTGGGCCATTTGGGCTGATATTGGCCATTTGGTGGTCAATTAACCCGAAATCGGATGAAGATATATATGGGAGCTATATCCATTCTGAACCGATTTCGATAAAATTTAAAACAGCTATCTCTGTGCTCCATCTAATACCTGGTACCAAATATCACGGTTGTGGAGTGCATAGTAGGAATGTGAGGGACTTAAAGATCAAATCGGATGAAAGATATATATGGGAGCTATAGCTATATCTGAACCGATTTTCTCCAAATTTGATATACTTGCTTTTAGGCCGATCTCGGTTGGGTGTGCCAAAATTCAGGTAATTTGGACTGATAGTGGATATTTGGTGCACATTTAACCCGAAATCGGATGAAGATATATATGGGAGCTATATCTAAATTTGATCCGATTCTCACCAATTTCAATAGGGTTCGTCCTTGGGCCAAAAAAATATTGTTTGGAAAATTTCATCTCAATCGGATAATAAATGCGACCTGCATTTTGTTCACAAGAATACATGGACAGACGGACGGACGGACGGACGGACGGACGGACGGACGGACAGACGGACTGACATGCATAAATCGACTCAGAAAGTGATTCTATGAAGGTTCTCAAAAGTAACTATGGGTCTATCTCGTTTCCTTCTCCATGTTACAAACAAATGCACAAAGACATAATACCCTTACCACTATGTGGTGTAGGGTATAAAAATCAGAAAATTGTATTCCTGTTATTTATGAATGATTAACTTGTTGCTGTCGCTGCAGTTGTTAGATGTTGACCGCTTTAACAGAGTCCACAGAATTCGCCCCTTTTCAAGGAGTGCAACTTCGCCGCAATCCAGAATTTCTGTTCATTCTACCACACACATTGTAAATATTAATTGCAGAGAAGTCAATAGCATCCGCTAGTGCAAGGGGAAATAATACAAAAGGGTGTAATGCCAAGTCAGCCATGCCGCACTTTGGAAGTAGTGATTGAATTGAACATATGCTAACATGTATGTATTGTCGGGCTTACATGCAACCTTTTCCAATGACTTGCCAGCGCATGTCAGCAGCCTGGCATTGAAGTACCATGATTCGATGGCAACACAAATAAATATCGAAAGTCTTAATTAGAATTATTGTTTGCTAAATGTTCTGTAACGAACGAGATTATTTCCAATATCCCTAACAGGACCATTTTTCGGGTGATGTGCATTAAATCTAACCTCAAATGAAGTATAAAAAATTGGGAATTTCATAAGTATTAAAAAAATAAACAAGGAAATTTGAAGGATTATATATGGCACATGAAAACAAGTAATTTTAAGATTTAAGCAATCAGTTTATTAGAGGGAATAATAATTTTGAACCTCAAGTTATAGGGTAAGTGTACCAGTAGTTGGCACTTTTATGATTTTCGCGTTTTTAATCGCTTACCATTCCGAGTGGAACTTTTCAAATATTTCAAAGTTAATTTATTCAGATTCGAAATTTTGTGTAGTTTTTGCAATAATAAATAAAGTTTTAATAACTTTTTATTAAATTTCATTAATTTGTAGTTTTATTAAAACAATGCTTTTTGTCCAGTAGTCGGCACCACTTGCTAATTGTCGGTATAGCATGTTCCAACAGTCGGCATACGAATTTTTTGTAAGAATAATTAATAATAATAATAAATTCATTCATTAAAATATAATATTTTTGTTTAGTTGAACTGATTCGACGTCTTTATTGTACTTTTCTTAAGAATATGGATTGTTAAGGACCTTCACAGACAAAAATTTATTTTTTATTAGAATAAATCATCTTTTCTTAGCGAAATTGTGCACAAAGATAGCTGACAATATATTTGAAGTAAACAAAATATATTTAGTTATAATAGTTTCATTTATTTGGGCTTAAAAATAAAAAGGGCCGACTACTGAGACATGCCGAACTAAGGCACACTTACCCTAGATAAAATTTTGTTGTGCTAACTACCAGATTTGGATAGAAAGAAGGATGAGACCAAAAATCCCTTTTACATTTGCAAACCTTTCACTGTATGGTGGAAGATGTAAATTACAGACTACCTAATAATAGTTCAAATACTTCGGGCATAGGAAAACAATGAACAACAAAATACCAGGATTTCCGTGTTGCAGGGGAGCAACAGCGTCTGGAGCATTGCCAGTGCAACTAGGAACAGCAACAGAGCACATCTGTATTTAGAACAATAGAACACGCGGCAGGAAGTATGTTCTTTTTACTTATTTTATTCGCTGTAATCATTATTTGTTAAATAACGGTATATGGGTAGGTGGTGTGGTAGTCGTGCTGTTTTGTACAATGCCACTTGTACTGACCATTATATTTTATTTTTATTTAAAATTTGTGGGGGATGATTGCTTTCAAGGAAAGAAACGATTTTTATTGTAGTACAAAAAATTAGTTTTAAATTTTTAAAACGAAAATTATAGGGCTGACCGTGAGTCCGCTGGTCTCAACGTAATTGAAAATATAATGGGATCATAAACTGCATTGCATATCCACGTGTTCCACATTCCAGTTTATTTATACCCTACAACACTATGTGTTGGGGGTATTATAATTCTGATTGGGCCAAAAATTATGTAACACCTCGAAATATTGGTTTCCCACATAGGAAAGTATATATGGGTCTTCCTAGCTCGCCGAGCTGAGTCGATCTAGATATGTATGTCCGTCCGTCCGTCTGTCCGTCTGTCCATGTTAATTTGTAATCAAGCTACAGGTCGCATTTATGAACCGATCCTCACGAAATTGAAAATGGAGGTGGGGTTAGGGTCAGAATAGAACCCTATTGCTTTTGGAGATGATCGCACGATACTTAGGGGTTGAAATGGACAAAAAATATTTCCTGATTTTGAGGTTGCTCTATAAGTCACAATTATGAACCAATCGACGCGAAAATTTACATGGAGTTAGAGTTTGGTACTGAGCAGAAACCTACCAATTTGAGCGATCATCGGACAATAATTAGCGGGTAAAATAAACCCGGCGAAATCACAAAGCCATGACAAGGTTACTTCTGATCTTTACATTGATGTTAACATCCATAAAATTGGATATATAGCAAAATATGTGCGATATATATGACTATCAAAGAAGATAAGCTTGAAGGATCTCTTATATGTCGAGGACGAACTGAACTGATTTCGACAGTTCTCATTAATTCAAAATGGCCTCTTGGCAGGAAAGAAAAAACGTCTAAAAAAATTGCGTAAAAATATCTCTCTAAAGATGAAAATATTGATTTTGTTATATTTTCCCATATTTTTTCAATTTTGTTATATTTTTAGTATATTTTCATTTTGAATTAAACATTTGGTAATATTTCTACAGCTAACAAAACTAAGTAGTTAGGATATCAGGATATCATATACAGATCGCATTTATGGCCGGATCCTTATGAAATTTTGCATGGGGATAAGATGTGGGTCAGAATAGAAGCCTACTCTTTTTGGAGATAATCGCCATATATTTAGGGGTTGAAATGGACAAAAAAAACTGCAAAATTGTCAGCAAGTCGTAATTATCGCCCGATCCTCACGCGCATTTGAATGGATGTTACCGGACATTGCAAAAGCCAAATAGTTTTGGATGGCCATTCAAAGATATTCAATGTGTGAAATAGTTTGCCAACTTTTGTGGACAAAATACGAATATATCCATTCCAGTGTCTTTTTGGAGAATTCACAAATACAGGAAAGACGCACTTCTGACTATTTCGTTAAGGCTGATTTCTTTGAAGAATATAGTCAAATGTCTCATATAGATGCGTTTTAGTCAAAAACCAATAATAAATGTTAATCTTTTGCCACTTCTGAGAGATTATAGGTCTTTGGGAAATATTGGTTCCAGATCTAGGAAGACCATTTACGTGCAACATCTGCCAATAAATTGGAAATGAGCAAATTAGTTTAAGTTGCTATTATTCGAAAATTAGAGAACGAAACCTGACGAAACCTGGTTTTCTTTTATTATTTGTCACAATATCTTGTGGAATTCTTTCGAGTATCTCGCCTATATAAACTGCATCGTTTATTATAGTGTTGTAGGGTATTCAACGGTCGGCCCCGCTCGACTGTAGCCTTTGCTTACTTGTTTTAATTTAAAATCGAATGGAACTAATATCTGCAAGCTATATCTAAATCAATTTACGTAGCTATGGGGCTATTTCGTCTCTTTCCTTATATATTTTAAACAAATGTGCAAAGACATAATATAAATATCACAGTATGGCGTAGTTTATAAATACTATAAATAGGATGGTTCATTCAAATTCTCATTAATTTTCTGGAAAAATATAGCAAACGGCAGACATAAATTTGTTAATCGAAATAATAATTGAAGGGCCTATAAAGTAAATATATTATATATTATTGTATGTTCCACCAGCAGTAATCACTCTAACTTTTGAAGGAATCTACCTAGATGAAGTAAGTGGGATAATAATCATACACAACAATGTGTGTTGCACCTACTAGTAGTCGCCTGAAAATGTGTATAAACTGTTGAGGGGTTGAAATTGACCCGATTATGTAGTCGCTGTACTGTTCACAGTTGTACACCAATCGTCATGTAATTTTGTGAGTTTAGAACAGTTGACCATTTTGGACGAAATTCGGATAATATTAAGTGCAAGACCCTAACTTTTTGTGAAAAATACCAACATTTTTATTCCACTGTGAATGTTGGCTTTCAGATCCGTGAAAGATTCGTTCGTTCGATCCCTTCGCCCTTCAGATTAGAATTTGTCCGTCTGTCCATGTTAATTTTTAATCACTCTACGAATTGCAATTATGGCCCAATCTTTACGAAATTGAAAATGTAGGTGATGTTATGGTCAGAATAGAAGCCTATTTCTTTTGGAGATTATTGCATAATATTTAGGGGTTGAAATGGACCAAAAACTGAAAATTTCCCTGATTTTGCAGTTGCTCTACAGGTCGCAACTACAGACCAATCGATGCGGAAGTAAGCATGGGGCTAGAGCTTATGGCTGGGCAGAAGCCTTCCAATTTGGATGGTCGTCGGGTAATATTTTGTGGATGAAATAGACCACAGTATTTGTGTTACATAAAATTCAAAAATTCCATTAAACCGCGAATATATTTAATCCCGGCAAAATCACAAGCAGACGAAAATTTCAATTTTGACCGTTACGTAGATACCGATAGTAAATATAACGAATATATATAGCGAAATATATACAATGTGTATATACAAAGGAAGGAGATGTTAGCTAGAATGCTTATATCCCAAGAATGGCTGGACCGATTTCGACAAATTTTGTCAATTCGAAATGCCCTCTTTAATGTTTTTTTTTTTTTTTTTTTATCGTATGTTATTTTTTCAATTTGACTTATAATATTGAAGTGTACATTTTGTGATATTTTTTTCACCTTACAACACACGTTGGGGATATCATATACATACTAGCTGAACCCGGTGCGCTTCGCTACCCCTTTTGATTTTATATGCATTCAAAATTTTATTTACGAATATATGTTGGTTCAAAAAAAAAAAACAAATTTAAAAATTAAAAAAAAAAATATTGCACTACTTTAATGCGTAAATATACAAAACCATTAGAAACGCAGTAACATGACATACATACACGAAGGGTTTGTCCTTCGGATTCATTTATTTCATAGCAAATACCAAGCGTGCTGTAAACTGCAATCTTTTGAAGTTGAGTGGCATTTCTATTGCAATTAGTGAATTCGAGGTAGCAAAATACTTCCCCGTAATGAGCGAATTTCTAATTAATTGTTGTTTTGTTTTTTAGTGTTAGCTTAAGGCGTTGTGGGTCAATGGTTCTTATTAAAATCATATCCCAATCTGACCCGATTTAAATATAATTTTAAAAAATTTACTTTTACACTAAATTCCGCCACACCTTCCATATTTCATTGAAATTGGTGCGTCAAATATGTGAAATCGATCGAGAACTAATTTCCAATTAATTTGACACATTTATTATTGTAACAAAATTCCGCCACACATTCTGAATTTCATTGGTATCGGTCATATATATCGTGACAACAACTAAGAATATTCCTGATTTTGCAGCCCTTATAAAGGTCACAAATATAAACTAAAGGAGACGAAATCTCGCATGAAATTAGAGTTTACAACAACTTAGCCACATATCGTAGGAAAGCAAGTCATATATATGAGTCTAAATTTGGACATAGAGAGGGGGCGAATGTACTGTAATGCATATAAATATCTTTACACCATTTTCGTCCTAAGAGATATGGGTTATGAAAGCGTTTATTGTAATATTGATTGCATAAAATAAACATGTCTTCCTTAACCTTAAGGCTAAGGGTCAATAAACAAAGACTAGAAAAAGAAAGTTAAATAAAATGTATGAAATACATTGAAACAAATAACAAATAATAAACTATGCATTGCTTTGAAACATACCATTAAGAAAATCGGACAGAAACACATACATAGAGGAAAAAGAAATGCATACAAAAATAATAGTTATTTGGCTAGAAATTCTAAAAATACGTCCTATTTTCCATGAACAATCGCCTACAGTGCAACATTCAAATAACTAAAACATATTTTCAAATGTATGAATACATAAGAATGTGGGTTGTAAGCCAACTTTTTTTGTTCCAGCATGGCACCATTTTATTTACAATTTAAAAAGGAATAAAAACTTGCTCTTAGAAGTCATAGAAAGGAAAGAATGGGAATATTTCTGGTGCATACTTATTTGTTCTAGATTTATGTCTTTGTTTGTGTTTCTTGATTATTATTTTCTTCTTTATTCCTTTTGTACTTTGATATCTGTAGAACCGTATCTGAATAAAAATATCATTTCAACATATTGCCAGTCATAAGTTGGTGACAATTGTTGGCGTTTTTTGGTTGTTTATTATCTCTCGTAGGGGCTCTTTGATTTATTTTTACATTTATGTGCCATTATTCTTGATTGCTCTTTATAATTTTCTTGGATTTTTGGCAAAATAAGTTGTCGGGCTTTTCGTTATTTATTGGAATAAATGAAGCCTAAGATGTTCTCTCAACGTTAAGATATACGCAAAATATTTCGGCCCCTTCGACTGGAAAGTTTGGAAGATTGAAAGTGCTGATTCGTAAATGAATTGTGGCTGATTCGTAAATGGTGCTAAGAGTGAGTTGAAGGGACCTTTCTCCTTGCTACAAATGTAAAGTTTGATTTGATATTGTATTTTACTAACATTGATCTCAGTTAACTCACAAAATTCTATCCTTTTACTAAACCAATATATTTGTAAGGATACCATAGACAAATAGCTCCTTACACTGTAATTAATGAAAGTTTTTTCCATACTTGATTTAGTCTTATTCTAATCTATATATTTCTTTCTGCTTTTGACAGTTTAAAGCACATGGGATAAACAACAACGGTGGTTTTTACGCACATACACCCACACAACCTACCATATCTGCAGGAGGAAAACAAAAAAAAAACAATATTCTTTCATGTTGTTGAAATTGCAAACTCAAGTAGATACTTATGAAATGACTTATTAGTTTTAAACCCAAGATCTAAACAACACATAAAAAACACGATATATCCCTACAGGAAATGCATCCATAGGAAGGCAAAAGTATAAAAAAGAACAACAAAATCAAAAATAAACAAACTCCCATTAATAAAGTGTCAAGAGCATCAGGATGATTTTCAAAAAAAGCATAGACAAAAAAATCTGAACTAAGTAAATAAAGAAAAATTCGTCACACGTTATAAACACATCCATCTTGTATCCTTTAACGCTCATGGAAGGAGGTGGTGTCAAGAAATATGCAAAATGCACAACAACGACGATTTTTTGAAGAATAAAGAAACATTAGCTAAAATTATATTATATCGACAAGGACAACATATTGCGATGATACCCGTGGAATTGATGAAACCCTATCATTACTACGAGTCACCAATAAAAAGGAGATGTACGGTTCTTTGAAAAGAGGAAAATTCACAGTGGTTTGAAAACGATTTTCAGTCTGAGTAAAAAAACGTTTATAATTTTCATTCATATTAAAAAAAAACGTTTTTTCTTCGGCGGTTGACTGTGATAAAAGAAGATAGCATTGCTATTGAGTGTAAGTCATGAATTTGATAGGATCTTATGTAGAATCTTTTGTGGCGTATATATAAAAATATTCGCGGTTTAATGAAAAATTTGACTTTTATTTAACACCAATGTTATAGTCTATTTCACCCACTATATATTATTCGATGACCATCAAAATTGGAAGGCTTCTGCCCAGCCTTAAGCTCTAGCCCCACGCTAATTTCCGCGTCGATTGGTCCATAATTGCGACCCCCACGCAACTGCAACCCCTAAATATTATGCGATAATCTCCAAAAGAAATAGGGATCTATTCTGACCTTAACCCCACCTCCATTCTAAATTTCGTGAAGATCTGGCAATAATTGCGACGTAGAGTGATTACAAATTAACATGGACAGACGGACGGACAGACGGACGGAAATACATAGCTAGATCGACTCAGCTCGGCGAGCAAGGAAGATCCATATATACTTTCCTATATGGGAAACCAATATTTCGAGTTGTTACATAATTTTTGGCCCAATCAAACTTATAATACCCCCAACACATAGTGTTGTAGGGTATAAAATCTTTACGACAGTAAACCAGTTTGTAAACATCTTTATATATCAAAACACTGTGCAGCATCATTCATCATCACTCTACGTTTTCATGGGCGAAGTGAAAAACATAGGATAATAAACAACCACTAAGACTGTTGCTAATTAAAATAAATGATTGAACGATGTCATCTATAGATCCCATAGCTAAAATGTGTTGAGGGCCAATTTAATAGAGAAGCAAAACAACCCTCGTGTAAAAAAACAGAGAAGTGTAAAAAAATCATCGTGTGAATTTCGTTGTTAAACAAATAATTGACATAGGAAGTGTAGTGTTGCCGCAAAAACGGAAACAGAGTAAGAGAAACAAAGGCGAATCATGTTTGTGGGATGTTAACAAGACGAAATTGAAGAAAATTGGCCTTTAAAGATACAAATTTGTGAACAATGAAATATTGTTGAAATTCATAAAAAAGAATAGATTTCTTGTTATACCAAGTTGTCAACCACTAACGCCAGATTCACTTTTTAAATGGCTTTTGGAATCCCAAAAAGTCAAAGAAAACAGAGTTAAAAAATAAAATAAGGCTTGAGAAAGAAGGGAGGCAAAAAGAAACATCATCTTTTCATAATAAAATTACTTTGAAAAAAACAGATATAAATGACATCCCACATCATTGGAATGAAAGAACATAATACTTTTCAACAATACAAATAAAGAAATGAAAATGCTGATTTTATCGTCTATTCAATGATCCAGCAATGACGGACAACAACAGATGAATGTCTTTTGTTGAATGCCACCATCAGCGACAAAAAAGACAAGAAACAAACGAAAATTGAAAACCAAACCAGTAAAGAAAGTCCTAAATATATCCTAAATATATGATACCCTACACCACTTTGCTAATTTAGTTGAGCTCCACATAACAATTAAAAGTTTTTATGGGAGAATTCAATCATACACCCTATGATTATATTATAATTTAAAATTCAAAGGACTAAATTGCCCATTTGGTGCAAAATTAATTTGAAAGCAGATAAAGATATATATGGGAGCTATATAAAAAACTGAACCGATCTCGATAAAATTTGGCAAAAATATTTCTGAGCTGTATTTGATATATTTCTCTGAATATCGTTGTTACGGTGTGCATATTACGGCTGTGGGTAATAAATACAACAAGTCGGATGAACAATATATATGGGAGCTATAGCTATATCTGAACCGATCTACACCAAATTTGGCATACTACCTTCTAGACTTAATTCGGTCGTATGTGCCAAATTCCATCTCATTTGGGCAAATATTGGACGTTTGGTGCACAATAAAATGTAAATCGGACGAAGTTATATATGGGAGCTATATCCAAATCTCAACCGATCTCGATAAAATTTAGCCAATCTGATCGGACTGATATTACACGTTTGGTGCACAATAAAAGGCAAACCGGACGAAGATATATATGGGAGCTATATCTAAATTTTGACCGATAAATGCGAACTGTACATTGTTTACAAAAATACATGGACAGACGGACGGACATGCATAAATCGACTCAGAATGTGATTCTATGCAGATCATCAAAAGGAACTATGGGTGCAACTCGTTTCCTTTTGCCTGTTACAAACAAATGCACAAAGACATAATAACCTGACCACCTTGTGGTGTAGGTATTTCAAACGGAATGACAAATGACGAATGCTGTTATATGTGGGACTTCGACAAATTTTAAAATTACAGTTGATCACTTTGGAAGTGTGAACCTAAACCTTCAATATGCAAAAAAATCATTATATATCATTCTAGAAATAATAACTGTTGTGGCAAATTTCTGTTCCAGATACAAAATATTCTGCTTAATCTAGATATCAACAGACAGGCGAACTGACAGAGAGAGGAACCATATTATAACTTATGGAGTCTCCGACAAATATTTCAAGGTACTTAAAAGCATTACATTACAAATTTGATGGTGGAGACTAGCCTCTTTTTGAATGAAATCCATCATATTTTATTATTCCAGTTTCTGATAAATCCTTCTTGTACCCTTCCTCGAACTGTAAATTTATTTTTTTGATCATTTAAATTGTATAATTATATTGAAGTACAGACAAAATTGGACATGTGTACAAAGTACATGCATAAATTCATGAGTAATAAATGTTGTGGGCTTCGGCATACTTGTTGTGGAGCAACAAGACAAAATTTATGCTATATCTCCATCAGCACCAATATCGGTTGGATGGCAGCAACAGCGGCGACAGCAATGCAAATAATGCATAACGTTAGACACGCCTGCACTTGCTTTGGAGAGGAAAAGAGAGATTAGAATCAGTTGCTGACGAGTGTCATTGGTATCATTTGTGTTTCAAAATGTTTACATTCAGAAACAGAGACTTAAGAGATTCGCGGTGATCACCATTAGCAAGCAGTTGGGGGTTTCCACATCCGCTTTACAAATCTTCAACATTTATCTCGATGGAGGCACGAATTTACTTCATTGCACTGTAAGTCCCCTTCCCAATGTCACACGGGAAGATGGGCCGGAGTTTCGAGTATGTAGTGTAAACAAACATTGATGGACTGTCTTTGAATTGACAGAGACATTTCAATTTTAAATTAGATAAGAACACAGATCATGGAAGTCTAGCTTAACAATTAATATGGGGTTGATAACAGACTTTACCACACACAGACTGTTGCAGTTGTAAGAACAATATAATATTTCAGATTCATGAATATTCCCGATAACATTAGGTCAGAGTTGAGTGCGTAACAAGAAGCCACAACTCTACGATGCTACTGGTTCTATCCTATCATATGAGCTATAGGACCATATGGTCGTCTTTAAAATGATACGGTTGGGAGTTTCTTGAATGCCCGATAAAAGTAGGTTAGATTTTATTGGCCAAAATGAATAAAGCGATTGTCTAACTGACTGTCCTCTACACTACCAGACGAAGCGACTGCAACCTTCAAGAGCTGCCACCATATATGGACTACACCGAATTGTGAGTTTAGATTGGAAATTTTTCTATAGTATAAATTATTTTCTTTGAGATCCAGGAACCCCAAATTATAGATAGTTAAAGACAGCTCAAGCTTTTGCGAATATAGATTTTACGTATTGGTGAAATTCCATCTGAGTCAGTAAAAAATTGAGGCTAAAATACAGAGAATCGGAAAATGTTAGAATTGTATATATATTAAGAATTGTATCTCAGATAAATGAACATTGCTGAATAGGCTAAAAATTATATTATAATCAAGAATTTATTTACGTAAAAGGCTCACAGACGACTATTCTGATTTGTTTCAAATGGAATGACAAAATTAGAAAGAATAACAAGTAAGAAAGCTGGAAGTTCGCCCGGTCAAGCTTTGAATACCCTTCACCATTTGGAACGAATTTGGCAATTTTCAAAAATATAAAATTCTTTAAAAAATTCTGTTAAAATCTTAAAAATACCGAGTAAAAATCAATACCACCATCTGGACCTGCACAGGGATTTTTTGTCATAAGTCAATATTCAAATATGAAATTTGAAACAATTCCGGCGAATACTGTCGCTAAAATCATACAACACCGAATATCGGGAGATACCGTTATATGGGGGTCATACGAAGACGTGGACCTGCACAGACAATTTTCTGTGTTAGGCTGTAGTATCCATTTCGAACTTCTAATGCCAAAATGTCGCTAAAATCATCGAAATACCGAATGTTGGGATGTACCGTTTTATGAGGACTATACGAAAAACAAAAACCATTTTCAATACCAAAAGTCCTTCAGACACTTGAGTAAAACTTTATCAATCTGCTTCAATTCGTTCGGACAAACGGCATAGAATTTTATGCTAATCAAGAGTATATTTACTTTGTGGAGTCTAAAATGTATATTTCGAGGTGTTACAAACGGAATGACAAACTTAATATACCCTCCATCTGTCTTTTATTACATAACGTTACAAAAGTAACATTTACATTTAATGATACAATACGAGTTAAAATAATTGGAGGACTGAGTAATGGTTTTCAACAGAATTTGCTATAAATTGGTTTGTGTACAGAGCGGACAGAAAAACATTTCCATAGAATGGTTGATATCCATATTTTACTTTAGTCCCCATATAACGGTACATTCCAATATTCGCTATTGTGACCACCCGAAGACCATCCAAAATGATAGACTACAGCCCAGTGTTAGACTGTAAGCTCAGGAATTATATCGGATTATAATTGTGACCTTAAGAGCGACAGCAAAATCAGCAAAAAAGTTGTTCGTCATTTCGATTAGCGATCATCGTCTTCAACAATACGCTTCTTTTCTGACCGTAACCCTAACTCCATTTGGAAATTTCATATGGGTCGGAACACAATTGCGACTTGTAGCGTGATTTCAGTTTAACATGGACAGACGGATAGAGGTATGTGTCTCCTTCTGTTCGTCTGCTAGGACTCCACTCGGCAATATAGGAAGATGGATATATAATATCATTGGTCTAGGAACAAACCTATAATACTATCACAGTGTTGCAGGGTATAAAAACGCAGTTTTTATTAATATAGCAATTATTTATTTTTTTTATCACATTGTTGTATTCTTGAATATATTCTTGAATATGTCTATAAAATTAATTTACAGATTCAAGCAGCAGTTAGCAGTTTAATAAGATGCTATATTTAATAGATTTTAATGAATGTTATCTGAAGTAAGCATACTAATTAAGTTTCTTCATAGTGTTGGAATAACTTCATAATTTTTATACCCTCCACCATACTATGGAGGGTATATTAATTTTGTAATTCCGTTTGCAACTCCTCGAAATACTCATGTCAGACCCAACAAAGTATATATATTCTTGATCAGCGTAAAATTCTAAGACTATTTAGCCATGTCCGTCTGTCTGTCTGTCAGTCTGTCTGTTGTAATCACTCTATCTTTTGAACAAATTGAGATAGAAGGCTAAAATTTTGTACAGGTATATATTTTGCCAGTAGGCAAGTTAAGTTTTTAAATGGGCCATGTAGGTCTAAGTTATCATATAGCCCCCATATAACGGTACCTCCCGATATTCGGTATTTTGACGATTTTAGCGACATTATTTAACGGAATCGTTCCAAATTTGGTATTTGAAGTTCGTAATAGATACTTCAGCATAAAACAGAAACGGAATTGTCTGTTGATCCACACAAGGAATTCTTTGTGAGTACTTTACTCCCTGAAAGAGAGTTGTCTGTATAGGTCCACAATATCGTATATCCCCCATATAACGGTACCCCCGATATTTGGGATTTTGATGATTTTAGCCACATTTCACAATGGAATTATCTGAAAATCCACACAAGGAGTTCCTTTTGAGTACTTTACCCCCAGACATAGATTTGTCTATATAGGTCAACAATAGCGTATATCCCCCCATATATCGGCACCTTCCGATAATAGGTATTTTAACAGCCCGGCCCGGCCGAACTTACTGCTTTTTTACTTGTTCCATCTAATAAAATGCGCGGCAATACTCTAAAATCTCAATAGCAATTGAATCATAGCTTGCCTATGCAAACACCAAACATACAATTCTATGTCGTATTTCAAGAACAGCATCTACCAATTACAACCATCGGATCAATGTGTGTATCAGTGTATGCAGTGTTCAAATATTGAATCTTATTTATGGATGGCTATAACAGTGGATAGTATTTTGAAGACTGTTTTTGTGTACCAATTGATTTTGATTCTTTCTTCAAACAACTACTATCCATAACTCGGTGAGAACAGGTGTCTGTACGCTCAATGTTATGCATGATGAGTGGGTGTTTGTTTCTTTGTTTGTACTGTGTTGTTTTCTTTCTCTTGTTTGGTCCAAGACTTTGAAAGTTGTTTTCGCATATATTTTTTGTTTTATCAATGCTCATCAAAATATATATTTTAGCCATACCACAGTTAAAAGGTTAAATTTTGTATTTCCCTGTTTGTTTTTTGAAGAAAAAACTTTAATTTATATATTTTGATTGTGAGTATACATACATTTACACTTTACAATGTGTATGTGTTTGGCCGCACAATACAATACAATACAATAACATTTATTTATTCCGTTGTCAAGGTTTTAATGTAGTTTCTTGTGTCTCTGTAAAATGTTGGCAGTTATTATTATATGTAAATGGGTAGATTTATATGCCCACTCGGTAGACACTTTCATGGAACTGCAGCAAATTTTTTAATTTTGGCATTTGCTTTTTAGTGAAGAAATCCAAAAAAATTGTACTATTCATGTTTGTGATAATTGACCGACACACTTTTATGTGTCAATAGCAGTGCCCATCTAAAATTTCTTCAATATTTTAGCTTTTATGTCATGGTTAAATTATTTTAAGGTAGTCGCATTTCATATAACTCGGTTCTCCTTTTCTAAACGTTTGTCTAGACTCTCCCCAATCTCGTCTATATCAAATAATTTTCTCAGTTCTTCACATCATTTCCTTTATACCTCCCTATATAGTTTTGATTAAGAAATATTGAATAATATGAAAATTAATGTCTATGCCAAATACATACGTATATTTATTTATACCGTCCACAATACATAGCATGGAGGGTATATTAAGTTCGTCATTGCGTTTGTACCTCATCGAATAATTTTAGACATAACAAAGTATCAGCTTAAAATTCTAGGACGATTTAGCTCTGTCCGTCCGTCCGTCCGTCCGTCTGTTGTAATCACGCTAGAGTCAAGACGAATAAAGATAGGAAGTTAAAATTTTGCAGTATTTTGTCTGCAGGCAGGTCAAGTTCGAAGATGGGCTATATCGGTCCACGATATCGTATAGCTCCCATATAACGGTACCCCCGATATTCTGTATTTTGATAGAAGTCAGCAAATCCACAAAATTTTTCTGATATACGATATAGTATAGCCCACATACAACGGTACCCCCGATATTCGACAATAGTCACCGAAATTGTATGAAATTTCGTATTTGAAGTTCTTAATAAGTACTACAGCCTGTGACAGAAAATTGTCTATGCAGGTCCACATCTTCGTATGGACCCCAACGTAACGGTCATATTCGGTATTTTTAAGAGAATTTTAAACGGATTTTATTTTTAAAAAAAATTATTACGTTCCAAGTGGAGGTGGTTTTTGGCCGGGCCGAATTTATTGCTCTTTTACTTGTTATACATCACGGTGTTATGACAACTTCTTCGCTAATTAAAGCTCGTTTATAATAATCATAATTGTCTGCCATTTAACATTTTAATGGAGGTCATTACCACTCATTTCTTACGTGAGTGAGAAAGACATTGACTGGCGGAATGTGTTGCTTATAATTGCAAACACAGCCATAACATACATAAGTACAGACATCTGCACAAAGTATAAGTGCAAGTTCGAATGTTCATTTTATTGATTACAAACATAATATTTTCAGCTTTACTGTAAACTGTGGGTGGCCATATTTGAGACTGGCGTACATACATACGACGAACTTTTTTTATAACAATATAATTTGTTGGAATTACAATGTGTTGTCTGTCTAACAAACAATGAATGTATATATGTACATTTGTGTAAGTGTGTAAGGAAAGTCTGCAAAAGAAAACTAAAAATTGTTGTCTGAACTTTCTTCAATTCTTGACCAACGTCACTATGCGTTTATACACATCAAGATATACGACGCACAAACGTAGTTATGTCTAGAAGTATGTCCGATGTCATTTGGAGTCATTGTCACATGACAAAGACTATTTTCACATAAGTTGAGTATGTCTGTGTTTGGGTAAATACGCCTTCTCATACTGGACCATTATTGTGTGATTTTCCAATGATAAATATCTATGTTGGTCCATTGTGTCTTTTTGGAAAAATATGACTGTCTGGCCTGGGTTTATGGCATCTGTAATGTTCTGTAACATAGATATGGACAGTGGGTACATCAGATTTATAGATTTTTCTTTGCAATAATTACAAATTCGTCAATAATGCAATACAAATATTTTTTTCCACGTGGCTAAATTATGTAAATTCATGCTTTCTATGGACCCGAACTACGCTAAAGAAACACAGTATGCTACAAAGAAACATCTTTGCAACCGGTCAACTGAGCCTTTCATAAATCAGCGGTATATCTCATTTTCTCTGCTTTATTAACGGAATTGCAGGCATTATGTTAATCTCTGAAATAGCCAAATCATAGAAAGGAACTTTGGGTTCAACTCCCTTCCTTCTCTATGTTACAAAACAAGACATAATACAGAAAGACATTATACAAAATTTGACTTGCTTGGGGTTTTAATTTTCAACGAAAGTATTTTTTTTATTTTTATCTACAATATTCCGCAAGACACTATATACCTACAATGAACGGATTCCAAGGAATTTTAATCCGAAAATTTCCAAAAGTGTGGAAGAGGTGGGAATTTATCCTCTCTGGGAATTTATCCTCTCGATGTAAACTTTTCAAACCCCGATACATGTGTCGTATTTTTATACCCTCCACCATACATAGTATGGAGGGTATATTAAGTTCGTCATTCCGTTTGTAACTCATCGAAATAATCATTTTAGACCCAACAAAGTATATATATTCTTGATCAGCGTAAAATTCTAAGACGATTTAGCCCTGTCCGTCCGTCTGTCCGTCTGTTGTAATCACGCTACAGTCTAAACGAATTAAGATAGGAAGCTAAAATTTTGCACAGATCTCTCTTTTGTCTGCAGGCAGGTCAAGTTCGAAGATGGGCTATATCGGATCACGATATCGTATAGCCCCCATGTAACGGTACCCTCCGATATTCGGTATTTTGAAGATGTTAGTCACATTTTTTAATGGATTTGTCTCCTTGAGAGAGAATTGTCTATATAGGTCCACGATATCGTATATGGGGGATATAACGGTACCCCCGATATTCGGTGTTTTGATAACTTTACCCACATTTTTCAACGGAATCGTCTGAAAATCCACACAAGGAGTTTCTTGTGGGTACTTTATACCTCGACAGAGAATTATTTATATAGGTGCACGATATCGTATAGCCCCCATATTACGATAACCCCCCCCCCCCCCCCACCTAATTCGGTATTTTGCCGATTTTAGCCACATTTTTCAATGGAAGTGTCTGAAATTCCGCAAAAGGAGTCCCTTGTGAAGATTCTACCCTCTGAAAAAGTATTGTCTATATAGGTCCATGATATCGTATATCCCCCCTATAACTATACCCCCTGATAATCGGTATTTTGATGATTTTACCCACATTTTTCAACGGAATTGCCTGAAAATCCACACAAGGAGTTCCTTGTGGGTACCTTATACCTCGGCAGAGAATTATCTATATAGGTCCATAATGTCGTATAGCCCCCATATAACGGTACCCTCGATATTCGGTATTTTGATGATTTTAGCCACAATTTTCAACGAAAATTGTACACAAGGGTTTTTTTGTGAGCACTTTACCCCCCGACAGAGAATTCTTTATATAGGTTAATGATATCGTATAGCACCCATATAACGGTACCCCCGACATTCGGTATTTTTATGATTTTAGCCACTTTTTTCAATGGAATTATCTGAAAATCCACACAAGGAGTTCCTTGTGGTGTGTTCGTTCCAAATGGTGGAGGGTATTCAAAGTTCGGCTTGTCCGAACTTACCACTTTTTTACTTGTTTTGCTCTACTTTTATAATCTGCTTACTTCCCCGTAATTATTGAAAAAATCAGTTGGAGTTTTAAACACCAAATCGGATGAAACATATATATGGAGATAGAGCTATATCTGAATCGATTTCACCATGTTTTAAATGTTAACTTCTAGAATGAATTCCCTCGGAAGTGCAACATTTCACTCACTTTTGGCTGATATTAGCCATTTGGTGCACAAGAAACCTAAAATCGGAAGAAGATATATATGGGAGATATATCCAAATCTGAACTGAACTTGATAAAATTTGATCTATGACTTGCTAGTCTGTATCTGATGCCGAACATCAGTCTTGTGGAGTGCATATAACGAATGTAAGGGACTTAAACACCAAAATCGGATGAAACATATGTATGGGCGTTATAGCTATATCTGAACCGATTTTCACCAAATTTGAAGCATATGCTTGCGGCCCAATTCAGTTGGATTTGGACTGATATTAGCCATTTTGTGCACAAGAAACCTAAAATCGGATAAAGATATATATGGGAGCAATGTCTAAATTTGGACCGATTTTCACCAATTTTAATTGGGTTTTTCCTTGAGCCAAACAAATGTTATTTGGAAAATTTCATCACAATCGAATAATAAATGCAATCTGCATTTTTTTTTTACAAAAAATACATATACAGACGGACGGACATGCATAAATCGACTCAAAATGTGATTCTATGCTGATCACCAAAAGGAACTTTGGGTCCCTTTTTTCCTTCTCCGTGTTACAAACAAATGCACAAAGACATAATACCCATTACCACTATGTGGTGTAGGGTATAATTAAATTTCTAACCCTTTTTGCATATTTTTTTTTCACTTTGTAAACACTGTTTAACATTTGTTTCTATATTCTTCTCTCCTCTACAGTGGCCATATAAAATAGATCAAATTTGATTAGCTCTAATTTATGACTGAACTATTTATTTTTTTTTTTTTATCAAAACGGAATTGAAATGAAAATAGAAATCGACAACTGCCGAAGGACGGCTTGCCAAGAATTATAGGAAGAAAAATAGAACAATTTAAATGAGAAATGGTTGTGGTCATTTAGGGAAGATGCAACAACTTCAGATTGTCACTAGCTATTTTCTTTGTTTTATTCAATTTTTGAAATAATGATCTGAGATAAACTTTCCTGCCACAAGAGAAACCAGACGTACAGTCTATGAGGCGACGTTCATATTTTGGGGTAATAAGACAGTATAAACGCAATGCATCGGAGTCCACAACAATCTTTTCAGATTTTCTTTTTCAAAATGTATACAAATTATTTGATCGAGTGTGATAAAATGACTCGATAATGTCGTCGTAGGTTGTGGCCTGGCCTTTTGTCACAATTAGACAATTGCAAAACATCCGTTGTCACTGATGTGCGTATGGTATGGGGTGGGAGATTTTCTAATGCAAATCGCATATATGTCAGTAATTGTTTTGTGATTCTATCACAGCATTCTTTCCTTATTTACTCAATCATCCATCTATTTCATTTGGTTTTGATGGTTGATTTTCTGTTTCGTTCAGTTTAATCAGCTTACTGTAAAAGATCGACTCAAACATTTGCATTGTTTCGACTATGGAAATGTCAAAATTTTAATGAAGAAGCAAAAAAGTCTATTTAAAAAATGGCAGTTTAATGATTGATACCAACGAATGATTGATATTCTCATAGTTTTCGTTCAGTTGATAGTCAAAAACGGAAATAGTATTCTTTGAGTGTGGACAATTAATTAAACAGGGATATTACAAACCAGTAAAGAAAGTCCTAAAGTCGGGCGGTGCCGATTTTATGATACCCTACATCACTTTTCCAATTTAGTTGAGCTCCACATAACAATTAAAAGTTTTTATGCGAAAATTCAATCATACACCCCATGATTATAATTATATTTCAAAATTCAAAGGACAAAATATGCCGAAGCATTTGTATCTTTTAAATTCGGACTTGTATTCCCCATTTGAAATAAAACGAGATTTTTTAAATTATTCTATCTAGCATTCGCAAAATATATCAGAAATCTTTTTTTTTGCTTTTATTTGTTATGTTCTACGGCGGCAAAATTTTTAATTCATTCAAACTTATATTTCAATTCATCCTGTCGCTTCTACGATGACAACCATTAAGTTTCATTTCTGTTGTTGTCTTTAATGCTTCTCTCACGGAAATTTTGAAAAACAAATGATATTTTTCAAATTTGAGTAATCTTTTTATACCCTACAACACTATGTGTTGGGGGTATTATAAGTTTTATTGGGCCAAAAATTATGTAACACCTCGAAATATTGATTTCCCACATAGGAAAGTATATATGGATCTTCCTATCTCTCCGAGCTGAGTCGATCTAGTTATGTATGTCCGTCCGTCCGTCTGTCCGTCTGTCCATGTTAATTTGTAATCACTCTACAGATCGCAATTATGGTCCGATCCTCACGAAATTGAAAATGGACGTGGCGTTATGGTCAGAATAGAACCCTATTGCTTTTGGAGATGATCGCATAATATTTAAGGGTTGAAATGGGCCAAAAACTGAAAAATTTCCTGATTTTGCAGTTGCTCTACAGGTCGCAATTATGGACCAATTGAAGCGGAAGTTAGCATGGGGCTAGAGCTTAGGGCTGGGCAGAAGCCTTCCAATTTTGAAGGTCATCGGGTAATATTTAGTGGGTGAAATAGACCATACTATTTTTGTTAAAAAAGCCAATTTTCCCATTAAACCGCGAATATTTTTATCCCGACGAAATCACAAATTGAAGAACTGGTCAATTCTGACCGTTACGTAGATGCCGATAGTAAATATATCGGATATATATAGCGAAATATACAGAATGTGTGTATACAAAGGAAAGGGATGTTAGCTAGAATGCTTATATCTCAAGAATGGTTAAACGGATTTTGACAAATTTTGTCAATTCAGAATGCCCTCTTGGCACAAAAGTATTAAATCTAACAAGTAAAAAAACATTAAGTTCGGCCGGGCCAAACTTTTAATACCCTCCACCTTAGGGTAAAGGAAACATTAGAAGAAATGTGGCAAAAACCATTAAAATGCCGAATATCGGGAGGTACCGTTATATGTGGGCTCTACCAAATCGTGGACCTACACATGCAAGGTTCCGCCAACGGAGCTAGAACCCATTATGACCTACAAATACCAATTTTCAGACAAATACGTGAAAAAAAGGGGCAAAAATCATCAAATTACCGAATATCGGGAGCTACCGTTATATGGGGACTATACCAAAACGTGAACCTATACATACAATGTTTCGCCACACAAATTAGGACCCATTATGACTCACAAATACCAATTTTTACACAAATCAGTGAAAAAATTTTGCAAAAACCATCAAAATACCGAATATCGGGAGGTACCGTTATATGGGGGCTATACAAAATCATGGACCCATACATGCAATGTTTCGCCACCGGAGCTGGAACTCATTATGACCAACAAATACCAATTTTTAGACAAATCCGTTAAAAACTGTGGCAAAAATAATCAAAATATCGAATATCGGGAGGTACCATTATATGAAGGCTATACCAAAACGTGGACCTATACATGCTATGTTTTGCCACACATACAGGGACCCGTTATGACCTACAAATACCAATTTTCAGACAAATCCGTTAAATAATGTGGCATAAATCATCAAAATACCGAATATCGGGAGGTACCGTTATATGGGGACTATACCAGAACGTGGACCGATATATCATTTCAATACCAACCATCCTAGACACAATACCAATTACTCTGCTAAATTTTGGCGCTCTACGTCAAATAATGTGGGCTGTATCGTGATTTCAACAGACAGACAGACGGACAGACAGACAGACAGACGGACATCGTTAAATCGACTTAGAATTTTATGCTGATTATGAATATATATACTTTATGGGGTCTACGACGAATATTTAAGGATGTTACAAACGGAATGACAAAGTTAATATACCCTCCTTTCCAAGGTGGAGGGTATAAAAAAATCGGATAAAAAGGGATCAATAATGATGTTAAGATAGATTTTGTAGTATTTTGTGTCATTTTTTTATATTTTCATATTTTTTATCGCATGCGGTTTTTTCAATTTGACTTATAATATTTTGTAATATTTTTCACCTTACAACACAGGTTAAGGATATTACATAAGTATGGCAAATATCGTCCGATCATCACGAAAATTTTCACAAGGGTAGGGATGGGCTCAAAAGGGCTAGGCCTATAGTTTTCAAAGATGTCCGCAATATATTAGGGGTTGAAATGGAACAACAACTCAAAATGTTCCTGATTTTGCAGCCATTGTAAAGGTCACAAATAGAAACCACAGGATACAAAATCTCGCATAAAGTTAGAGTTTAGGACAGCGGGTACAATAGACCACTAATTTTGTGTGAGAAAATACCAGCATTACTTACAGGCGGTATCCGAAATACCCAAAAGCGAACTTCTGGCTTTTTTATGCTGATTTCGTTGACGAATATAGCCAAATATCGTAGACAAATTTGGAGGTACGTTTGGTTCTTGCTTTTGGAGATGATTGCAAAATATTTAGGGGTTCAAATTAACCAAAAACAGAAATGTTTTTCCGATCACACAATTGAAACCAATCGACACGACTGTGAAGAGAGTTAAGGACAGGGAAGAATTCTAGTATTTTGGATGACCGTTGGATTATATTTAGCTGTTAAATGGACTACAACAACTAACAGCCCGACGGAGTGCATAAATGTTGGGCAAATGTCCCTAGTCAAAATCCTAATTTCAAAAGCGAAATCTTCCAATATGGATTTAGACAAAAGTGGGCTTCTAACATATTGTAGTGTTGTAGGGTATAACATAGTCGGTCCCGCACGACTATAGCCTTTGCTTACTTGTTTTTTTTTTTTTTTTTTTTTTTGTTTTTTTGGTGAATGTGTACTAGAAGATTCGCTGACTCTTCCATAATGCTAATGCCAAATCAAAATTTGGCCATAATCCAAATTTATTATTAAGAATAATATTTTTAGAAGAAATGTCTGTGAATTAATACGCCTCCTAAAAGAAATCATGTTTTTTAGTCGTTTCGTGTTTCGGATTTGTTTTATTTTTTTCTTTTGTTGATATCATTTGTGCAAATTATCATCTCATTTGTGCAAATTATCATCTCTTTGCTTAGCGTAACTGAGTTGTTATTTTGCAGCAGACAATTTAAGATTTGCAAGTGTTCGGCCTTAAGAAAAACTCAACGGATTCGTGTAATTTAGAATTGTGGAAACAGTTTTTGTCAATAAGAAATCTTGTCTATTTTAGAAATAGGAGTAGAGGTGGCTGTTAGTTTGAATACCCTATGCTACAGTAGGATTGTTATGTGACTTAACCTGGAAACGATTAAGCTATACTCAATTTTTCTTAAAATACACGTGTCTTCGCTCTGTTCAGAAGCATTTTTATACCCTCCACAATAGTATGGAGGGTATATTAAGTTTGTCATTCTGTTTGTAACACCTCGAAATACACATTTTAGAACCGACAAAGTATATATTCTTGATCAGCATACAATTCTATGTCGATTTAGCGATGACCCTCCGTCTGTCCTTCTGTGGAAATCGCTCTAGCTTCCGAACGAATTGAAGTAGATTGATAAAATTTTGCTCAAATGTATGCTATGTCTGCAGGACTATGTTATGTCTGGTATTGAAAATGGGCCATGTAAGTCCACCATATAACTGTACCTCCCGATATTCGGTATTTTGATGATTTTAGCGACATTTTTCACCGGAATAGTTTCAAATTTGGATTTTGAAGTTCGTAATAGATACTACAGCCCATCCACGTCTTCGTAGAGCCCCCATATAAGGGTACCTCTCGATATTCGGTATTTTAATGATTTTAGCGAATTTATTCACCGGAATTGTTTCGAATTTGGTATTTACAGTTCGTAATGGATACTTCATCCTAAGAAAGAAAATTGTCTGTGCAGGTCCACCTCTTCGTAGAGCCCCCATATAACGGTACCTCCCGATATTCGGTATTCGGACCCTAATATAATAGCTACATTCGGTATTTTTAAGATTCTAATATTAATTTTATTGTTTTGAGAATTGCCAAATTCGCTCCAAATGGTGGAGCTTTTTACTTGTTTAAAATATACTTCATATTGAAATACAGAAAAAATCCGTTGGTCCTTTATTTAAATGTTTTTGTTTTGTTTTGAAGTGCAGGATGCGACATGGTCGGCATACGAAAGTTAATCGTGCTTGTATTAAAATAAAATTTTAAATCACGTATTTTACAGATATTAGACATCGTCGCTAATCTTCGGCATAAATGGCGAAGTAAATCACACTCACATTTATATCATCAATGATTTCTTCATGCCATCATCGGTATTGTTCACTTGTAAGTAGATAAAGTAAGGCACGTTCCCAATTTTTAATGTCAATCTCCAAACCAGTTTGAGTGTCTGTTACCAGGTATATATTCTTTCAACATGGAGGGCTTCTTCTTCCTTGTTAACATAATATTACAGAATTTTATAATAGCAGCATGACAATTGTCCCAAGAGGGTATTAGAACAAAATATTCACAATGGGGAGCACGATACCACAGCAGCATTGAAAAACTTGGCAACGAAATTGACTACATTAAAAGTTGTAAATGTCAAGCTTTAGTAGTTTCATCGTGAACCTCACAATTTTACTTGCCACAACTGTGGTAACCATTTCTTCTAAACCGAGATTTCATTCATGAAATTTTCAACTTCACAAAGAATGTCGTGGCCTTTTGAGAACTTTAACTACCCTTTAATTACCACACTTTTAAGATGTCATTAATTTCAATTTAATGATGGATTACCACCACTGCAGTAAAATGTTTTCTTGCATTGGAATGGAATAAAGTGCATTTGACTGGTTTATTTCGGTCAAACAATAGTCCATAGATGAGAAATTTCTTCGTTTCATTCAATTCCTCTTTCAATCTGGCATTGTCTTGACAATTTTGGTTTCATCTTAAATTTTTAAACCCTACACCACAAGGTGTTCAGGGTATTATGTCTTTGTGCATTTGTTTGTAACAGGCAAAAGGAAACGAGATAGACCCATAGTTCCTTTTGATGATCTGTCCGTCCGACCGTCTGTCCATGTATTTTTGTAAACAAAGTACAGTTCACATTTATTGCCCTATCAAGATGAAATTTTGCACAAAACATTTGTTTGGCCCAATGACGAACCGTATTGGAGATAATCGGTCAAAATTTAGATATAGCTCCCATATATATCTTCGTCCGATTTGCCTTTTATTGTCCACCAACGTGTAATATCAGTCCGAATAGTATGGAATTTAGCACGTACGATCAGATTGGACCTGAAAATAAGTATGCCAAATTTGATCGAAATCGGTTCAAATATAGCTATAGCTCCCGTATATATTATTCATCCGATTTGTTATTTTTGTCCTCTGCAGCCGTAATATGCACTCTGTAACAACAATATTTGGGGAAATATATCAAATACAGCTCAGAAATACATTTGCTAAATTTTATGGAGATCGGTTCAGATGTGGATGTAGCTCCCATACATAACTTCGTCCGGTTTACCTTTTATTGTGCACCAAACGTCTAATATTTGTCCAAATGGAATAGAATTTGGCACTTACGACCGAAGCTAGTATATCAAATTTGGTGAAGATCGGTTAAGATATAGCTATAGCTCCCATATATACTGCTCATCCGATTTGTTATATTTGTTACCCACAGCCGTAATATGCACTCCGTAATAACGATATTCAGGGAAATATATCAAATACAGCTCAGAAATATCTTTGCCAAATTTTAATGAGATCGGTTCCATATATATCTTTATCCGATTTCAAATTAATTGTGCACCAAATGGGCAATACAAGTCCGAATTTAAAAGATACAAATGGTTCGGCATATTAAGTCCTTTGAACTTTAAAGTATAATTATAATCATAGCGTGTATGATTGAATTCTCGCATAAAAACTTTTTATTGTTATGCGGAGCTCTACTAAATTAGCAAAGTGGTGTAGGGTATCATAAAGTCGGCACCGCCCGACTTTTAGACTTTCTTTACTGGTTCTTGTTGTGTCTGTGGAGGAATATTAACTGAGTAAATTGAATAAGGCGATAGGAGATCATACTCTCGTAGCACAACTACACTCGACATTCAAAAGGAGTTAGAACAGAGAGAACAATGAGAGAAAGCTTTACGTTTGACTGGGTCGAAAGTTTTAGACCCGCAACCATGATTAAAATTAAACATTAGATAACATATGTTTATAAGTGCTGCAAAATTTAAACTCAACATTTTTATTTAAAAATTATCAAATCAATTATTACTATTTAGTCTTGGTGACTAGCTTCCTTTGTTAAAATAATTTATTTAAATTTCAGAAATTCAGTTGAGTAGCACTACTGATATTCGGTACTGGAGCGGCATAAGTTTTTTTTTTTGTTTTTGTTAAAAAAAACCTTAAAATTTTCAACGTCAGATTCCGGTGAGTATGTAGAATTTTTAGTTTCTTAGTTAATTAAACATAAGTAAAAAACGATCAAGTTCACTGGGGCCAAACTTTTGATACCCTCCACCACTAGCGATTTTTTTTTTTTTTGTATTTTCTGCATATTTTTCCTAAGATATCCATTTAAAATGATAATTATAATTTACATTGATCGATCAGAAGGACCTTGAGTCAGGAGATCTTGCATTTTCTATTTTGGTTGCTTATGTCTGAAGCATTAACCCATTGCCTTAACTTCAAATTACTGTCTATTATAGAGAGCAATGTTTTTCAAAACGAAACTGTCAGCTTTACAATATTTTTTGATCGCTACCATTATCATGATTTCATCCCGGAGAAGGGAATGATCACTTGGCTTTTCAGATTTTTGGAATGAAGACTTTGGTGAAAAGCATCATAACAAAATGTTGCAGACTGCCAGCACATTTGAGGAGCTTCCAATGCATACCAAATCTCTAATGGGAGAAACTGTAAATAATTCAAGTAAAATGTGGAAAATAACTACCATCTTCTAATACAAGCAAATATACTCGCACATCCCTCTTTCCAATTTAAACATCAAATATCATTAACCCTAAGCTTCTTCCTAATGTGTTAACAGCTGGATATGAAATAAAAGGCGGTTGTTTTTCATCCAAATTGAAAAAGGTCTAAGTGGGAGTCTTCGGAAAGGTTTTAACGAATCAACAAATATATGAAGTCTATGCAATTTCCTTGATAATTAATGATCCATTTATGGGAGGGATGGAAACGCAAATTGACAAAGTTTGATATATTTAAATAAACGTTTTAAGAAGTACATTTATACATTGCATTTTATTGGCTGTTTCCAACAACTTTTTTATTTCCCCAGATAAATGATGTGGGATGTCTTCCAGATGAATTTCGCAAACAAGTGACGTTCGATTTTCAAAACTCAATTCAAAGTGAAGATTGAATGATGGTTAAAAGCATTAAACATAGCCTGAAATTTAAATCCCTGAGCAAAATTGACAAGGGTAGAAAAAAAGACAAAAAGTCTTTTGCTTTTGCAGACAACTATATTATTGAAGCCACTTTTGGTATCACGATGTCTGATAAAAGATGATGCTAACGCCAATTTCAGGTATGTCATCTATCAAAATTTTTCATTGCTTCGTTGATGGTTTGACTAAAGTTTTTTTGGAATGGGGATACAGTTTTGATTTCACCAAATCTCTGAGCCTCCGCTATTCCCTCCTCCACACACATCACACATATCTTCAAATGGCTTGGTGCACAAAGTCAAGCAAATATAGACAACCGCTTTTGTTTTGACGGCGGAGTACAGCTCGCTTTCACTGCTTTCCTTGTCTAAACAAGTGATTGTTGTCCTACGTTCTGGCGAATGTAAACAATTTGCGAAAACCTAAATAAACCACGACATATTGACATTTTACATGAAACTCACATTTCAATTAAATTGATTTTCAGTGAATCGTGGTGTGTGTTTTAAAATTCGAGCTGCCGTTAAATTTATCAAATTCTTGTTAGAATTTACATAAGACCATTTGACTAGTCAGGTTACGTGCTTCTTAAATGTTTTAAATTCATATGATTGGGAAAATTCGAAAGTGCTTACGAGAATTTAAATTAACAGCAGTCCACTTGTCATATGTTTAATACAATTATAATCTATTCAACATAGTCAAATGTTGTGCCTTTGCACGACGAAAATAACGTAAAAACTATGTTAATTTCAGATCGACCAAAACTTTTATACCAAGTGAAAACTTAATATATATAGCAAAATCAGTTATACTCAAAATCCCAACAATTGTAAAGTTTAGTTTTGTCGTGCTATATCTATTAGCATATCTTTATAAGAGTTAACCTACCCACTAAGAATCCAAAAATTTCAAAATTACGGGAAATTTAGAACTTAAATCTTAAAAATACAAATAATCGGAGGATTATACATAAGAGTGGGCTTACATAAAATGTTTTTGAGTGGAGAATGATAATCCGGAAAATGAGATTTGATTTGTTTGAAAACTAGGGCAAAAACCTTCGAAATACCAAAAATCAAGAGGTACCATAATATAAAAGTTATACCTAAATGCCTTTTCAATGCCAAACAAATTAAAGTATCACAAATATATGTGCGATATCGAAAAGCGATATATGCTGTTGTTATACCCTACAACACTATGTGTTGGGGGTATTATAAGTTGATTGGGCCAAAAATTATGTAACACCACGAAATATTGGTTTCCCACATAGGAAAGTATATATGGATCTTCCTATCTCGAAGGAGCTGAGTCGATCTAGCTATGTATGTCCGTCCGTCCGTCTGTCCATGTTAATTTGTAATCACTCTACAGGTCGCAATTATAGCTCGATCCTCACGAAATTTAGAATGGAGGTGGGGCTAGGGCCAGAATAGAAAAATTTCATGATTTTGCAGCTGTTCTACAGGTCGCAATTATAAACCAATCGAAGCGGAAGTTAGCATGGGGCTAGAGCTTATTGGGTGAAATAGACCATAACATTTGTGTTATATAAAAGTCAAATTTTCTATTAAACCGCGAATATTTTTAATCCCGGCGAATTCAGAAATAGACGAACAGGTCAACCGTGACCGTTACGTAGATGCCGATAGTTAATATGTCGGATGTATATAGCGAAATATATACAATGTATATATAGAAAGGAAGGGATGTTAGCTAAAATGCTTATATCTCAAGAATGGCTAGATCGATTTCGACAAATTTCGTCAATCAGAATGCCCCCTTAACATAAAAGTATAAAATCTAAAAAAATCGCATAAAAATATGCCTATATTGATGTTATTATAGATTTTGTAGTATTTTGTGAAATTTTTTTATTTTTTCATATTTTTTATCGCATGTGATTTTTTCAATTTGACTTATAATATTGAATTGTACATTTTGTAATATTTTTTCTTTTATTATCCTCACGAAAAAGATTAGGGTTAGGCTCAAAATGGCTAGTCCTATTGTTTTTAAAGATGTCCGCAATATATTTAGGGGTTGAAATGGACCAACAACTAAAAATGTTCCTGATTTTGTAGCCGTTATAAAGTTAACAAATTGAATCCAAAGGAAATTTCGCATGAAGTTAGATTTATGACAGCGGGTAGAATGGACCACAACTTTTGTGTGTAAAAATACCAACATTTTTTATGCTGATTTCGTTGATGAATAAAGCCAAATATCGTAGACAAGCAAATCATATAGATGAGTCTAAATTTGGAGATACAGATGGGCCTCTTGCTTTTAGAGTTGATAGCAAAATATTTCATTAGGTACAAATGAACCAAAAACCGAAAATATTTCTGCTCTCACAATTGAAGAAAATTAAGAACAGGGAAGAATTCTAGCATTTTGGATAACCATTGGTATATGTATCTGTAAACTGGGCCACAACAACAAAAAGCTCGGTGGAGTGCGTAAATATTGGGCAAATGTCCCTGGTTAAAACGCTAAGGGTAATATCTGGGCAGTGCTCCATGACATAATTTCAAAAGCGAAATATTCCAAAATGGATTCGGACATAAAGAGGCTTCTAACATATTGAAGTGTTGCAGGGTATCACATGGTCGGCCCGCTCGACTATAGCCTTTGCTTACTTGTTTTGGTAATCAGGATGTGCCAAGCGGATATTTTTAAATTCATTCATAATTATATGCTGACTATACTTATTTGTGTGGTTATCAATAATTGATCACTCCATTTACAGTGCAACGAGATATTCGTTAGATTTCTTGGTAGTCTATTCGTTTACCTTCTTTAATTTGTAAAATTCTAGGCTTATCTTACAGGAAACGTATTCAAACGAAAATGTAAAGTCTAATATAAATTATAACGTATGCATTCCATGCACCACACTATGGTAATGGGTATTAGGTCTTTGTGATTTTTTGTAACAGACCAAATTAGATAAGTTAGGTCTACATTTAATATTTTTCACTTTCAAAGTCGAGTCCATCAGCGACGTGCGACGGAATTTATCCTCGAAGAAAGATTTAAAATTTGAAAGAAAAAAAACGTAAAAAACAAGTAAAGAAAGTCCTAACGTCGGGCGGGTCCGATTTTATCACACCCTGCACCACTTTGCTAATTTAGTAGAGCTCCACATAACAATTAAAAGTTTTTATGCGAGAATTCAATCATATACGCTATGATTATAATTATAATTTAAAGTTCAAAGAACTAAATATGCCGAAGCATTTGTATCTTTTAAATTAGGACTTGTATTGCCCATTTGGTGCACAATTAATTTGAAATCGGATAAAAATATATATGGGAGCTATATCCAAATCGGAAACGAACTCGATAAAATTTGGCAAAGATATTTCTGAGCTGTATTTGATGTATTTCCCTAATTATCGTGTGTATGCACTTGTTGGAGTGCATATTACGGCTGTGGGTAACAAATATGATAAATCGGATATATGGGAGCTATAGCTATATCTGAACCGATCGTCAAATTTGACATACTAGCTTCTAGACTCAATTCGATCGTAAATGCCAAATTTCATCCAATTTAGCCAAATATTAGACGTTTGGTGCACAATCAAAGGTAAATCGGACGAAGTTATATATGGGAGCTATATCCAAATCTGAACCGATCTCGATAAAATTTAGCAAATGCATTTCTGAGCTGTATTTGATATATTTCCCCAAATACTGTTGTTACATGGTGCATATTAAGCCTGCGGAGGACAAAAGTAGCAAATCGGATGAACAATATATACGGGAGCTATAGCTATATCTGAACCGATTTCGATCAAATTTGGCATACTTATTATCAGGTACAATCTGATCGTATGTGCAAAATTCCATCTGATATTACACGTTTGGTGCACAATAAAAGCAAATCGGGCGAAAATATATATGGGAGATATATCTAAATTTTGACCGATTATCTCCAATTTCAATATGGTCCGTCCTTGGGCCAAACAAATGATTTGGATAGGACAATAAATGCGAACTGTACTTTGTTTACAAAAATACATGGACAGACGGACGGACATGCATAAATCGACTCAGAATGTGATTCTATGCATATCATCAAAAGGAACTATGGTTCTATCTCGTTTCCTTTTGCCTGTTACAAACAAATGCACAAAGACATAATACCCTGACCACCTTGGTATAAAAACATTAAGCTCGGACGGGCCGAACTTTTAATACCCTTCACCTTATGGTAATGGAAACACTAGAACCAATTATGATCCATAAATACCAATTTTACCGCTATATAGGGATATACAAAGACGTGGACCTATACATACAATGTTTCGCCACACGAACTAGGACCCATCATAACCTACAAATACTAATTTGTAGACAAACTAGTGAAAAAATGTGGCAAAAACCATCAAAATACCGAATATCAAAATACCGAATAGCCCATTATATTGGGCTATACCCAAGCGTGGACCTATAATATTTTTCTCTTTCTAATTCGAGTTCATCAGCGATGTGCGACGGAATTTATCCTCGAAGAAAGTATTTAAAATTTGAAAAAAAAAAAACAAATAAAAAAACATTAAGTTCGGCTGGAATGGAAATCAATTATGACCCACAAATACCAATTTTTACCGCAATATAGGGATATAAAAAAAACGTGGACCTATACATACAATGTATCGCCAACGGAGCTAGAACCTATTATGACCAACTAATTCCAATTTTTAGACAAAACCGTGAAAAAAATTGACAAAAACCATCAAAATACCGAATATCGGGAGAAACTGTTATATTGGGCTATACCCAAGCGTGGACCTATATATACATTGTTTCGCCAAACGAACTAGGACCCATTATGACATACAAATACCAATTTTCAGACAAATTCATGAAAAAGTGTGGAAAAAATCATCAAAATACCGAATATCGGGACTATACCAAAACGTGGACCGATATATCTCATTTTCAATACCAACCATTCTAGACACAATGCAAATCATTCTGCTAAATTTTGACGCTCTACGTTAAATAATGTGGCCTGTATCGTGAGTTCAACAGTCAGACAAATGGACAGATAGACAGACGGACATCATTAAATCGACTTATGCTGATTATGAATATACATACATTATGGGGTCTACGACGAATATTTAGGGATGTTACAAACGGAATGACAAAGATAATGTACCCTCCTTTCCAAGGTGGAGGGATATATATATATATACCGATCCTTTGTTGTGAACTATATACCATATGAACCACTTCCGATTAGAAGAAATTTAAGCAACTCTTAATCTGATATATTTAATCAATCACGATCATAGTTTGTATTTAAATTCTAGCCTCATACCTTCACCAGCACTTTTTTAAACCGATTTCAAAATATTTTATATGATATATTATAAGTTTGATTGGGCCAAAAATTATGTAACACCACGAAATATTGGTTTCCCAAATAGGAAATTATATATGGATCTTCCTATCTCGCCGAGCTGAATCGATCTAGCTATGTATAACCGTCCGTCTGTCCATGTTAATTTGTTATCACTCTGCAGGTCGCATTTATGGCCAGATCTTCACGAAATTTAGAATGGAGGACTAGGGTCAGAATAGAACCCTATTTCTTTTGATCGCATAATATTTAGGGGTTGAAATGGACCTGATTTTGCAGTTGCTCTACAGGTCGCAGTTATAGACAAATCAAAGCGGAAGTTAGCATGGGGCTAGAACTTAGGGCTGGGCAGAAGCCTTCCAATTTTGAGGGTCATCGGGTAATATTTAGTGGGTGAAATAGGCCACAACATTTGTGTTAAATAAAAGTCAAATTTTCCATTAAACCGCGAATATTTTTAATCCCGAACAGGTCAATTCTGACCTTTACGTAGATGCCGATAGTAAATATATCGGTTATATATAGCGAAATATATACAATGTGTATATACAAAGGAAGGGGATGTTAATTAGAATGCTTATATCTCAAGAATGGCTGGACCGATTTTGACAAATTTTGTCAATTCAGAATGCCTCTTGACATAAAATTATAAAATCTAAAATAATTGCAGAAAAATATGTCAATAATGATGTTAATATAGATTTTGTAGTATTTTGTGACATTTTTTATTTTTTCATATTTTTTATTGCATGCTATTTTTTCAATTTGACTTATAATATTTTCCAATATTTTTTCACCTTACAACACAGGTTGGGTATATTATATAAGTATTGCAAATACCTCCGATCCTCACGAAAATTTTCACAAGGGTAGGGTTGGGCTCAGAAGGGCTAGGCCTATTGTTTTCAAAGATGTCCGCAATATATTAGGGGGTTGAAATCGACCAAAAACTAAAAATTGTCCTGATTTTGCAGCCGTTATAAAGGTCAAAAATAGAAACCAAAGGACACGAAATCTCTCACAAAGTTAGAGTTTAGGACAGCGGGTAGAATGGACCACTAATTTTGTGTGAAAAAATACCAGCATTACTTACAGGCGATATCCGAAATACACAAAAGGTGAACTTTTGGTTTTTTTATGCTGATTTCGTTGACGAATATAGCAAAATATCGTAGACCAGCAAATCATGTAGATGAGTCTAAATTTAGAGATACAGAGGGGCTCCTTGCATTTGTAGACGATTGCAAGATATTTAGGGGTTCAAATTAACCAAAAACAGAAATGTTTTTCCGATCACACAATTGAAGCCAATCGACACGCCTGTGAAGAGAGTTAAGGATATGGAAGAATTATAGCATTTTGAATGACCATTGGATTATATTTAGCTGTAAAATGGACCACAACAACTTATAAAACGACGGAGTGCGTAAATATTGGACAAATGTCCATGGATCAAAATGCTAATTTCAAAAGCGAAATCTTCTAAAATGGATTTGGACTTAAGGGGACTTCTAACATATTGTAGTGTTGTAGGGTATCACATGGTCGGCCCCGCACTACTATAGCCTTTGCTTACTTGTTAGAGTTTGGAACAGTTTTATCGTTGTTTTAATAAAAGCAAGTTCCGACTACAACAAAGTCTCCCGTTGTAAATCGCTCTAAGGCCCATATATTCATTCAATCACGACCATAGTTAGTATTTAAATTCTAGCATAATATCTCTATCATATCTTTTTCAAACCGATTTGAATTTTTTATTAGATTTGTACATTTCATAGAGTTTTGAACACATTTATCTTTGTTTTAATAAAAGCAAATTTACCGTCATGATTTGGATGCGTAGCATAAGTATGTATAAGAATCCCAACATAATCTCGCCTAAGGTTATTATACTTTGATTTCTAAAAAAAAATCTATTTACTAAAAATGCTCCCAACTCATAACTGTTTTTTTAACAAATAACGCACATTGTATACCGACTGTCAACATCTCCCCCATACATTGTATGATGATGTGACTAGATTTAAGCACCAAGATAATTTAAAACTTAATTTCCTTACAAAAAAGAGGCGCATGTTACTATTTTATTACTTCTAGGGTAAGTCTTTAGTAAAAACTGGTTTTAAAAACGGTTTTTAAGAAAACCGGCCAACTAAAAAAAATGTGTCGGACACTCCATTGCCACATAAATCATCGTCATTTCCAAATAGCCACAACAACACCCAGTACACGTTGCATAATTGAGTTAAAAGTAACGATCGTTAAAAAAAAATAACAGACAACCATTAAAGAAACAAAGTTTCTCCTTCTATTCGTCGCTTTGCAAACGATGTTTACATGGAGGAAATTACAGAAGGAAATATTGTTGAGAAGGCAAGGGCCTAGTCCCAAGGAGAAATGACATCTAAATGACTCATTTCAATTTTCTTCGCAGAGGAAATATTATGGAATTTATGCAAAGGCACACTTAACAGGCACTTGGAGAGAATTTTCTGTATCTATTTCTTGTCTTTTGGACATTTTACGACACAAACACATATATTGTTAGTACTGATGTTCTTTGGTGGACGTGAATAGTTATCTTCGCTTTTGGGTTTTTATGCAACCAAATGTTAAAAATCACCATATAATTAGATGTTATTTTCCAACGGCAATGTTGACACTGGGATGAAGTTACCGCTTCATCTTTCTATATCTATAAAAGAGGAAAATGTTTGTATGTTTGTTTGTTTGTTTGTTTGTTTGTTTGTAATTTATGGACTCGAAAACCGCTGAATAGATTTTCCTGAAAATTTCCATATATACTGCAACATCGCCTGAAAGTAACATAGGCTATATACATTTTTGAATTTCCACTTAGAACTGGAGATATAGCATCAGAATCGGAGGTACCTCCCAAAAATTTAGATTTTATATGCACATATCTATTGATTGGTCTCCAAATTTGGAATACGTAACGGAATTTGGAACAAAAATAAGTTTGCCAAATTATATTGTAATCGGTTCAGATTTAGATATAGCTCCCATATATATTTTCGACCGATTTCGTTCATTTAATGCCTCAAACACAATATGAATGTTCGATTCCAATGAAATTTGGAATGTGTGACGGGGATATTGAAATCGGCTCATATTTGGATGTAGCTCCCATATATATTTTCGGCCGATTTCAAGCATTTGATGCACAAAACACGCTATGTATCCCCAATTTCAATGAAATTTGAAACGTGTGATAGATTTTATCTAAAAAATTGATTTCCCAAATTATATTGAAATCGGTTCAGATATATCGGTTCAGGATATAGCTCCCATATACATTTTCGGCAGATTTCATGTATTTGGTGGACCAAACACAATATGTATTTCCAATTGTAATGAAATTTAAAATAATTAACGGGATTGGGAGCCAAAATGAATTTGTCAAATTAAATTGAAATCGGTTCAGATTTGGATATAGCTCCCATATATATTTTCGACCGATTTCATGTATTTGATGCACCAAACACACTATTTAACTCTAATTTCAATGAAATTTGGAGTGTGTAGCGGAAATTAAAACAAATATACATTTGTCAAATTATATTAAAATCGGCTCAGATTTGGATATAGCTCTCATATATATTTTAGACCGATTTCATGTATTTTATGCACCATACACGATATGTATGTTCGATTCCAAAGAAATTTGGAATATGTAACGGGATTTTGATTAGAAAATAAATTAGTCAAATTATATTAAAATCGGTTCAGATTTGGATATAGCTCCCATATATATTTTCCGCCGATTTCACATATTTGATGCACAAAACACGATACGTATTTCCGATTCCAATGAAATTCGGCATGAGTGGCTAAATTTGGTACAAAAATAAATTTGACAAATTATATTCAAATACGCTCAGATTTGATTATAGCTCCCATATATATACTCAGCCGATTTCACACATTTGATGCACCCAAAGCGAGAAAGACAAAATCTGGCACCAGTAAAAAAAATTGCCAAATTATATTGAAACCGATTGAGGTTTGGGTATAGCTAACATATATATTTCGACCCGTTTCATACATGTTATGCACCAAACATGATATATATGACCGATACCAATGAAATTCAGAATGTGTGGCGGAATTTGGTTACAATAATAAATGTGACAAATTGATTGGAAATTTGGTGTAATTTTGTGGCGGAATTTGGTGTAAAAGTAATTTTTTTAAAATTATATTAAAATCGGATCAGATTGGGATATGATTTTAATAAGAACCATTGATCCACATCGCCTTAGGCTAACACTAAAAAACAACACAACAGTTGATTTGAAATACGCTTATTACGGCGAAGTATGTTGCTATCTCGAATTCACTAATTGCGATAGAAATGCCACTCAACTTCAAAAGATTGCAGTTTACTGCACGCTTGGTATTTGCTATGAAATAAATAAATCCGAAGGACAAACCCTTCGTGTATGTATGTCATGTCACTGCTTTTCTAATGGTTTTGGTTATTTTCGCATTAAAGTAGTGCAATAATTATACCCTACACCACATAGTGGTAAGGGTATTATGTCTTTGTGCATTTGTTTGTAACATGGAGAAGGAAACGAGATAGACCCATAGTTACTTTTGAGAACCTTCATAGAATCACTTTCTGAGTCGATTTATGCATGTCAGTCCGTCTGTCCGTCCGTCCGTCCGTCCGCCTGTCCATGTATTCTTGTGAACAAAATGCAGGTCGCATTTATTATCCGATTGAGATGAAATTTTCCAAACAATATTTTTTTGGCCCAAGGACGAACCCTATTGAAATTGGTGAGAATCGGATCAAATTTAGATATAGCTCCCATATATATCTTCATCCGATTTCGAGTTAAATGTGCACCAAATATCCACTATCAGTCCAAATTACCTGAATTTTGGCACACAAAGCCGAGTTCGGCCTAGAAGCAAGTATATCAAATTTGGAGAAAATCGGTTCAGATATAGCTATAGCTCCCATATATATCTTTCATCCGATTTGATCTTTAAGTCCCTCACATTCCTACTATGCACTCCACAACCGTGATATTTGGTACCAGGTATTAAATGGAGCACAGAAATTGCTGTTTTAAATTTTATCGAAATCGGTTCAGATTTGGATATAGCTCCCATATATATCTTCATCCGATTTCGGGTTAATTGACCACCAAATGGCCAATATCAGCCCAAATGGCCCGAATTTTGGCACATGTGACCGAGATTAGCCTTAAAGCAAATACAACAAATTTGGAGAAAATCGGTTCAGAAACATCTATAGCTCCCATATATATATTCATCCGATTTCGGGTTAAATGTGCACCAAATGTCCACTATCAGTCCAAATTACCTGAATTTTGGCACACCTAACCGAGTTCGGCCTAGAAGCAAGTATGTCAAATTTGGAGAAAATCGGTTCAGATATAGCTATAGCTCCCATATATATCTTTCATCCGATATGGTGTTTAAGCCTCTCAAATTCGTAATATGCACTCCACAAGAATGATATTTGGTACCAGATATAAGATACAGCCCAGAAATAGCTGTTTGTAATTTTATCGAAATCGGTTCAGATTTGGATATAGCTCCCATATATATCTTCATCCGATTTCGGGTTAATTGACCACCAAATGGCCAATATCAGCCCAAATGGCCCGAATTTTAGCACATGTGACCGAGATTAGCCTTAAAGCAAATACAACAAATTTGGAGAAAATCGGTTCAGAAACATCTATAGCTCCCATATATATATTCATCCGATTTCGGGTTAAATGTGCACCAAATGTCCACTATCAGTCCAAATTACCTGAATTTTGGCACACCCAACCGAGTTCGGCCTAGAAGCAAGTATATCAAATTTAGTGAAAATCAGTTCAGATATAGATATAGCAACCATATATATGTTTCATCCGATTTAGAGTTTTAGTCCCATACATTCGTAATATTCACTCCACAACCATGATATTTGGTACCAGGTATTAGATGGAGCACAGGAATAGCTGTTTTAAATTTTATCGAAATCGGTTCAGATTTGGATATAGCTCTCATATATATATTCATCCGATTTCGGGTTAAATGTGCACTAAATGGTCAATATCAGCCCAAATCACCAGTCTAGAAGCTAATACGTAAAATTTGGAGAAACCCGGTTCAGAGATAGCTATAGTTCGTAAAATGCACGATAGAATTAGATAGATTTTGATTTTGTACCAAATATCTCATAGAGCTCTGAAATGCCCTGTATAAACCTTTTTACGAGAGCTCTACTAAATATGCATAGTGGTGTAGGGTATCATATTGTCGGCCCCGCCCGACTTTTGAGCTTTCCTTACTGTTTTTTTTTTTAATTTTTTTAAATTTGTTTTTTTTTTTTTAATTAACATATATTCGTAAATAAAATTTTGAATGCATATAAAATCAAAAGGGGTAGCGAAGCGCACCGGGTTCAGCTAGTCTTACATATATAAGTATATACGATTTGATAAAGTAATTATATTTGATAAAGTAATTATATTTGATCCTATTAAAAATAATTAGATTAAAAACAAGTAAAAAACATTAAGTTCGGCCGGGCCAAACTTTTAATACCCTCCACCTTAGGGTAAAGGAAACATTAGAAGAAACGTGACAAAAACCTTTAAAATTCCGAATATCGGGAGGTAGCATTATATGGGGGCTGTACCAAATCGTGGACCTACACATGCAATGTTTCGCCAAAGGAGCTAGAACCCAATATGACCTACAAATACCAATTTTCAGACAAATCCATGAAAAAATGTGGCAAAAATCATCAAATTACCGAATATCGGGAGGTACCGTCATATGGCGGCTATACCAAAACGCGGACCTATAATTACAATGATTCGTCACACAAACTGGGACCCATTATGATCTACAACTACCAATTTTAAGAGAAATTCTTGAAAAAATGTGTCAAAAATCATCAAAATACCGAATATTGGGAGGTACCGTTATATGGGGACTATACCAAAACGTGGACCTATACATACAATGTTTCGCCACACGAACTAGGACCCATTATGACCTAAAAATACCAATTTTTAGACAAATCAGTGAAAAAATGTGCAAAAACAATAAAAATACCTAATATCGGGAGGTACCTTTATATGGGGGCTATACCAAATCGTGGACCCATACATGCAATGTTTCGCTACCGGAGCTGGAACTGATTATGACCAACAAATACCAATTTTTAGACAAATCCGTGAAAAAATGTGACAAAAATAATCAAAATACCGAATATCGGGAGGTACCTTTATATGGGGGCTATAACAAAACGTGGACTTATACATGCAATGTTTTGCCATACGTACAGGGATCTGTTATGACCTACAAATACCAACTTTAGACAAATCCGTGAAAAAATGTGGCAATAACCATAAAAATACCGAAAATCAGGAGGTACCGTTATATGGGGACTATACCAGAACGTGGACCGATATATCTCAATACCAATCATCCTTTTCAATACCAATCATCCTAGACACAATGCAAATTGCTCTGCTAAATTTTGGCGCTCTACGTCAAATAATGTGGGCTGTATCGTGATTTCAACAGACAGACAGACAGACATCGTTAAATCGACTTAGAATTTTATGCTGATTATGAATATATATACATTGTGGGGTCTACGACGAATATTTAAGGATGTTACAAACGGAATGACAAAGTTAATATACCCTCCTTTCCATGGTGGCGGGTATAATAAACATGTACAATGTGTTTATGAAATTATTTTAACAAATTTATATACCCCCAATTTTAGATGTTTTGAATGTTTTAGCGGGGTTTACTTTAATTTCTGGTTCCCGAAATCACCAAGAATTTAAACTTTATTGTGCTACTAAACTCAAATTTCCGAGGTTAATTTTTGCAGGTCATGCACTTTATGCAAAACAACACAGTTCTTCACATTTTACAAACTTTATCATCAGTCTGTTTGAATGGTATTTAAGACACTGCGTGTCTTAGTTGCCTTGCTACTTGCTGGAAGTAATAAATTTGTTTTAACCTGTAGCGCCGTACTAATTTTTTCTGTCTACTAATCCTTTAACGTATCTAACTGTCGGCTGAAAACTAAGGATTACAGCATGCAAACACGACGGCAAGAAGATTAGAAAATTAATTCAACAAATGTTGGAATCTTGTAGTCAGTTTACCGCTTCTGTGAATGTCGTATTTCTTAGAAAATGTTTATGAGGAGCAAGAAACAACAGAAAAATTATTTTAGTCAAAAGTATTAGAAAATGTGGCTTAAATCGGCAAATTACCATAGTATTGGCAAGTGACAAGATCATAGCCACGCTTAGAAAAGTCCATCTAGCAAAAGACGAATGTTCAGGTCCACGAACTTAATGTCCTTGTTAATGGTATGTAACCTTAATTTATCGTTCTGTAATTTACTTCTTTCCAGAACATGGTCAACCTTTTGCTATTTTCAATATTCTTTATAACATTTTCCAAACAATTTAACTATTATTTGGTATTTCCAATTACCAATGGTGGAGGCATAAAAATTCGGT
This sequence comes from Musca domestica, assembly GCF_030504385.1. Classification (NCBI taxonomy): domain Eukaryota; kingdom Metazoa; phylum Arthropoda; class Insecta; order Diptera; family Muscidae; genus Musca; species Musca domestica. Next base: position 21,136,146 of record NW_026712299.1, read on the forward strand.
CGAGCTTAAAATGTTCCTTGTTTAATTTTTGAATGTCTAATTTTTGGGATACTATATAACACATCATGACAGAAGAATACAGGTAGATGCATCAACGCTTGGTAACATAGATATGCCAAAAATTTTTAAATAGGTATTTTTCAAATATAAATAGATTTTTATATGTTTTCTTATACGACGTCACATCCCATGTAACCCATTGTATATATTTTAACTATCCAAGCTATATGTTTAAAATGGAATTCAGTTTTTCTGTACATAATTTTTTTATTTCCATAAACTGTCACCTTCCCGTAAAATGTATTTTCAATGTTCATGTCTATTATAATTAAGTGAATCTTAATGGAGTACAAATGAAAAGAAAAATTTCGACTTATTATACTTTTTTAAGTGCACTTTTTCCCAAATACATTATCTCCCACTACTGACATCTGTTCATAAGTTTCATATGATAATAATGTGGACACATACTTACAACTCCACACAAAGTTATGATCAGCCAAAACAAAAAAAAGTGTCACTTCATCTTCGTCGTCGACGTCGTCTTTATGAAACAGAAACTTTAATACTTGCATTATGATTTCCAGTTCCTTGACACTGCATATTTCAGTTTCAGTTGTTATTGGTGTCGGTGGTGTTGATGATGTTGCTAATGTTAATGATGCTGTCATTCAGATGTGTGATGGTTCCTGAGCATGTGTTGCTCTGTTGTCATCGCTACCAAAAGCGGCCATCAAAAGGAAACACGAGGGATAAAAACATAAGAAAATCCAGTAGCTGCAACACCAGCATGTCGCTCTTGCATGTCGCATTTATCAGAATTTCCAATTTAGAGTTTAAAACAAAAGATACAAAAAAATGGAATACCAAGAAGAAAATAAATAAATAATACGAATTAAAGGGATTTTATAGATTTGATTGGACCAAAAAGTGTATAACACTTTGAAATTAGTCTATTTCGCTGACATGAATCAATCCGTTTTCCTCCGTATTGGTAAGGATATTATGTCTTTGTGCATTTGTTTGTAACATGGAGAAGGAAGCGAGATAGACCAATAGATACTTTTGAGGATCTCCATAGAATCACTTTCTGAGTTGATTTATGCATGTCAGTCCGTCTGTCCGTCCGTCCGTGTGTCTGTCCATGTATTCTTGTGAACAAAATGCAGGTCGCATTTATTATCCGATTGAGATGAAATTTTGCACAAATCATTTGTTTGGCCCAAGGACGAAATTGGAGATAATCGGTCAAAATTTAGATATAGCTCCCATATATATGGTTCATCCGATTTGTTATTTTGGTCCTCCGTAGCCGTAATATGCACTCTGTAACGACAATATTTGGGGAAATATATCAAATGCAGGTCAGAAATACCTTTGCTAAATTTTATCGAGATCGGTTCAGATTTGGATATAGCTCCCATATATAACTTCGTCCGATTTACCTTTTATTGCGCACCAAACGTCTAACATAGGGTATAAAAACTCTACTTTATGGGACTAACAATGATTATTTAAACCAGTAAAGAAAGTCCTACACCCTACACCACTTTGCTAATTTAGTTAAGCTCCACATAACAATTAAAAGTTTTTGAAGAGTTCAATCATACACCCTCTGATTATAATTATAATTTAAAATTCAAAGGACTAAATATGCCGAAGCATGTGTATCTTTTAAATTCGGACTTGTATTGCTCATTTGGTGCAAAATTAATTTGAAATCGGATAAAGATATTATGGAAGCTATATCCAAATTTGAACCGATCTCGATTAAATTTAGCAAATGTATTTCTGAGCTGTATTTGATATTTCCCTGATTATCGTTGTTACGGAGTGCATATTACGGCTGTGGGTAACAAATACAACAAATCGGATGAACAATATATATGTGGGAGTTAGAGCTATATCTTAACCGATCTTCATTAAATTTGGCATACTACCTTCTAGACTCAATTAGGTCGTATGTGCCGAATTCCATCCTATTTGGGCAAATATTAGACGTTTGGTGCACAATAAAAGGTAAATCGGACGAAGTTATATATGGGAGCTATATCCAAATCTGAACCGATCTTGATAAAGTTTAGCAAATGTATTTCTGAGCTGTATTTGATATATTTCCCCAAATATTGTTGTTGCAGAGTGCATATTACGGCGGCGGTGGACAAAAATAACAAATCGGATGAACTATATATATGGGAGCTATAGCTATATCTGAACCGATTTCGATCACATTTGGCATACTTATTTTCAGGCCTAATTTGGGTGTATATGTAAAATTCCATACAATTCGGGCTGATATAACACGTTTGGTTCACAATAAAAGGCAAATCGGCCGTAGATATATATGGGAGCTATATCTACATTTTTACCGATTATCTCCAATTTCAATAGGGTTCATCCTTGGGCCGAACAAATGATCTGTGCAAAATTTCATCTGGATCGGGCAATAAATGCGACCTGTACTTTGTTTACAAAAATACATGGACAGACGGACGGGCGGACATGCATAATTGGACTCAGAATGTGATTCTATGCAGATCGTCAAAAGGAACTATGGGTCTATCTCGTTTCCTTTTGCCTGTTACAAACAAATGCACAAAGACATAATACCCTGACCACCTTGTGGTGTAGGGTATAAAAACTCTACTTTATGGGACTAACAATGATTATTTAAAAAAGTTAAACAAGAATTTATAATAAATTATATTAACAATGAGTTTCTGATAACCACATCTTAAGTTCGATATTGCCCGTAACAAATAAAGATTTGAAAAATGATGCTACGATTGCTTTGATCAGAAGGCACAAATAATATTAACTCAGCCATTTAAAACAAAAATGACAACACTTATAATCAGATAAATGCATTAAATGAAAAATGTTGGTTTTGGAAGCCAAAAGAAAAACATAGACATTTTTATTCTCTTATATACAACAGACAACAATATTAAATTGTATTTTATTTCGACTACAAAAGAAAAGCAAAAGTCAAAACTATTACCCTACACCACTTCTAATATAAGAACCAGTAAGGAAAGCTCAAAAGTCGGGCGGGGCCGACTATATGATACCCTACACCACTATGCATATTTAGTATAGATCTCGTAAAAAGGTTTATACAGGGCATTTCAGAGCTCTATGAGATATTTGGTACAAAATCAAAATCTATCTAATTCGATCGTGCATTTTACGAACTATAGCTATCTCTGAACCGGGTTTCTCCAAATTTGACGTATTAGCTTCTAGACAGAATTCGGTCTTATGTACGAAAATTCAGGTGATTTGGGCTGATATTGGCCATTTGATGCACAATTAACACGAAATCGGATGAAGATATATATGGGAGCTATATCCAAATCTGAACCGATTTCGATAAAATTTAAAACAGCTATTCCTGTGCTCCATCTAATACCTGGTACCAAATATCACGGTTGTGGAGTGAATATTACGAATGTAAGGGACTAAAACACTAAATCGGATGAAACAAATATATGGCTGCTATATCTATATCTGAACCGATTTTCACTAAATTTGATACACTTGCTTCTAGGCTGAATTGTCCGATGTACTAAAATTCAGTCCATTTGGGCTTATATTGGCCAGTTGGTGCACAATTAACCCGAAATCGGATGAAGATATATATGGGAGCTATATCCAAATTTGAACCGATTTCGATAAAATTACAAACAGCTATTTCTGGGCTGTATCTTATATCTGGTACCAAATATCATTCTTGTGGAGTGCATATTACGAATGTGAGAGACTTAAACACCAAATCGGATAAGACATATATATGGGAGCTATAGCTGTTTCTGAACCGATTTTCTCTAAATTTGTTGTATTTGCTTTAAGGCTAATCTCGGTCACATGTGCCAAAATTCGGGCCATTTGGGCTGATATTGGCCATTTGGTGGTCAATTAACCCGAAATCGTATGAAGATATATATGGGAGCTATATCCAAATCTGAACCGATTTCGCTATTTCTGTGCTCCATCTAATACCTGGTACCAAATATCACGGTTGTGGAGTGCATAGTAGGAATGTGAGGGACTTAAAGATCAAATCGGATGAAAGATATATGGGAGCTATAGCTATATCTGAACCGATTTTCTCCAAATTTGATATACTTGCTTCTAGGCCGAACTCGGTTGGGTGTGCCAAAATTCAGGTAACTTGGACTGATAGTGGACATTTGGTGCACATTTAACTCGAAATCGGATGAAGATATATATGGGAGTTATATCTAAATTTGATCCGATTCTCACCAATATCAATAGGGTTCGTCCTTGGGCCAAAAAAATATTGTTTGGAAAATTTCATCTCAATCGGATAATAAATGCGACCTGCATTTTGTTCACAAGAATACATGGACAGACGGACGGACGGACGGACAGACAGACGGACTGACATGCATAAATCGACTCAGAAAGTGATTCTATGAAGGTTCTCAAAAGTAATTATGGGTCTATCTCGTTTCCTTCTCCATGTTACAAGCAAATGCACAAAGACATAATACCCTTACCACTATGTGGTGTAGGGTATAAAAACTCAAGGCATTCGTGTAATTTAGAATTGTGGAAACAGTTTCTGTCAATAAGAAATCTTCTCTATTTTAGAAATAAGAGTAGAGGTGGCTGTTAGTTTGAATACCCTATGCCACAGTAGGATTGTTATTTGACTTAACCAGGAAAAGATTAGGCTATACTCAATTTTCTTTAAAATACACGTGTCTTCGCTCTGTTCAGAAGCATTTTTATACCCTCCACAATAGTATGGAGGGTATATTAAGTTTGTCATTCCGTTTGTAACACCTCGAAATACATATTTTAGACCCCACAAAGTATATATTCTTGATCAACATAAAATTCTATGTCGATGACCGACCGATCTGTCCGTCTGTGGAAATCACTCTGGCTTCCGAACAAATTGAAGTAGATTGATAACATTTTGCTCAAATGTATGCTATGTCTGCAGGACTATGTTATGTCTGGTATTGAAAATGGGCCATGTAGGTCAACGTTTTGGTATAGCCCCCATATAACTGTACCTCCCGATAGTTTCAAATTTGGATTTTGAAGTTCGTAATAGATACAAAAGCCTAAGACAGAAAATTGTCTGTCCAGATCCACGTCTTCGTAGAGCCCCCATATAACGGTACCTTCCGAAATTCGGTATTTTGATTTATCGATATCATAACCGATTTTTAAGATTCGCATTTGAATATTGTAATGACATATGACAAATGCTACCTACGCAGGTTCATGTCGTCGTATAGACCCTAATATAATAGCTATCGTTATTTTTAAGATTCTAATATTAATTTTATTGTTGGTGGAGGGTTCGGCCCGGCCGAACTTACAGCTTTTTTACTTGTTTAAAATGTACTTCATATTTGAATACAGAAAAAATTCATTGGTCCTTTATTCAAATGTTTTTGTTTTGTTTTTAAGTGCAGGATGCGACATGGTCGACATACGAAAGTTAATCGTGCTTGTATTAAAATAAAAATCGCGTATTTTAAACATCGTCGCTAATCTTCGGCATAAATGGCGAAGTAAATCACACTCAAATTTATATCATCAATGATTTTTGCATGCCATCATCGGTATTGTTCATCTGTTAGCAGTTGAAGTAAGGCACGTTCCTAATTTTTAATGCCAATCTCTAAACCAGTTTGAGTGCCTGTTGCCAGGTATATTTTCATTCAACATGGATGGCTTATTCTTGGTTAACTTAATCTTGCAGCATTTTACAATAGCAACATGACAATTGTCTCAAGAGACGCTAGAACAAAATATACACAATGGGGAGCACGATACCACAGCAGCATTGAAAAACTTGGCAACGAAATTTACTTTACTACATTAAATGTTGAAAATGCCAAGCTTTAGTAGTTGTATATTTCTAGTTTCTTAATTCACTTTTTTCTTTAGCTGTTTAATTCTCATGGTAAGAAAATTTCATCGTGAACCTCACAATTTTACTTGCCATAACTGTGGTAACCATTTCTTATAAACCGAGATTTCATTCATGAAATTTTCAACTTCACAAAGAATGTCGTGGCCTTTTGAAAACTTTAACTACCCTTTAATTACCACACTTTTAAGATGTCATTAATTTCAATTTAATGATGGATTAACACCACTGCAATCAAATGTTTTCTTGCATTGGAATGGAATGAAGTGCATTTAACTGGTTTATTGCAGTCAAACAATACTCCATAGATGAGAAATTTCTTCATTTCATTCAATTCCTCTTTCAATCTGGCATTGCCTTGAATCTTTACTAGCGCTTGTTCTAATGGATGATTAATTACGGTCCAATTTAAATGGGTCTACTTTGATTTACAGCCGTACACAAAGAAACAATTGTATATTAAAGATGGTATTAATGGTTCAAAATCACACAAATGGATTAGGATGTAAACACGAATGCAGTCGATAAAGAAGTTTAGACACATTAATGGTTAATCATAGTGAAGAAAATAATGATAAACCTGTGGTTAATAAAAGTTAAAGGGAATATTTAAAGCGCTTTTTACAATATTGGTTTCATTTTAAATGTTTATACCCTCCACCATACATAGTATGGAGGGTATATTAAGTTCGTCATTCCGTTTGTAACTCATCGAAATAATCATTTTAGACCCAACAAATTCTTGATCAGCGTAAAATTCTAAGACGATTAAGCCCTGTCCGTCCGTCCGTCTGTCCATCTGTTGTAATCACGCTACAGTCAAAACGAATTAAGATAGAAAGATACAATTTTGTACAGATCTTTTGTCTGCAGGCAGTTCAAGTTCGAAGATGGGCTATATCGGTGCACGATATCATATAGCCCCCACATAACGGTACCCCCCGATATCCTTTATTTTGATGATTTTAGACACATTTTCCAATGGAATAGTTTAAAAATCCACAAGAGGACTTCTTTGTGAACACTTAACCCCCTGAAAGAGAATTGTCTATATGGGTCCACGATATCGTATAGCCCCCATATAACTGTACCCCCCGATATTCGGTATTTTGATAATTTTAGCCACATTTTCCAATGGAATAGTCTGAAAATCCCCACGAGTAGTTCTTTCTGAGCACTTTACTCCCTGTAAGAGAATTGTCTATATAGGTCCACGATATCCTATAGCTCCCATATAACGGTACCCACCGATATTCGGGATTTTGATGATTTGATCCACATTTTGCAATGGAATGGTCTGAAAATTCACACAAGGAGTTCCTTGTGAGTACTTTATCCCTTGAAAGAGAATTATATACATAGGTCTACGATATCGTATAGCCCCTACGATATCGTAGTACCCCCCGATATTCTGTATTTCGATGATTTTAGCCACATCTTTCAACCGAATAGTCTGAAATTCTACACAAAGAGTTCTTTGTGAGCACTTCAGCCTCTGAAACGGGATTGTATATATAGGTTCACAATATCGTATATCCCCCATATAACGGTACCCCCGATATTCGGGATTTTGATGATTTGAGCCATATTTCCCAATGGAATGGTCTCAACATTCACACAAGGCGTTCCATGTGTCAGACATTATTCCTTGAAAGATAATTATAATTATATATCCTATAGCCCCCATATAACTGTACCCCCCTCCTTCCGATATTCGGTTTTTTATGATTTTAGCCACATTTTTAAACGGAATTGTCTGAAATTCTAACAAAAAGTTATTTGTGAGTACTTTAGACATAGATTTGTGTATATAGGTCCACAAAATCGTTTATCCCCCCATATATCGGCACCTTCCGATATTAGGTATTTGAAAGAATTTAACACAACTTTTAAATTTTTTTTTTTTTTTTTTTTGAAAATGTCCTAATTCGTTCCAAATGGTGGAGGGTATTCAAAGTTCGGCCCGGCCGAACTTACTGCTTTCTTACTTGATCTTGTTGTGTCTGTGGAGGAATATCAACTGAGTCAATTTAATAAAGCGATAGGAGATCATACTCTGATTCGTAGCACCACTACACTCGACTTTCAAAAGGAGTTAGAACGGAGAGAACAATGAGAGAACGCTTTAAGTTTGACTGGGTCGAAAGTTTTAGACCCGCAACCATGATAAAAATTAAACATTAGAAGACATATGTTTTTATTTAAAAATTATGAAATCAATTATTACTATTTAGTCTTGGTGACTAGCTTCCTTTGTTAAAATAATTTATTTAAATTTCAGCAATTCAGTTGAGTATCACTATTGATATTCGGCACTGGAGCTGCATAAGTTTTTGTTCTTTTTTTTTTTAAAAAAACCTCAAAATTTCCAACGTCAAATATGTGGAAAATATGAAAATATGAAATAATTTTCCCGCATATCGGGATGTATCGTTATGTGGTGACTATGCGATATCGTGATCCGATATTGCTTCCAACTTGACCTGCCTGCAGGCACAAATCTGCACAAAATTGTGAGCTACCTATCTTAATTCTTTTCGACTTTTGCGTGATTATAACAGACGGAGAGACTGACATGTCTGACTGTTCTTATTTCGAAATTATTTGCAATTTCATGGATATATAAGGATAGTCCAAACTTCAAAAACTTTACGGTCTACACAGTCAATAAACATTTGTTTCCAAGGAAAACAATTGTTTGGAATTTGTACTCCTTATCTGTATGTTACTTCGGCATTCTGTGTGTTATGTTTCCATATGCCCTCTGTAGTTTCCACATCACATTTTTTTCGCTTTGCCAAACAAACTCAGTGTGTTGTGACTTTTTATTGACTCCTCCCTAATAATGTAAGCATTTATGTGCACCACACTATGATTATCCCATATAAAGAGTCACAATCAGATGAAGTACACACAAACATATCGGGCAGAAGTGCATCCCTGGTGCGGGAGGGAAATCTAGACCTTTGAGTTTAAGGTCGACTAATGGTGGCATCAAGCCGAGTCGCCACGAACAAGGTTTGATTAGAAATCAGTGCTTATTTGCACTTCTTTGCAACGCTTCTTCATTTTTTGTGTTATTTGGGATTATGTATTCAATGATTGTTCATCCTAAAGATATGGCAAATCATAATTAAATTGTTTTTATACCCTCCACCAAAAAAAGTAGGGAGGGTATATTAAGTTCGTCATTCCGTTTGTAACTCATCGAAATAATCATTTTAGACCCAGCAAAGTATATATATTCTTGATCAGCGTAAAATTCTAAGACGATTTAGCCAAGTCCGTCCGTCTGTTGTAATCACGCTACAGTCTAAACGAATTAAGATAGAAAGCTAAAATTTTGCACAGATCTCTCTTTTGTCTGCAGGCAGGTCAAGTTCGAAGATGGGATATATCGGTCAACGATATCGTATAGCCCTCATATAACGGTACCCCCGATATTCGGTATTTTGATGTTTTTAGCCATAGTTTTCAACGGAATTGTATGAAATTCTACAAAAGGAGTCCCTTGTGGACATTTTACCACCTCAAAAAGAATTGTCTATATAGGTCCACGATATCGTATATCCCCCATATAACTGTACCCCCCGATATTCGGTATTTTGATGATGTTAGCCACATTTTTCAATGGAATTGTCTTAAAATCCACACAAGAAGTTCCTTTTGAGTACTTTAGCCCCTGAGAGAGAATTGTCTATACAGGTCCATGATATCGTATATCCCCCATATAACGGGCATGCCCCTTGTGGGCATTTTACCCCCTCAAAAAGATGTGTCTATATATGTCCACGATATCGTATATCCCCCATATAACTTTACTCCCCGATATTCGGTATTTTGATGATGTTAGTCACACTTTTCAATGGAATTTTCTTAAAATCCACACAAGTAGTTCCTTGTGGGTACTTTATACCTCAGCAGAGAATTATCTATATAGGTCCACGATATCGTATAGCCCTCATATAACGGTACCCCCGATATTCGGTATAGTTTTCAACGGAATGGTCACAAGGGGTTCTTTGTACACAAGGGGTTCTTTGTCAGCACTTTACCCCCCGACAGAGAATTCTCTATATAGGTTGATGATAACGTATAGCTCCCATATAACGATACCCCGCAATATTCGGTATTTTGATGATTTTAGCCACATTTACCAATCGGAGTTCTTTGTGAGCACTTTACCCCTGAAACTTAATTGTCTATATAGGTCCACCATATCGTATATCCCCCATATAGCGGTACTCCCCTATATTCCGTATTTTGATGATTTTAGCCACTTTTTCCTATGGAATTATCTGAAAATCCACTCAAGGAGTTCCTTGTGAGTACTTTACACGCAGACATAGATTTGTCTTTATAGGTCCACAATATCGTATATCCCCCCATATCGGCACCTTCCTATATTAGATATTTTAATGATTTTAAAATAATTTTTAATGGATTTTATTTTTTTTGAAAATTTTCTAATTCGTTCCAAATGGTGGAGGGTATTCAAAGTTCGGCCCGGCCGAACTTACTGCTTTTTTACTTGTTATTTTCTTACAGTTTTTGGAATTGTATGTAGTTTTGTTTGCCCTACAACAGTATGTGTTGGGGGTATTATAAGTATGATTGGGCCAAAAATTATGTAACACCTCGAAATATTGGTTCCCACATAGGAAAGTATATATGGATTTTCCTATCTCGCCAAGCTGAGTCGATCTAGCCATGTTTGTCCGTCCATCGGTCTGTCCATGTTAATTTGTAATCAAGGTACAGGTCGCAATTATGGCACGATCTTCACGAAATTGAAAATGGAGGTGGGGATAGGGTCAGAATAGAAGCATATTGTTTTATGAGATGATCGTATAAAATTTAGGGGTTGAAATGGACCAAAAACTGAAACATTTCCTCATTTTGCAATTGCTCTCCAGGCCGCAATTATAAGGCATTCAACGCGGAATTTTGGATGGAGTTAGAGTTGAGGCATGAGCAGAAGTCTACCAATTTGGAGGTCATCGGGCAATATTAAACGGGTAAAATATCTCATAACTTTTATGTCAAAAAATACGAAAATTTTCACAAAACTGCGAATATTTTTAGTCCTGCGAATATTTTATTTAAAATCGCGTAAAACTCTGCCAACAAAAAAGTTAACATTTTTTCAATTATTATCATATTTTTTTATCGCATGCGATATTTTCAATTTGACTTACATTTTTAATTGTACGTTTTAAAAAGAATGTCTACACCTTGCAACACTATGTTTTGAGGGCATTATATACAGGTCACAATTATCGTATGATCCTAACGAAATTTTGCACAGGGGAAGGGTTAGGTTCAGAATTAAAGCCTATTGTTTTTGAAGATGTACAAAAAAATGAAAATTTTCCTGATTTGCAGACGATATACAGGTCACAATTTAAAACCAAAAGACACGGAATTTTGCATGAGAAGAGGTTAAGAACAGGGAAGATGTCGAGCATTTTGGATGATCTTTAGAGTATATTTAATTGTAAAATGAAACACAACTTTCCTGTGAAATTGTTTTGAATACCTGACAACACGACGTAGTGAGTAAATATTGGGCAAATGCCTTCGGTAAAATGCCCCCGGTCAAATACCTAAGGGTAAAACCTGGCCAGGGCCCTATGAGATTATTTCAAAAACGAGATCTTTCAAAATGGATTTGGACATAGAGGGGGTTCTAACTTATTGTAGTGTTGTAGGGTTTCACATGGTCGGCCCCGCACGACTATAGCCTTTGCTTACTTGTTTTTTACATGTGTATACTTAGTATGATATGAGAGCAGAAGAATAAGGTAGTTAAATACTGACAGTGTGACTTTTGGAAAAACGTATTTTAAATGTACAAAAAGTATAGAACGTTACAAAATGGTACATTCTTATAATTACATTAGTATATTAATATAATATGGTTGAATTCGTTCGTTAAGGTTACAAAAATTATTAAAAGTTACAAAGTGATACATCATTATTTTTGGCCGATCGATAATATTTGTTAAACTTTGAAATCTTGCGTGAGATTTACTCTTGTATGATATAAAATACTTAATAGTGTGCAATTTACATTGATCGATCAGAAGGACCTTGAGTCAGGAGATCTTGCATTTTATATTTTGGTTGCTTATATCTGAAGCATTACCCCATTGGCTTAACTTAAAATTACTGTCTATTACAGAGAGCAATGTTTTTGAAAACGAAACTGTCAGCTTTACAATATTTTTTGATCGCTACCATTATCATGAATTCATCCCGGAGAAGGGAATGATCACTTGGCTTTTCAGATTTTTGGTATGAAGACTTTGGTGAAAAGCTTTTACCAAAAATCATCATAACAAAATGTTGCAGACTGCCAGCACATTTGAGGAGCTTTGAATGCATACCAAATCTCTAATGGGAGAAACTTTTAATATTTAAAGTAAAATGTAAAAAATAACTACCATCTTCTAATACAAGCAAATATACTCGTTCAGCCCTCTTTCCAAATTAAACATCAAATCCCTAAGCTTCTTCCTAATGTGTTAACAGCTGGATATGAAATAAAAGGCGGTTGTTTTTCATCCAAATTGACAAAGGTTAAAGTGGGAGTCTTCGGAAAGGTTTTAACTAATTAACAAATACATGAAGTCTACGCCATTTCCTTGATAATTAATAATCCATATATGGGAGGAATGGAAACGAAAATTGACAAAGTTTGGTATATTTGAATAAAAGTTTTAAGAAGTACATTTATACATGCATTTTATTGGCTGTTTCCAACAACTTTTTTATTTCCCCAGATAAATGATGTGGGATGTCTTCCAGATGAATTTCGCAAACAAGTGACGTTCGATTTTCAAAACTCAATTCAAAGTGAAGATTGAATGATGGTTAAAAGCATGAAACATAACCTGAAATTTAAATCCCTAAGCAAAATTGACAAGGGTAGAAAAAAAGACAAAAAGTCTTTTGCTTTTGCAGACAACCATATCATTGAAGCCACTTTTGGTATCACGATGTCTGATAAAAGATGATGCTATCGCCAATTCCAGGTATGTCATCTATCAAAATTTTTCATTGCTTCGTTGATGTTTTGACTAAAGTTTTTTTTGGAATGGGGATACTGTTTTGATTTCACCAAATATCTGAGCCTCCGCTATTCCCTCCTCCACACACATCACACATATCTTCAAATGGCTTGGTGCACAAAGTCAAGCAAATATAGACAACCGCTTTTGTTTTGACGGCGGAGTACAGCTCGCTTTCACTGCTTTCCTTGTCTAAACAAGTGATTGTTGTCCTACGTTCTGGCGAATGTAAACAATTTGCGAAAACCTAAATAAACCACCACATATTGACATTTTACATGAAACTCACATTTCAATTAAATTGATTTTCAGTGAATCGTGGTGTGTGTTTTAAAATTCGAGCTGCCATTAAATTTATCAAATTCTTGTTAGAATTTACATAAGACCAATTGACTAGTCAGGTTACGTGCTTCTTAAATTTTTTAAATTCATATGATTGGGAAAATTCGAATGTGCTTACGAGAATTTAAATTAACAGCAGTCGTCTTGTCATATGTTTAATACAATTATAATCTAATCAACATAGTCAAATGTTGTGCCTTTGCCTCACGACGAAAATAACGTAAAAACGTTAATTTCAGTTAGGCCGAAACTTTTATACCAAGTGAAAAATTAATATATATAGCAAAATCAGTTATACTCAAAATCCCAACAATTATAAAGTTTAGTTTTGTTGTGCTATATCTATTAGCATATATTTATAAGAGTTAACCTACCCACTAAGAATCCAAAAATTTCAAAATTAAGCAATTTTACGCGAAATTTGGAACTTACATCTTAAAAATAAAAATAATCGGAGGATTATACATAAGAGTGGGCTTACATAAAAAGTTTTTTGAGTAGAGAATGACAATCCGGAAGAAAAGATCTGATTTGTTTGAAAACTAGGGCCAAAACCTTCGAAATACCAAAAATCAGGAGGTTATACCTAAATGTCATATAGTCTCTTATCAATGCCAAACAACTTAAAGTATTACAAATATATGTGCGATATAGAAAAGCGATATATGTTGTTGTTTTGGAAATCAGGATGTGCAAAGCGGATATTTTTAAATTCATTCATAATTACAGGGTTGCCCATATTCGACGGACCCATGACTCTTTGGGCCCATTCCAATCGACGAGGCTTGTCCGCAGGCAACATTCTTTGCGTCAATTGAATTTTGTACGGGAACAAATGCAAATCAATGCGAATAATCCGTTGTAAAGTGGACCGAGCCATGCCCAACTGCTGAGAACGGCGTTTTTGGGATTTTCTTGGGGACCTCTCAACACTGGCTCGTACGGCAGCGATATTCTCGGCCGATCGCCTTGGTCGACTTTTATATGGCCTCTTCGGATTAGAAAGAGCCTTACCAGTCGAAAATTTTTCGTATAAACGCTAAATGGTGTTCTTAGAAGGCGCACTTCTCACATTTTTTAATGTTTTAAAAGCACGTTGAGTTTTCACAATTGATTTCTTCTGTTGAATGTAAATTTTAGAGAGCTCGCGTGGCGTGTATTGGTTCACGGTAAAAATCTGCTTGGACTGACGCTTCAAACGCGGTATGTCATTAAGCGATGTGACATCTCTGTCAAAAGTTATGGCGTTGCCAGATGGGTCCATCGAATATGGGCGCGTGGCGTGTATAGGTTCACGGTAAAAATCTGCTTGGACTGACGCTTCAAACGCGGTATGTCATTAAGCGATGTGACATCTCTGTCAAAAGTTATGGCGTTGCCAGATGGGTCCGTCGAATATGGGCAACCCATATACTGACTATACGTATTTGTGTGGTTATCAATAACTGATTACTCCATTTGCAGTGCCACAAGATATTCGTCGGATTTCTAGGTAGTCTATCAGCTTACATTCTTAAATTGGTAAAATTCTGGGCTTATTTTCCATCTTACAGGAAACGTATTCAAACGAAATTTTAAAGTTTAATATAAATTATAACGTATTCATTCCATGCAACACACTATGGTAATGGGTATTAGGTCTTTGTGATTTTTTGTAATAGACTAAATGAGACAAGTTAGGGCCACATTTAATATTTTTCACCTTCTAAGTCGAGTCCATCAGTGACGTGCGAAGGAAAAGAAACATTAAGTTCGGCTGGGCCGAAACTTTAATACCCTCCACCTTAGGGTAATGGAAATATTAAAACCATTTATGACCCACAAATACCAATTTTTACCGCTATATATGGATATACAAAAATGTGGACCTATATATACAATGTTTCGCCAATGGAGCTAGAACCTATTATGACCAACTAATTCCAATTTTTAGACAAATCCGTAAAAAAATGTAACAAAAACCATCAAAATACCGAATATCGGTAGATACCGTTATATGGGGGCTATACCAAAGCGTGAGCCTATACATACAATGTTTCGCCACACGAACTAGGATCCATTATGACCTACAAATACCAATTTTCAGACAAATTCGTGAAAAAGTGTGGCAAAAATCATCAAAATACCGAATATCGGGACTATACCAAAACGTGGACCGATATATCTCATTTTCAATACCAACCATCCTAGACACAATACAAATCATTCTGCTAAATTTTGACGCTGTACGTTAAATAATGTGGCATGTATCGTATGTTCAACAGTCAGACAAATGGACAGATAGACAGACGGACATCATTAAATCGACTTAGAATTTTATCCTGATTATTAATATACATACATTATGGAGTCTACGACGAATATTTCGGAATGTTACAAACGGAATGACAAAGTTAATGTACCCTCCTTTCCAAGGTGGAGGGTATAAAAATCGATTGATATATTGGTATATCTCTCATATATAAGTTTCATAAAATTTGATATTGAAGTAGCCCAAAGGCATTATATGCACACCATAGCAACAATATTCGATACAGGATATCTGATATAGCCTAGAAATACCTTCGCCAAATTTTATCTACATCGCTTCAGATTTGGATATAGCCCCCATAGATAAATATTTACCTTTGTTTTGTTGTGAATTATATACCATACGAACCAGTTCCGATTAGAAGAAATTTAAGCAACTCTTAATCTGATATATTTAATCAGTCACGATCATAGTTTGTATTTAAATTCTAGTCTCATACCTATACCAGCACTTTTTTAAACCGATTTTAAAATATTTTATATGATCTTTGTTTGAGTTTGGAACAGTTTTATCCTTGTTTCTATAAAAGCAAGTTCCAACTAGAACAAAGTCTACCGTCGTAAATCGCTCTAAGGCCCATATATATTCATTTAATCACGACCATAGTTAGTATTTAAATTCTAGCATAATATCTCTATCATATCTTTTTCAAACCGATTTCATTTTTTTTTAAGATTTGTACATTTCATAGAGTTTGGAACACATTTATCTTTGTTTTAATGAAAGCAAATGTACGGTCATTATTTGGATGCATAGCATAAGTATGTATAAGAATTCGAACATAATCTCGCCAAAGGTTATTATACTTTGATTTCTAAACAAGTTAAAAAGCAATATGTTGCCGGGCCGAACTTTTAATACCCTCCACCATTTGCAACGAATTTGGAAATTTTCAAAAAATAAAATCCTTAAAAAATTTTGTTAAAATTTTAAAAATACCGAATATAGCCGTTATTTTGGGGTCTATACGACGTGGACATACATAGGCATTGTTTGTCATAAGCCATTACCATATTCAAATTCGAAACGTGAAATAAACGGTGAATAATATAGCTAAAATCATCAAAATATCGTATATAAGGAGCTGTGCGAAGACCTGGACCGGCATAGACAATTTTCTGTCAATTTTCTGTCTGTAGCATCCATTACGAACTTCAAATACCACATCTCAAACAATTTCGGTGGGTATTGTACCTAAAATCGTCGAAATACCGAATATAGGGAGGTACTGATATATGGGACCTATACGAAGACCTGGACCCGCACAGACAATTTTCTGTCACAGACTGTAGTTCCCATAACGAACTTCAAATACCAATTTTGAAACAATTCCTGTGAATAATGTCGCTAAAATCATCAAAATACCGAATATAGATAGGCTTCGTTATATGGAGGCTATACGAAGACGTGGACCTGCACAGACAATTTTCTGTCTTAGGGTGTAGTATCCATTTTAAACTTCAAATACCAAATTTTAAATTAATTCCGGGAAAAAGGTCGCTAAAATTATCAAAATACCGAATATCGGGAGGTACCGTTATATGAGGGCTATACGAAGACATGGACTTGCACAGACGATTTTCTATCTTAGGGTGTAGTATCCATTTGGAACTTCAAATACCAAATTTGAAAAAATTCCGGTGAATAATGTCCCTAAAATCATCAAAATACCGAATGTAGGGAGGTACCGTTATATGGGGGCTATATGAAAACGTGGACCTACATAGCCCATTTACGAACTTATACTACGAACTTATATAATAATAAACATGTGTGCAAAACGTTAGCCATCTATCTCAATTCATTCCAAAGATAGCGTGATTACAACAGACAGACAGACAGACAGACAGACGGACATTGCTAAATCGACTTGGAATTTTACGCTGATCAAGAATATATATACTTTGTTGGGTCTGACATGAGTATTTCGAGAAGTTACAAACGGAATGACAAAGTTAATATACCCTCCATAATATGGTGGAGGGTATAAAAATTCTATTTACTAAAAATGCTCCCAACTCAAAACTGTTTTTTTAACAAATAACGATATATTGTATACCAAGTGTCAACATATCTCCGCCATACATTGTATGATGATGTGACTAGATTTTAGCACCAACATAATTTAAAACTTAATTTCCTTACAAAAAAGAGGCGCATGTTACTATTTTATTAGTTCTAGGACAAGTCTTTAGTAAAAACGGTTTTTTAAGAAAACCGGCCAACTAAAAAAATGTGTCGGACACTCCATTGTCACATAAATCACCGTCATTGCCAAATAGCCACAACAACCCACAGCACACGTTGCATAATTGAGTTAAAAAAAAAACAACCATTAAAGAAACAAAGTTTCTCCTTCTTTGCAAACGATGTTTACATGGAGGAAATTACAGAGGGAAATATTGTTGAGAAGGCAAGGGATTGCATGACAATGACGCCTAGTCCCAAGGAGAAATGACATCTAAATGACTCATTTCAATTTTCTTCGCAGAGGAAATATTATGGAATTCATGCAAAGGCACACTTAACAGGCACTTGGAGAGAATTTTCTGTGTCTATTTGTTGTCTATTGGACATTTTACGACACAAACACGTATATTGTTAGTACTGATGTTCTTTGGTGGATGTGAATAGTTAGCTTCGCTTTTGGGTTTTTATGCAACCAAATGTTAAAAATCACCATATAATTAAATTGTATTTTCCAACGGCAATGTTGACACTGGGATGAAATTACCGCTTCATCTTACATATATAAGTATATACGATTTGCCCGGATAAAGTAATTATATTTGGTCCTATTAAAAATAATTAGATTAAAAACAAGTAAGCAAAGGCTATAGTCGTGCGGGGACGACCATGTGATACCCTACAACACTAAAATATGTTAGAAGCCCCTTATGTCCAAATCCATTTTGCAAGATTATGATATAGAGTTCTGCCCAGATATTACCCTTTGCATTTTGACCATGGACATTTCCTCAATATTTACGCACTCCGTCGTTCTGTTAGTTTTTGTGGTCCATTTTAGAGCTGAATATAATTCAATGATCATTCAAAATACTACAATTCTTCTCTGTCCTTAACTCTCTTCTCAAGCGTGTCGAATGGCTTCAATTGTGTGATCAGGAATTTTTTTCTGTTTTTGGTTCATTTGAACCTCCTAATATTTTGCGATCATCTCCAAAAGCAAGAGGCCCCTCTGTGTCTCCAAATTTAGCCTCATCTATATGATTTGCTTGTCTACCATATTTGGCTATATTTGTCAACGAAATCAGCATAAAAAAGCCAGAAGTTCGCATTTTGTGTACTTCGGATATCGCCTGTAAGTAATGTTGGTATTTTTTGACACAAAAGTAATGATCCATTCTACCCGCTGTCTTAAATTCTAACTTCATGTAAGATTTCGTGTCCTTTGGTTTCTATATGTGACCTTTATAACGGCTGCAAAATCAGGAACATTTTGAGTTGTTGGTCTATTTCAACCCCTAAATATATTGCGGACATCTTTGAAAACAAGAGACTTAGCCCTTATGAGCCTTCGTAAGGATCGAACGATAATTGCAATCTGTATGTAAACCTGTGTTGTGCAAAAATATTACAAAATATATACTTTAATATTATAAGTCAAATTGAAAAAATCGGATGCGATAAAAATATAAAAAAAAAATAAAAAAAATGTCACAAAATATTACGAAATCTATGTTAACATCATTATTGACATCTTTTTATGCGATTTTTCTTTTAGATTTTATACTTTTATGCCAAGAGGGCATTCGGAATCGAGAAAATTTGTCAAAATCGCTCCAGCCATTCTAGAGATATAAACATTCTGACAAACATCCCCTTCCTTTGCATATATACATTGTATTATTTCGCTATATATATATCCGATATTTTTACAATCGGCATCTACGTAACCGTCAGATAGACCTGTTCGTCTATTTGTGATTTCGCCGCCATTAAAAATATTTGCGGTTTAATGGAAAATTTATCATCTTTCAAGTGTTAACAGTGTTTGTGTGCGCATCTAGTGAAGTGAAATAAAACAAGCTACAAAGCAAAGTGAAGCTTACTGTGTTCGCTCCTTATTTGGAGTAGTGTTAAAAATAAACATTTATAGTGGAAAAAAGACATTCAAATGTAGAATTGAATATGGATGAAAAAACATCCAAAATAAACACTACCATCATAAAAGGCAGAAAAGTGACTGTTGAAGCATTTTTTGATGAAAATATTACTACATTAAATAAAAATAATAATGTAGTCAAACAAACATCTGCTGACATTAATTGTGAAAATAAGGCATTGGCTACGCCCATCGAATACCTAAGTGATGCAAGCATAAATGCGGCAACAAGTGATACTTCCAAAACTATAAAAGACATTTCATTGCGAAAACGCAAAAAGAAAAAGAGAGCTGAAGGTGACAGTAGTGAATCATCTTTAGAAAATTCAAAGCTGGCAATCATCAATGCACAGCTTATGGCCGAATTAAAAAGCCTAAAAGAAAAATGTAATATCCTATGTGAAGAATTACAAAAATATAAATCGCAAGAATTCAATAAGCATACAAATGCTAAAGATGCAAATAATGATTGGTCGGCTGAGGTAGCAGAAAACCTCAGCACTGTGATGGATGTAGAAGTACAAACTGCACTGCCAGCAGTTTCTGTTCGTACGGACGGTACGAAAAATATTGCAAAAATCAACAATGGAAAAGTGATAATGAAGGACGACATCCAGAAATCAAGCAAAATCGACAAAATTCCGGCAAACGGCAATAATATGCAGAAATCTACAAATATGCAGTAATCTTCAAATATTCAGATGTCCCGGCGGCTAGCAGTCCAACTACATCTAATAATAAGAATGACAGTAGAAAAACGAATACTTCTATAACTGTATACGATATCGGTGCGAAAGAGATGTCCAAACTAATCAACGAATGGTTGGGTCACGGTGAGTACTCATTAATTTTATTAAGAAATTCAAGAATAAATGTGAAGGTCAGATCTCTCGAAGACTTTACAAAGGTAACACAGAAATTAGGTGAATCTGGTATAAAATACCACACCCATACACCCAAAATTCTCTTACCATATAAGGTAGTGGTAGAAAATCTCTCCAGCGAATTTTCAGAAAACGAAATTAAAAATTGTTTGGAAAATAATTTTAATTTTAACTTTCCAATTGAGGTAATTAAAACCATTAATATTTCAGAAAATAAATGGTTAATTTGGTTTGCACGCCACTCAGATATTAATAAAATTTATAAAATCAAGAAAATTCTTAATTGGAATGTACGCATTCGTAAGAATAAAGGTAGAAATGACACACAGTGCCGAAATTGTCAAAGACCTGGACATACTTCTGCAGGATGCGGCATGCCATATAGGTGTGTTAAATGTTGCGACCCTCATGGTCCAGGGGAATGTCCACTACCTGGTAAAGAACAGGGAATTGATGAAATTACGATTGTTGATCCAAATACTGGAGAAGAAGTTAGAAAAACCATTAAATGTGTCAATTGCGAAAAAGAGGGGCATGTTGCAAGTTCCCCCAAATGCCCAATGAAAATAGCTTATATGGCAAAAATAAATAAAGCCAAGGAAGAAGCACGTGCCATATAAAGCATCTTCGGCATTGACACGTCCAGGTGTTCAGTACGCTGATGTAATAAACAACAGCCGTACTACAAAATCAGCCCCTAACATTCAGCCTACCCCACATAGGCAGCAAAATGAGGGTATTTTGGACATATTCTCTACCGTATCGGAGGATTGTCAAAAGACATTTGGTGTCAACTTGAGTTTAGTCATAAATCGAGTGGTTAAATTCATACCAGAATACCGAAGATTAAAAGAGACAGAGGGGCAAGCCCAAGCCACTCTTGGCATGATATTCGCAATGAGTAGTATCGATGACTAATTCACTTATTTGCTTCTTTCTGAACATAAACTCTTGTATCTCATTGACCAAGAGACCAGGTGAAAGATTTCAGGTAAATGATCTTAATGCTATTGTAGACTTAGGCAACACAAGTGAAATTGTTGTAGGAGCAGATTTGAATGCAAAACACCCATTATGGGGAGGGAATGAAACAAATGATAGGGGTAGAAAACTTGAAAATTTTATAACTCTATGCCCAAATTTAATGGCTTGCTCCACTTATAGGCCTACTAGACCTAATGGGACAGGTGGGTCACATATAGACTTTTTTCTACATTCTCCAGGTATTATTCCAGAAGGAGGAAATCAATTAGCTACACTGAATTTTGAGTCTGACCACAGAGCAGTTAGGCTGATTATAAATGTAAATGATGTACAAAGGGGGATAGTTCAGAAGTTTTACGATTTCGATCATATGAACATCCATCGTTTCAGGCGTAGATTACATGTAGAACTAGCACATCATATGTTACCTACTAGTAATAATGTTACGATTAACAATATTGATGATTGTGTAGCTGAATTAGAATCAGTCTTTAGAAATGCCATTCAGGAAGCAGTTCCAAAAAGATCTCGTAAAAAGGGAACTTTGGGAGAACTACCTTCTAGAATACTTCACTTTATAAAAGAACGTAAAAGACTTAATCGAGCTTTAAAAAGGTCGCATGACCCAGATAGAATGTTAATATTAAAGGCTGATATTCGAAACCTCAGCAGAATAATAGAGGGTATGATTTATGAATTCGAAGGAAATCGCCGAAAATCTATGCTGCAGAACATAGAAGTCAGTAGTAAAACCTATTCAAAAGTAAAGATGGCAGTTGGTATATCGGGTAAAAACTCTGTAGGTGACCTGGTTAGTAACGATGGTAGCATCGTCTGTGAAGATTTAGCCAAAGCAGAAATAATAGCTAACAATATAGAAAGCAATTACCAAACAAGCGATTTTCCTAATGACAGCTCATTTAAAAACCTCATCAATGAGGCTATAGATGGAATTAGTAGCGGTTCACCACTGGTACACTTCAATATGAACAATCTAGCTGATGGCTCGGTTTTCGTGAACAGGACTCAATGGTATGAGATTGGTTTTGTTAAACCAGGGGACATAAAATGGGCTATATCCCGAAGACCATCCAAGAAAGCCTGTGGCATTGACGATATACCAGATATAGTCCTGAAGCGGGCGGGAGACGTGGTATTCAAATTTTTGGCAGTGCTCATTAATCACTGCTTAAACCTTTCCTATTTCCCTAGAGCGTGGAAAGTGGCTTTAATGGTCCCAATCCCAAAACCGGGGGGGGAATCCGGAAAATTGTAGCGACTATAGACCGATTTCGCTACTTTCACCTTTTGGGAAAATTCTGGAAATGGTAATACAACAACGAATCAAGCGTGATATTGAGGATAGAAATATCCTGAGAAATTGTCAATTTGGTTTTAAACCTGGGCACTGTACAACACACGCTCTTGCCTGTTTTACGAACTATGTATCGAAGGGGCTAAATAAGAAAAATGGAACTTTGGCTGTCAGCCTAGATTTTTCTAAGGCATTTGATAGGGTATGGCAACAGGGAATCATCTACAAATTACAGTCTTTCGGCTTTAGTGAACACATTTGTAGTATGGTAAAAAGCTTTCTTGATGGGAGACATTTCAAGGTTAAAGTGGGTGAAAAACGATCAAGCCAAAGACAGGTATTAGCAGGCGTCCCACAGGGATCTATCTTGGGACCCCTACTATATAACATCTATGTAAGTGATATCCCTGGACCACCCCAAGGTGGACTTCTTCTAATGTATGCGGACGATGTACTTATTGCCTTCAGAGGACCTCTCGCAAAAGCGGTCAATAGAAAAATGAACACTTATCTGCAAGAATTAAGTGTATATTTTGATAGATGGAAACTTCAACTGAATGTTGCGAAATGCCAATCAATTGTACTTACTGGCACAAAAGGGTTGGTTTACAAAAATTTTCGACATTTTGTTCCCAATGTGCGAATTGGCGATGGTGTGATACAAACATACGACACATTGAAATATCTTGGAATATTATTTCACGACAGGTTTGACTTCTGCAGACATGTAGATTTTGTGTTAAAAAAGGCTAAAAAAGTCTATTTTACATACAATAAAGTATTAAGCATGAGTGGCGGCCTTCCTATAAAGGTCAAGCTATTAATATACACTCAGGTCATTAGACCCATAATTTCATATGCGTTCCCATCCTGGTTTGGAATATCTTCACACCAGATGGAACGCATAAGAATATGGGAACGAGCTATATTGCGGGCTTGTTTAGGTTTGCGTAGCTTTATATTGTCTGATGGATCATTTAAAAGGCCATCAAATAAGGAAGTTTATGAGAGATCTGGTCTTCAACGCATTGACAGATTTTTGGTCAAAAGTGGCCTTAAATTTGTAGAAAAAAGTCAAAATATTAACAACGAGATGATAAGGAGCTCATTAATAAGCAATAACGACCCTCCCATTCTGGAAAAAAGACATCTCTCTCCCGCCGACCTTACTAAGCTTCGAGATGAAGGAATACTTTATGATAATAATAGTAATCTCCTATTCTACCATAGAAGATACAAAACATTTAATATTACAGACACAGTGTACATTACCTCACAATAATGTATGTATTATTATGTAAATATTGTATATAATTGTAGTTTAAGTATAGATTTAAGATTAGTATTAAGCCTAGATTTAAGATTAGATTTAAGACAAATTTTCAAAAAATTATATGAACTAGCTCTTTTTAATAATCCTTTTTTGAGCTACTACTAATGACCATTAACTTAAAAATGTATGATGATGTGTAAACAGTAAAACTGTTACACTATTATAACAAAATCAACTTGTTATATGTAAATTGATATACCTAGGCTTAAGAGATTTCAAAAATCCCAAGCATATATTAAATTGAATTTAAAATAAGCCAATATTTTCTTTGTAACAATATATGGATTAATAAATGGCAAATTTAAAAGCAAAAGCAAATGGAAAATTTCACTTTTATTTAACACAAATGTTGTGGCCTATTTCACCCACCAAATATTAACCGATGACCATCAAAATTGGAAGGCTTCTGCCCAGCCCAAAGCTCTAGCCCAATGCTGACTTTCGCTTCGATTGGTCTATAATTGTGACCTGTAGAGTAACTGCAAAATCAGGACATTTTTAATTTTTTGGTCTATTTCAACCCCTAAATATTATGCGATCATCTCCAAAAGAAATAGTGTTCATTCTGGCCCTAACCCCACCTACATTTTAAATTTCGTGAAGATCGGGCCATAATTGCGACCTGTGGAGTGATTACAAATTAACATGGACAGACGGACGGACGGACATACATAGCTAGATCGACTCAGCTCGGCGAGATAATAAGATCCATATATACTTTCCTAACTTAACTTATAAAAACTTATAATACCCCCAACACAAAGTGTTGTAGGGTATAATGATTAGATTAAAACTTAAAAATAAACATGTACAATGTGTTTATGAAATTATTTTAACAATTTTAGATGTTTTTAATGTTTTAGCGTTTTCTTTAATTTCTGGTTCCCGAAATCACCGGAATATAAACTTTATTGTGCTACCAAACTCAAACTTTCGAAGTTAATTTTTGCAGGTCATGCACTTTATGCAAACCAACACAGTTCTTCACATATTACAAACTTAATCAGCAGCCTGTTTGAATGGTATTTACGACACTTCGTGTAAGTTTATTCAATCATTTGGGTCTATAGGAAAAGACATTAGACATATATTTTAAAGATCATAGCCACGCTTAGAAAAATCCATCTAGCAAATGACGAATGTTCAGGTCGACGAACTGAATGTCCTTGTTAATGGTATGTAACCTTAATTTATCGTTCTGTAACTTACTTCTTTCCAGAACATGGTCAACCTTTTGCTATTTTCAATATTCTTAATAACATTTTCCAAACAATTTAACTATTATTTCCAATGGTGGAGGAATAAAAATTCGGTGGAGCTTAAAAATGTTCCTTGTTTAATTTTTGAATGTATAGTTTTTGGGATACTATATAACACATCATGGCAGAAGAATACAGGTAGATGCATCAACGCTTGGTAACATTGATATGCCAAAAATTTTTAAATATTTTTTTCAAATATAAGTAGATTTTTTTATGTTTTCTTATACGAAGTCACATCCCATGTAACACATTGTATATATTTTAACTATCCAAGCTATATATTTAAAATGGAATTCAGTTTTTCTGTACATAATTTTTTTATTTCCATAAACTGTCACCTTCCCGTAAAATGTATTTTCAATGTTCATGTCTATTATAATTAAGTGAATCTTAATGGAGTACAAATGAAAAGAAAAATTTCGACTTATTATACTTTTTTAAGTGCACTTTTTCCCAAATACATTATCTCCCACTACTGACATCTGTTCATAAGCTTCATATGATAATTATGTGGACACATACTTACAACTCCACACAAAGTTATGATCAGCCAAAACAAGAAAAAATCTGACATCATCTTCGTCGTCGACGTCGTCTTTATGAAACAGAAATCTTAATACTTGCATTATGATTGCCAGTTCTTTGGTACTGCATTTTTCAGTTTCAGTTGTTATTGGTGTCGGTGGTGTTGATGATGTTGCTAATGTTAATGATGCTGTCATTCAGATGTGTGATGGTTCCTGAGCATGTGTTGCTCTGTTGTCACCGATAGCAACAGCGGCCATCAAGAGTAAACACGAGGGATAAAAACATAAGAAAATCCAGTAGCTGCAACACCAGCATCATCATCAACATCGGTGCTGCTAATGGTAGTGCGACAAAACTAACAACAACATTGCAATCATATAAAGTCATACTCGGTATGATGGTAATAAAGTTTGTATGTTGTATGTCGTTCTTGTTGTTTTTATGCCCTACACCGCAAGGTGGTCAGGGTATTATGTCTTTGTGCATTTGTTTGTAACAGGCAAAAGGAAACGAGATAGACCCATAGTCCCTTTTGATGATCTGTCCATGTATTTTTGTAAACAAAGTACAGATCGTATTTATTGCCCTATACAGATGAAATTTTGCACAAATCATTGATTGAAATTGGAGATAATCGGTCAAAATTTAGATATATCTTCGTCCGATTTACCTTTTATTGTGCACTAAACGTGATATATAAGCCCGAATAGTATGCACATACAACCAAATTAGGCCTGAAAATAAGTATGCCAAATTTGATCGAAATCGGTTCAGATATAGCTATAACTCCCATATATATTATTCATCCGATTTGTTATTTTTGTCCTCCGCAGCCGTAATATGGACTCTGTAACAACAATATTTGGGGAAATATATTAAATACAGCTCAGAAATACATTTGCTAAACTTTATTGAGATCGGTTCAGATTTGGATACAGCTCCCATATATAACTTCGTCCGATTTACATTTTATTGTGCACCAAACGTCTAATATTTGTCCAAATGGGATGAAATTTGGCACTTACTACCGAATTGGATCTAGAAGCTGGTATGTCAAATTTGGTAAAGATCGGTTCAGATATAGCTATAGCTCCCATATATTATGTTCAACCGATTTATTATCTTACCCACAGCCGTAATATGGACTTCGTAAGAACGTTATTCAGGGAAATATATCAAATACAGCTCAGAAATATCTTTGCCAAATTTTATCGAGATCGGTTCAGAATTAGATATAGCTCCCATATATAATATTCATCCGACTTCAAATTAATTGTGCACCAAATGGGCAATACAAATCCGAATTTAAAAGATACAAATGCTTCGGCATATTTAGTCCTTTGAACTTAAAATTATAATCATAATCATAGCGTGTATGATTGAATTCTCCCATAAAAACTTTTAATTGTTATGCGGAGCTCTACTAAATTAGCAAAGTGGTGTAGACTGTCATAAAGTCGGCCCCGTCAGACTTTAAGGCTTTCTTTACTGTTTTTTTCTTGGAGTCTACTGTGCCCAGTTGATTAAAAAGATTAAACGATGAATTTTGGAAAAGAAAGATAGTTGTGATTTTCAAAGTCGCTCGGCTGAGAATAGAATCTGGGAATCTTGCATGAAGCTCATTCTTGGTCCGGATAGCTGATATGCCATGAGCTTCATGGAACTTTGTCCATTAAAATACGCCAAGTTCTGTACTAAATACAATTAATGGATGCCATAATATGGCATTCTGTATATTATGTTATATTTGTTGTTTTATATTTTGTATCTGTTAAATGTCATTTTTTTATTATTTATTATAAATTGCCCTTTGTTCACTTTTTATTACACCGTTGATTTCGTTTTCAATTTTCTTTTCACTCGAACTTTTTTGTTAATTTATGCCTATATAATAGCTCATGAGTAGGCGTTTTTTAATAATGTAATTTTTAATAATAGTGTTGAATATTTTATGAAAC
Organism: Musca domestica; assembly: GCF_030504385.1. NCBI lineage: Eukaryota > Metazoa > Arthropoda > Insecta > Diptera > Muscidae > Musca > Musca domestica. The sequence continues at coordinate 21,164,179 of NW_026712299.1, forward strand.
ATGAAGAGCCTGCTAGCTGTACCTCATTTACATACATTGACGTTGGACCAACTGCCATAGTTAGGGCGTCCATATTTTAAGATTTGTCATGGTTAGGTCGTCAGGGTGTGTTTCTTGAGCTTTCAGTGGTATAAATTAATACCTAATAAATGAGAATAATTCACAGTGTTTTTATTGAATATTTTAAATGAGGGGGATGGTTTCTAAATGCCAACTTCGTAATGCTTCACTTTGAGATATATGGACTAGCTCCGTGCTAAAAAATTTATTAAAGTTATTATCAATTTTGAAGCATCAGGAAGTGATTCTATAAATATCCTGACAAGTAACTATGGGTCTATGTAGATTTCTTCTCCATGTACAAAGACATAATACCCTTGCCACTATGCGTTGTAGGGTATAAATGTAAGAAAGGGCTATTGGCTATATTATTGTGTTATATCTTAATATAGACTGTACTGTAAATATTTTCATTCAATAAGAACGCATATATTTATTGAGTTAATTTTGACTCTATTTTATGTGACTAACAATGATTATTTAAAAAAGTTAAAGAAGAATTTATATTAAACTAGCTGGCCCGGTCCGCGTTGCTGGCCCGTATTTTTAGTCTTTAATGCAAATTTTGTGTAGCATAATATTTCACAAATCTGGCTCATAAAGGTGAACAAATTTTAATACAAATATTGATCCGACTAAATAGAAATAAAAGCCTATGGAGGGAGGGCAAAATAATCTCTGAATAGTCAAAGCTTTTACCATAGCACCTCAAATTGCGCATTAGAGTAAAATTCAATGACACATAGTAAATTCAATGACGATTAAACAATGCCCTGTTGTTGTCCGCCAATCGGTAAAAATCACTACAGATCGTCGGCCCTGGGGACTGTACCAAAATATTTACGTATGTTGACATTTTTCTATAAGATGGTTCTCTACTCACAAAGTAGCCTAAATACAGCAAAATCGATTGGAAAATGTGGTCAGGACCCTCGAAATAGAAAAGCCAAGATGCTAAATAATGGCCAAATCAGTTGAAAAACGTGGCCAAGAACACGGTCATAGCTGAAATCAGGGATACATTCATATGAGGGTTATACCAAAACGTGGCCCAACCAATATTCTCTTGGTGGTTACAAATTCAATAGAATACAAATCTTTCTTTTCTGACCACACATTAGATGTGGAAGTGGACTTGGGGGACCCCAATGTGGGGACTTTACTTAACTAAATTCCTATGAGGCAATTATCTGTATGATGGTTCCCTACCCCAGGGTAGCATAACTAAAATTTTTAGCTAAATCAATTGATGAATGTGGTCGAGACCAAAATAGGCCTTACTCTGAAAATTTCAAATTTTATGCGAAGAGGTTCTCTACCCCCTTAGAAACAAAGATGCCAAATAAGGGCCCAAATATGAAAAAAGTGACCAAGACACCAAAAATAGCTTAAATCATACGATGGTTATATAAACATGAAATCGGGTTGCACCCTTATCCCTGAATTATGATCGACATCATGACCTGTAAATGCGATTTAAGGTATCTTGAATGTTTGGGAAGAATTTCTGGAAAGATAGAAATCCTTTTCTTACTAAAAGTCCCATTCGCTCTACTATTTTGCACCCTTTATATTTGGTATTTTACTGATTGTACTCCCGAAGAATTTTGCATTTTGAGCTCTCATTGGACGGATTATTGTCACATGAAATAAGTAGTTCTACGCTTTGAAATGAGTCCCATTAGGCTTTTTCGATCATTTTTGTTTATTTAAATGTGTTCGCATCTTCCAGTTGAACCACGATGTAGGCCCTGGAGTTGAAAGGTAGATATCAGTTAACATCCTATTTCGCACTTATTTAATTTTTTTTTTGGGAAAAACTGTATATATAGTGAAAAATTATTCTTTATTTTGTTCACAAAAAATTCACTGAATTCAATATGATAATACAAATTGAAAAAAATTGTTTAAAGATCCTTACAAAGTTTGTCAGAATGTTGGCAATAGGATCTCTTTTTCGCGATTTTTAGCGATTTTGAAAAAGTAATTATATTTTAACTTTGGTGTGACCGCGTTATTTCGATATTATCTATTCAGTTTCGCCCCCACATAATCCGGTACTACACATCCATGTAACCCGCCGTCAATTTCAGTTCTCAAGAAATCAAGTCAATTAATTAAATTGATATTAATATTCGAATTCAAAAATAAAATATAAACCAGTAAGGAAAGCTCAAAAGTCGGGCGGGGTCGACTATATGATACCCTACACCACTATGCATATTTAGTAGAGCTCTCGTAAAAAGGTTTATACAGGGCATTTCAGAGCTCTATGAGATATTTGGTACAAAATCAAAATCTATCTAATTCTATCGTGCATTTTACGAACTATAGCTATATCTGAACCGATTTTCACCAAGTTTGATGTATTTGATTCTAGGCTGAATTCGGTCAGATTTGCCAAAACCCAGGACATTTGGGCTGATATTGGACATTTGGTGCGCAATCAACACGAAATTGGATGAATATATATATAGGAGGTATATCCAAATCTGAACCGATATTTGTAAAACGGAAAAAGAAGATATTTCTTGGCTGCATCTGATACCAAATATTATTCTTGTATCGTACATTTTTCGAATTTGAGGGACTTAAAGTACAAATCGGATGAAAGGTATATATAGGAGCTATAGCTGTATCCGACCGATTTTCACTAAATTTGATGTACCAATATTAGCCATTTGCTGCACATTTAATCCGAAATCGGATGAAGATATATTTGGGAGCTATAGCTATATCTGAAACGACTTTTACTAAAATTGGTGTCCTTGCTTCTAGGCTGAATTTGGCCAGATATGCCAAAATTCATGCCATTTCGGTTGATATTGGCCATTTGTTGCACAATTAACTCGAAATCGAATGAAGATACATATGGGTGCTATATCCAAATCTGAACAGATTTTGAGAAAATTAAAAGCGACTACTTTTGGGCTTTATCTGATATCTGGTACCAAATATCATTCCTGTGAAGAGTATGCTATGCTATACTATATCCAAATCTGAACAGATTTTTATAAAATCAAAATCGACTATTTTTGGGCTTTATCTGATATCTGGTACCAAATATCATTCCTGTGAAGAGTATATTACGAATGTAAGGGACTTAAAGAGCAAATCGGATGAAACATATATACGGAGCTAGATCTATATCTGAACCGATTTTTACTAAAATGTGTGTACTTGCTTATATTCTGGTTTCGGTCGGATTTGCCAAAATTCATGCCATTTGGGCTGATATTGGCCATTTGATGCACAATTAACACGAAATCGGATGAAGATATATATGGGAGGCATATCCAAATCGGAACAGATTTTAATAAAATTAAAATCAACTATTTTTGGGCTTTATCTGATAACTGGTACCAAATATCATTTCTGTGGAGTGCATATTACGAATGTGAGGGATTTAAAGACGAAATCGGATGAAACATATATATGGGAGCTATAGCTATATCTGAACCGATTTTTACTAAAATTGGTGTACTTGCTTCTATGCTGGTTTCGGTCGGATTTGCCAAAATTGATGCTATTACGGCCATTTGGTGGTCAATAACCCGAAATCGGATGAAGATATATATGGGAGCTATATCCAAATCTGAACCGATTTCGATAAAATTTAAAACAGCTATTCCTGTGCTCCATCTAATACCTGGTACCAAATATCACGGTTGTGGAGTGAACATTACGAATGTAAGGGACTAAAACACTAAATCGGATGAAACATATATATGGTTGCTATATCTGTATTTGAACCGATTTTCACTAAATTTGATATACTTGCTTCTAGGATGAATTTGGTCCGATGTACTAAAATTCAGTCCATTTGGACTTATATCGGCCATTTGATGCACAATTAACCCGAAATCGGATGAAGATATATATGGGAGCTATATCCAAATCTGAACCGATTTCGATAACATTACAAACAGCTATTTCTGGGCTGTACCTTATATCTGGTACCAAATATCACGGTTGTGGAGTGAACATTACGAATGTAAGGGACTAAAACACTAAATCGGATGAAACATATATATGCTTGCTATATCTATATCTGAACCGATTTTCACTAAATTTGATATACTTGCTTCTAGGCTGAATTTGGTCCGATGTACTAAAATTCAGTCCATTTGGGCTTATATCGGCCATTTGGAGCACAATTAACCCGAAATCGGATGAAGATATATATGGGAGCTATATCCAAATCTGAACCGATTTTCTCCAAATTTGTTGTATTTACTTTAAGGCTAATCTCGGTCACATGTGCCAAAATTCGGGCCATTTGGGCTGATATTGGCCATTTGGTGGTCAATTAACCCGAAATCGGATGAAGATATATATGGGAGCTATATCCAAATCTGAACCGATTTCGATAAAATTTAAAACAGCTATTTCTGTGCTCCACCTAATACCTGGTACCAAATATCACGGTTGTGGAGTGCATAGTAGGAATGTGAGGGACTTAAAGATCAAATCGGATGAAAGATATATATGGGAGCTATAGCTATATCTGAACCGATTTTCTCCAAATTTGATATACTTGCTTCTAGGCCGAACCCGGTTGGGTGTGCCAAAATTCAGGTAATTTGGACTGATAGTGGACATTTGGTGCTCATTTAACCCGAAATCGGATGAAGATATATGGGAGCTATATCTAAATTTGATCCGATTCTCACCAATTTCAATAGGGTTCGTCCTTGGGCCAAAAAAATATTGTTTGGAAAATTTCATCTCAATCGGATAATAAATGCGACCTGCATTTTGTTCACAAGAATACATGGACAGACGGACGGACGGACGGACGGACGGACAGACGGACGGACATGCATAAATCGACTCAGAAAGTGATTCTATGAAGGTTCTCAAAAGTAACTATGGGTCTATCTCGTTTCCTTCTCCATGTTACAAACAAATGCACAAAGACATAATACCCTTACCACTATGTGGTGTAGGGTATAAAAACACTACAAATGTACATTAGAAACAAGTAAATCCAAATTGAAACCAGTAAGGAAAGCTCAAAAGTCGGGCGGGGCCGACTATATGATACCCTACACCACTATGCATATTTAGTAAAGCTCTCGTAAAAAGGTTTATACAGGGCATTTCAGAGCTCTATGAGATATTTGGTACAAAATCAAAATCTATCTAATTCTATAGCTATCTCTGAACCGGGTTTCTCCAAATTTTACGTATTAGCTTCTAGACTGAATTCGGTCTTATGTACGAAAATTCAGGTGATTTGGGCTGATATTGACCATTTAGTGCACATTTAACCCGAAATCGGATGAAGATATATATGGGAGCTATATCCAAATCTGAACCGATTTCGATAAAATTTAAAACAGCTGTTCTTGTGCTCCATCTAATACCTGGTACCAAATATCACGGTTGTGGAGTGAATATTACGAATGTATGGGACTAAAACACTAAATCGGATGAAACATATATATGGTTGCTATATCTATATCTGAACCGATTTTCACTAAATTTGATATACTTGCTTCTAGGCTGAATTTGGTCCGATGTACTAAAATTCAGTCCATTTGGACTTATATCGGCCATTTGGGGCACAATTAACCCGAAATCGGATGAAGATATATATGGGAGCTATATCCAAATCTGAACCGATTTCGATAAAATTACAAACAGCTATTTCTGGGCTGTATCTTATATCTGGTACCAAATATCATTCTTGTGGAGTGCAGATTACGAATGTGAGAGGCTTAAACACCAAATCGGATAAAACATATATATGGGAGCTATAGCTGTTTCTGAACCGATTTTCTCCAAATTTGTTGTATTTGCTTTAAGGCTAATCTCGGTCACATGTGCCAAAATTCGGGTCATTTGGGCTGATATTGGCCGTTTGGTGGTCAATTAACCCGAAATCGGATGAAGATATATATGGGAGCTATATCCAAATCTGAACCGATTTCGATAAAATTTAAAACAGCTATTTCTGTGCTCCATCTAATACCTGGTACCAAATATCACGGTTGTGGAGTGCATAGTAGAAATTTAAGGACTTAAAGATCAAATCGGATGAAAGATATATATGGGAGCTATAGCTATATCTGAACCGATTTTCTCCAAATTTGATATACTTGCTTCTAGGCCGAACTCGGTTGGGTGTGCCAAAATTCAGGTAATTTGGACTGATAGTGGACATTTGGTGCTCATTTAACCCGAAATCGGATGAAGATATATATGGGAGCTATATCTAAATTTGATCCGATTCTCACCAATTTCAATAGGGTTCGTCCTTGGGCCAAAAAAAGATTGTTTGGAAAATTTCATCTCAATCGGATAATAAATGCGACCTGCATTTTGTTCACAAGAATACATGGACAGACGGACGGACGGACGGACAGACGGACGGACATGCATAAATCGACTCAGAAAGTGATTCTATGAAGGTTCTCAAAAGTAACTATGGGTCTATCTCGTTTCCTTCTCCATGTTACAAACAAATGCACAAAGACATAATACCCTTACCACTATGTGGTGTAGGGTATAAAAACATGCAAAATAAAACATTACTATTGTACATTTCAAAAGTCAAAATGAAATTGAAAATGTTAAAATATCACATTTTAACGCCATTTTTTTCGTAAAGGAGACAATTAACAATGAGATTCTGATAACCACATCTTAAGTTCGATATTGCCCGTAACAAATAAAGATTTGAAAATGATGCTACGATTGATTTTACATTCAAATATTAACAATAATATTAACTCAGCCATTTAAAACAAAAATGACAAGACTTATAACCAGATAAATGCATTAAATGAAAAATGTTTTCTTTTGGAAGCCGAGAGAAAAACATAGACACTTTTATCCTCTTATATACAACAGGCAACAATTTTAAATTGGATTTTATTCCGACTACAAAAGAAAAGCAAAAGGCAAAACTATTACCCTGTACCACTTCTAACATAAGAAATACATATATATAACAAACTCTAGTCATATGAATGAAAAAGTGTCTTTTTGTTGGTCTGTTTTTAGCCAAGATGTGAGAGAACATTGGCAGTTACAATGACTCGTTTATTCCTGCTTCACATATGAACACATTCTTAATAATGATTTTTATCGTAAGTGAGAATGTCATAAAATAATTAACGCGCTCATAATATGACAAGTTTTTTCTTTTTTGCTAATGGTAGCAGCAAAGACGTCTGGCACTTCACAGGCATCAGCAAGAACCAGACACAATGAAATTTATATTTATGGCCCACAAGTGTTGATGACAGCGTATTTTGCGAGGGTGAAAAATTGTAAGTATTAGTTTAAAAGAAATGAGGACCAAGAAGGTCCTCTGATTGTAGACCCCGTAAAATATATATTAATGATCAGCATAAAATTACATTCAGTTCATATTTAGAAGAAATATTTCTCCCAAATTTAATGCCAATTATACGTTTGTTCAATAAGATTTAATTTTGGATACTATGCAATTTATGTATTGCATTCGATATAAATTGTACTTTGTACATGATGTCACATGCAACATTCAAATATCTCCTTCAAATTTGTGGAAATTGCTTCAGATTCCAATCAAGCTCTCATACATTCGATTTAAAAGTTTAAAGTCATTAGCAATTTTCCAAATGTGGTATTAAGAGTTTTTAACGGGCTCTACTTCTGATGGCAGAACATTGTCTATATGTCCACATTTTCCTATAGCGCACATACATATAACGATGCCTTTGAATATTTGATATTTTAACGATTTGAAACATATTTCAGCCTCAATGAATTGTCATTTGTAAGACGATACATGTTTAAATTTAAGCAAAATCACAAAACGCACATGATCTGATTAAACCAGTGATGTCACGGAGATAATACCTAGAAACTACCCTGCATAGTTTCATCCAATTTGATATTAAAGTCCAATAAATGCATAATTATCACGGCACGAAATATTCATTTGCCAAATACTGTCGACATTCAGGGTGAGATAAAAAACTCCCACAAAGTCATATGCCATACTCTTTACATTTTTTTAATTTTGTTGAATGAAAGCAAAATTATCGGAAATAGCATCCAATCATAGAATAAGTTTAGATGTGTTCGAATTGGTCACCTTTGGCACGAATTATGGCCTTCAAAACGTCAATGAAATCGTCACACGATGCCCGAATGTTGATCTGCGGTATTTTGGCCCATTCTCGGTAAAGCGCTTGCTTGAGGTCATCGACACTTTTGTTTTTTTAGTACCAACCTTACATTTAAAAATACTCTAGACATAATAGTCCAACGGATTGGTATCCGGAGATGTTTTGGATTCATTGTACGCTGGAAATGAAGCGAAGAACCTCATTTTGTAGCCATTCTTGGGTGGCGCGTGCTGAGTGCGATGGTGCAGAGTCTTGTTGGAATGTCCAAGTTCTCCGGCCAAAACGATTGCGTGCCCAAGGCTTTAATACACCATCCAGAATATTTTCGCGATAGTATTCGGCATTTATTCTGATGCCACGGTCGATTAATACGAGCGCAGAGCGACCATCGGCTGTTACGGCGGCCCACACCATTACCATGGTCGGCGCTTGAGTTCTGGTGGCCAACCGAAGGTGCACATTTTCAGCTGACCTCTTTGGCAAGTAAACACGATCATTTTGTTTACACACTGCTGGACAACGAGTGTTTTCTCATCGGAGAAAACCAGATTCAGATTTGTGATTGTGTTATTGAAAATATTCACGTGACGATCGACCCAGGTATTTCCACCTAATCAAACTTATAACACCCCACTTTGCTTGTTATACCCTACAACACTATGTGTTGGGGGTATTATAAGTTTGATTGGGACAAAAATTATGTAACACAACGAAATATTGATTTCCCACATAGGAAAGTATATATGGATCTTCCTATCTCGCCGAGCTGAGTCGGTCTAGCTTTGTATGTCCGTCCGTCCGTCTGTCCGTCTGTCCGTCTGTCCATGTTAATTTGTAATTACTCTACAGGTCGCAATTATGGTCCGATCTTCACGAAATTTAAAATGGAGGTGGGGCTAGGGTCAGAGTAGAACCCTATTTCTTTTGGTGATGATCGCATAATATTTAGGGGTTGAAATGGACCGAAAACTGAAAAAACTCCTGATTTTGCACTTGCTCTACAGGTCGCAATTATAGACCAATCGACGCGGAATTTCGCATGTAGCTAGAGTTTAGGGCTGGCAAGAAGCCTACCCATTTGAGTGGTCATCGGATAATATTTAGCGGGTAAAATAGACCATATCTTTTTTGTTGAAAAAAATCAAAATTTTTCATTAAACCGCGAATATTTTAAATCCCGGCGAAATCACAAAGCCATGACAAGGTTACTTCTGATCTTTACATTGATGTTAACATCCAACAAAACGGATATATAGCAAAATATGTGTGATATATATGTTTATCAAAGAAGATATGCTTGAAAAATCTCTTATATGTCGAGAACGGCTGAACTGATTTCGACAATTCTCATTAATTCAGAATGGCTTCTTGGCAGGAAACATAAAACGTCTAAAAAAATCGCATTAAAATATCTCTCTAAAGATGAAAATATTGATTTTGTAAAATTTTCTCATATTTTTTCAATTTTGTCATATTTTTGGCATATTTTCATTTTGAATTAAACATTTGGTAATATTTCTACAGCTAACAAAACTAAGTAGTTTGGATATCAGGATATCATATACAGATCGCATTTATGGCCCGATCCTTAGAAATTTTGCATGGGGATAAGATGAGGGTCAGAATAGAAGCCTACTCTTTTTGGAGATGATCGCCATATATTTAGGGGTTGAAATGGACCAAAAAGTGCAAAATTGTCAGGAGGTCGTAATTATCGCCCGATCCTCACGCACATTTGAATGGGGGTTACCGGACATTGCAAAAGCCAAGCAGTTTTGGATGGCCATCCAAAAATATTCAATGTGTGAAATAGTCTGCCAACTTTTGTAGACAAAATACGAAAATGTCCATTCCAGTGACTTTTCACAAATACAGGAAAGACGCACTTCTGACTATTTCGTTAAAGCTGATTTCGTTGAAGAATATAGTCAAATGTCTGTATCTCATATAGATGCTTTTCATTCAAAAACCAATAATAAGTGTTAATCTTTTGCCACTTCTGAGAGATTATAGGTCTTTGGGAAATATTGGTTCCAGATCTAGGAAGACCATTTAAGTGCAACATCTACCAATAAATTGGAAATGAGCAAATTAGTTTAAGTTGCTATTATTCGAAAATTAGAGAACGAAACCTGATGGTTTTCTTTTATTATTTGTCACAATATCTTGTGGAATTCTTTCGAGTATCTCGCCTGTATTAACTGTATCGTTTATTATAGTGTTGTAGGGTATTCAACGGTCGGCCCCGCTCGACTGTAGCCTTTGCTTACTTGTTTTTCCATAATTTAAATAATTTTATTTAAATAAAAGCACAGGAAAAATAAGTAAGCAAAGGCTACAGTCGAGCGGGGCCGACCGTTGAATACCCTACAACACTATAATAAACGATACAGTTAATACAGGCGAGATACTCGAAAGAATTCCACAAGATATTGTGACAAATAATAAAAGAAAACCATCAGGTTTCGTTCTCTAATTTTCGAATAATAGCAACTTAAACTAATTTGCTCATTTCCAATTTATTGGTAGATGTTGCACTTAAATGGTCTTCCTAGATCTGGAACCAATATTTCCCAAAGACCTATAATCTCTCAGAAGTGGCAAAAGATTAACACTTATTATTGGTTTTTGAATGAAAAGCATCTATATGAGATACAGACATTTGACTATATTCTTCAACGAAATCAGCTTTAACGAAATAGTCAGAAGTGCGTCTTTCCTGTATTTGTGAAAAGTCACTGGAATGGACATTTTCGTATTTTGTCTACAAAAGTTGGCAGACTATTTCACACATTGAATATTTTTGGATGGCCATCCAAAACTGCTTGGCTTTTGCAATGTCCGGTAACCCCCATTCAAATGTGCGTGAGGATCGGGCGATAATTACGACCTCCTGACAATTTTGCACTTTTTGGTCCATTTCAACCCCTAAATATATGGCGATCATCTCCAAAAAGAGTAGGCTTCTATTCTGACCCTCATCTTATCCCCATGCAAAATTTCTAAGGATCGGGCCATAAATGCGATCTGTATATGATATCCTGATATCCAAACTACTTAGTTTTGTTAGCTGTAGAAATATTACCAAATGTTTAATTCAAAATGAAAATATGCCAATAGTATGACAAAATTGAAAAAATATGAGAAAATGTTACAAAATCAATATTTTCATCTTTAGAGAGATATTTTTATGCGATTTTTTAGACATTTTTTCTTTCTTGCCAAGAGGTCATTCTGAATTAATGAGAACTGTTGAAATCAGTTCAGCCGTTCTCGACATATATGATATCTTTCAAGCATATCTTCTTTGATAGACATATATATCGCACTTATTTTGCTATATATCCGATTTGTTGGATGTTAACATCAATGTAAAGATCAGGAGTAATCTTGTCATGGCTTTGTGATTTCGCCGGGATTTAAAATATTCGCGGTTTAATGAAAAATTTTGCATTTTTTCAACAAAAAAGATATGGTCTATTTCACCCGCTAAATATTATCCGATGACCACCCAAATTGGTAGGCTTCTTTCCCGCCCTAAACTCTAGCTACCTGCGAAATTGCGCGTCGATTGGTCTATAATTGCGACCTGTATAGCTACTGCAAAATCCGACCAAGCGAAGCAACTCTTTAGCTTTTTTCAGTATATTTTCTTTCTGTTGCGGTGTAACTTCTTGCACTTTTTGGAATTTCAATGGCTTTGACCCAAGCTCATTTTTCAATATTTGCCGAATGGAATATTGCGATATGTTCAGCTCAAGAGCCACTTTTCGGTCACTTCGACGCGGGTTTCGATCAAGTCGCTTCTTTACTTTTCGAACCATTTCTGCTGATTTTGCTGTTTTCTTCCGTCCGTCCACTTCCAGTATCTCGGTAACGAGCCATGGTACGAGGAACCAAAAATTTATTCACATTCAAATGCTGGAGTGCTCTAACGATAGCCACTTGCGGTTTCCAAACAAATATAAAGAAATCACACTATCACGCTTGAATTCCATCACGAATAACTTTTTTCTGGAAAATTCTTACCAAAATGCTTTTGTACGCTTGTAAACAATATAATGAGCTCTCACTGAAATAATTTTAACAGCTGTCGGAGTGGTTTAGACATGACGGCAGTCTGAAGTTAGTTGCAGTTTTTTCATCTCACCCTGCATGGTACGAGACATAAAAGATTTATTTACATTTTGGTATAGCTCCCATATAACGGTACCTCCCGATATTCAGAATTTTGATGATTTTTGCCACATTTGTTCACGGATTCCTCTAAAAATTGGTATTTGTAGTTCGTAATGGGTTATAGATTCGGTGGCAGGACATTGAGTAAATAGTTCCACGTTTTTTAAGGGCCTATCCCAATTTATGGTTATTTGAAAATTTTAACAGCATTATCCAAATGGTCTCACTGGTATTTGTAGTTTGAAGTGGAACACGTTTGAATTCGGATACTCTTATAAACAACCGTTTTTTACCCAATGTTGGAAGGTTTTAAAAGTTTGCCCCGGCCAAAATTAATGTTTTTACTTGTTTATCGTATTCACTACACTTTATGGGTATTCAAAGCAATATTTGATAATTTAGATTCCTGTATATATTTTCCTATATCTCACCATCCAAAATCTCCACCAATATAAATATGAGAAGCTCCTTTTTTTGTGATTGTGTTATTGAAAATATTCACGATTGAATGGAAAATTTGGTATTTTCCACACACAAGTTATGGGTAATTTCTATATGGCGATACATGCCATGTTCAAACTGAAAATCTACCGCCCAGTCGTATAGTGTGACTCACTGACCCTATCCTTAACTTTATATAGAATTTCGTGGCGATCGACCCAGGTATTTCGACCTAATCAAACTTATAATACCCTTCTTTGTCTATTTATCAATAATTTAAATAATTTTATTTTAATAAAAGCACAGAAAAAACAAACGCTCCCCCTATTGGTTACAATAATATTAAAAGTAACTCATTGAATTGTATTCCTTTGTGCAATAACTAATGGTTTTATTCAATAACAGAAAAGTGGTACACAGTTCTGAACCTCCTACATATATAAATAAATTCTAAAATTAGAGCACGTCATATGAGGAAAAAATATGTCCTCGATTACTTCTGACATTCAAAATGAAAAATCACTTACAAAAATAATGCATTTTACAGCAGCAACAGCTCTAAATGACATAATTTTAGTCAGCAAAGTATGCAGCAATATAGAGCAGAGGACAACAATATCTCAAAGAATATGTGCAAAAGGCAAGTGATGTGCATGCATGTAATACTAAAAATATAAATCACTTTCGAATCACATATTAAAACGATAACTGTGTCAAACGTGTTTAGCCATAGATTTTAATCTCCAGGCAAAAATGCCGATGCCCTTAAGATGAGCATGACGATGCTAAAGATGCAGATGAGAGTTATGCCGATCCCAATGGATAAAGACACAGGCGCACTTACGCTATGAATAACTAAGTCAGCTAGCCATCCAACGAGTCGATTGTTTACAAATGACACTTGAAGTTCGATTCGAAACAAATTAAAAAAAAAAAACAAGTAAAAAAGCTGTAAGTTCGGCCGGGACGAACTTTGAATACCCTCCACCATTTGGAACGAACTAGAAAATATTCACAAAAATAAAATCCATTGAAAATTCTGTTAAAATCTTTAAAATACCTAGTATCGGAAGGTGCCGATATATGGGGGGATATACGCTATTGTGGACCTATATAGACAAATCTATGTCTGGGGGTAAAGTACTCACAAGAAACTCCATGTGTGGATTTTCAGATAATTCCATTGGGAAATGTGGCTAAAATCATCAAAATCCCGAATGTCGGGGGTACTGTTATTTGGGGGATATACGATATTGCGGACCTATATAGACAATTCCGTTTCAGGGGTAAAGTGCTCACAAAGAACTCCGTGTGTGTGGATTTTCAGACAATACGATTGGAAAATGTTGTTAAATCATCAAAATACCGAATATCGCTGGGTACCGTTATATGGGGGATATACGATATTGTGGACCTATATAGACAATTCCGTTTCAGGGGTAAAGTGCTCACAAAGAACTACGTGTGTGTGGATTTTCAGACAATACGATTGGAAAATGTGGTTAAATCATCAAAATACGGAATATCGCGGGGTACCGTTATATGGGGGCTATACGTTATCGTTAACCTATATAGAGAATTCCCTGTCGGGGGGTAAAGTGCTCACAAAGAACCCCTTGTGTACAAAGAACCCCTTGAAAAATATGGCTAAAAACATCAAAATACCGAATATCGGGGGGTACCGTTATATGGGGGATATACGATATCGTGGACCTGTATAGACAATTCTCTCTCAAGGGGTGAAGTACCCCCAAGGAACTCCTTGTGTGGATTTTCAGACAATTCCGTTGAAAAATGTGGGTAAAATCATCAAAATACCGAATATCGGGGGATACCGTTATATGGGGGATATCGTGCACCTGTATAGACAATTCGTGGACCTGTATAGACAATATCGTGGACCTGTATAGACAATTCTCTCTCAGGGGGTAAAGTACTCACAAGGAACTCCTTGTGTGGATTTTCAGACAATTCCGTTGAAAAATGTGGCTAAAATCATCAAAATGCCGAATGCCGGGAGGTACCGTTATATGGGGGCTATACTATATCGTGGACCGATATACCCCATCTTCGAACTTGACCTGCCTGCAGGCAAAAGAGAGATCTGTGCAAAATTTTAGCTTCCTATCTTAATTCGTTTAGACTGTAGCGTGATTACAACGGACGGACAGGGCTAAATCGTCTTAGAATTTTACGCTGATCAAGAATATATATACTTTGTTGGGTCTAAAATGATTATTTCGATGACTTACAAACGGAATGACGAACTTAATATACCCTTCATACTTTTTTTGGTGGAGGGTATAAAAACCAAAGATAAACAGACAGCATATACATTATATGCGAATGCGGTGGTGTTGGTATACTTGACGGCTAATATGTATAAAGAAATGACACCAAATGTATCAGAGTTTTCTTTTAAAGCCTTTATGTCTCCGTGGGTCCTTGTTGGAATTATCTACCATATCCAACAAACTTGTTCATTAGAACAGTACTTACCTATTTACCGTGACATAGAAGTTGCTGTTTTATTGCTCCTTAGCATTAAAGTAACCCAAGGAGTGATAAAAATCGTTGAAAGTGCTCATTGGCGCCTCCAATCGAAGCCAACTACAACGAGTTCCCGCCACCATCACCGTGCGTGTCAATTGTGAACTGAAAAAATATAGCAGTCTTTAATTTAAAAATCCTGTTCATCGTTAAGGTACTTAAATACCCTCAAATGTCAATCGTCATCCTATCTGTCGATACTGAAATTTTTTCTTAGGAAATATTCCTGTCGTCATTGCCAGTCGTAATGATTTGTGTTCTTGTAAGACTTTGAATTGGTCATTAAGAATGCCCCAAGCCATATTTATTGTTACATTCTAGGAATTTGTTTTACATTTTAGAAAACAATTCGGTTTATGGTTGAGGATTAGTCATTTCTTGTGTTCGCTTTCAATTAGCACATTGTAAAATTAAAACTTTAAATAGGATTTTCTAAATGGGAAAGTTATGATAGGAATGACGGGATAATGGAAATAGTCATATATTAACTGGGTATTAAATTTAAGCACATTGACATCATTATACCGTGGAACACACTGTAGTATAGAATATTATGTACTAGCGCATTTCTTTATAACAGCCAAATGGAGACAAGATTAAACCTTGTTTTCCTTTGATGACTAATATAGAATTACTATTGAAGTCAGACAATGTATTTTTGCTAACAATGTACTGGTAGCATTTAATTTCCAACTATTGTAACTATTGAAGTGGGTAATAGTCGGTTCAGATTTGAATATAAATCTATATCTATAAAAGAGGAAAATGTTTGTATGTTTGTTTGTAATTTATGGACTCGAAAACCGCTGAACAGATTTTCCTGAAAATTTGCACGTATACTGCAACATCGCCTGAAAGTAACATAGGCTATATACATTTTTGAAATTCCACTTGGAAGTGGAGATATAGCATCAGAATCGGAGGTGCCTCCTAAAAATTTAGATTTTGTATGCAAATATCTATTGATCGATTACAGATACAGTCTCCAAATTTGGAATGCGTAACGGAATTTGGAACAAAAATAAATTTCCAAATTATATTGAATGTCCAATTTTAATGAAATGTACGTCCAATTTTAATGAAATTTAAAATAAGTAACGAGATTGGGAGCAAAAATGAATTTGTCAAATTATATTGAAATCGGTTCAGATTTGGATTTAGCTCCCATATATATCTTTAACCATTTTCATGTATTTTGTGCCCCATACTCGATATGTATGTTCGATTCCAAAGAAATTTGAAATATGTGACGGGATTTTGATTAGAAAATAAATTAGTCAAATTATATTAAAATCGGTTCAGATTTGGATATAGCTCCCATATATATTTTCCGCCGATTTCACATATTTTATGCACAAAACACGATATGTATTTCCAATTCCAATGAAATTCGCCATGAGTGTCTAAATTTGGTACAAAAATAAATTTGACAAATTATATTCAAATTCGCTCAGATTTGATTATAGCTCCCATATATATTCTCGGCCGATTTCACATATTTGATGCATCCAAAGCGAGAGAGACGAAATCTGGCACCAGAAAAAATTGCCAAATTATATTGAAATCGGTTGAGGTTTGGGTATAGCTAACATATATAATTCGGCCGACTTCATACTTCATACGACTTATGTACAAACACGATATATATGACCGATTCCAATGAAATTCAGAATGTGTGGCGGAATTTGGTTACAATAATAAATGTGATAAATTAATTGGAAATAAGTTAAGATTTGGATATAGCTCCCATATATATTTTCTCGGCCGATTTCACATATTTGACGCACCAATTTCAATGAAATATGAAAGTTGTGACGGAATTTGGTGTAAAAGTAATTTTTTATACCCTACACCACAAGGTGGTCAGGGTATTATGTCTTTGTGCATTTGTTTGTAACAGGCAAAAGGAAACGAGATAGACCCATAGTTCCTTTTGATGATCTGCATAGAATCACATTCTGAGTCGATTTATGCATGTCCGTCCGTCCGTCTGTCCGTCCGTCCGTCCGTCCGTCCGTCCGTCCGTCTGTCCGTCTGTCCATGTATTTTTGTAAACAAAGTACAGGTCGCATTTATTGCCCGATCCAGATGAAATTTTGCACATATCATTTGTTTGGCCCAAGGACGAACACTATTGAAATTGGAGATAATCGGTCAAAATTTAGGTATAGCTCCCATATATATCTTCGTCCGATTTGCTTTTTATTGTGCACCAAACGTCTAATATTTGTCCAAATGGGATGGAATTTGGCATATACGACCGAATTGAGTCTAGAAGCTAGTATGTCAAATTTGGTGAAGATCGGTTCAGATATAGCTATAGCCTCCATATATATTATTCATCCGATTTGTTATATTTGTTACCAACAGCCATAATATGCACTCCGTAACAACGATATTCAGGGAAATATATCAAATACAGCTCAGAAATATCTTTGCCAAATTTTATCGAGATCGGTTCAGATTTGGATATAGCTCCCATATATATATTTATCCGATTTCAAATTAATTGTGCACCAAATGGTCAATACAAGTCCGAATTTAAAAGATACAAATGCTTCGGCATGTTTAGTCCTTTGAACTTTAAATTATAATTATAATCATAGCGTGTATGATTGAATTCTGCCATAAAAACTTGTAATTGTTATGTGGAGCTCTACTAAATTAGCAAAATGGTGTAGGGTATCATAAAGTCGGACCGCCCGACTTTAAGACTTTCTTTATTATACCCTACACCACAAGGTGGTCAGGGTATTATGTCTTTGTGCATTTGTTTGTAACAGGCAAAAGGAAACGAGATAGACCCATAGTTCCTTTTGATGATCTGCATAGAATCACATTCTGAGTCGATTTATGCATGTCCGTCCGTCCGTCCGTCTGTCCGTCTGTCCATGTATTTTTGTAAACAAAGTACAGGTCGCATTTATTGCCCGATCCAGATGAAATTTTGCACATATCGTTTGTTTGGCCCAAGGACGAACCCTATTGAAATTGGAGATAATCGGTCAAAATTTAGGTATAGCTCCCATATATATCTTCGTCCGATTTGTTTTTATTGTGCACCAAACGTGTAATATCAGCCCGAATTGTATGGAATTTTGCTCATACAACAAAATTAGGCCTGAAAATATGTATGCCAAATTTGATCGAAATCGGTTCAGATATAGCTATAGCTCCCATATATATTGTTCATCCGATTTGTTATTTTTGTCCACCGCCGCCGTAATATGCACTTTGCAACAACAATATTTAAGGAAATATATCAAATACAGCTCAGAAATACATTTGCAAAGTTTTACCGAGATCGGTTCAGATTTGGATATAGCTCCCATATATAACTTCGGCCGATTTACTTTTTATTGTGCACCAAACGTCTAATATTTGTCCAAATGGGATGGAATTTGGCATATACGACCGAATTGAGTCTAGAAGCTAGTATGTCAAATTTGGTGAAGATCGGTTCAGATATAGCTATAGCCTCCATATATATTATTCATCCGATTTGTTATATTTGTTACCAACAGCCATAATATGCACTCCGTAACAACGATATTCAGGGAAATATATCAAATACAGCTCAGAAATATCTTTGCCAAATTTTATCGAGATCGGTTCAGATTTGGATATAGCTCCCATATATATATTTATCTGATTTCGAATTAATTTTGCACCAAATGTGCAATACAAGTCCGAATTTAAAAGATGCAAATGCTTCAGCATATTTAGTACTTTGAATTTTAAATTATAATTATAATCATAGCGTGTATGATTGAATTCTCCCATAAAAACTTTTAATTGTTATGTGGAGCTCTACTAAATTAGCAAAGTGGTGTAGGGTATCATAAAGTCGGCCCGCCCGACTTTAAGACTTTCTTTACTGGTTAAAATTATATTTAAATCGGATCAGATTGGGATATGATTTTAACAAGAACCATTGGCCCAAAACGCCTTAGGCTAACACTAAAAAACAACACAACAGTTAATTTGAAATACGCTTATTACGGGGAAGTATGCTACTACCTCGAATTCACTGATTGCGATAGAAATCCGACTCAACTTCAAAAAATTGCAGTTTCCTGGACGATTGGTATTTGCTATGAAATAAATAAATCCGAAGGACAAACCCTTCGTGTATGCATGTCATGTTACTGCTTTTCTAATGCTTTTGTTTATTAACGCATTAAAGTAGTGCAATATTTTTTTTTTTAATTTTTAAATTTGTTTTTTTTATCCAACATATATTTGTAAATAAAATTTTAAATGCATATAAAATCAAAAGGGGTAGCGAAGCGCACCGGGTTCAGCTAGTTAAATATATATCTTCGTTCAATTTCAAGTTTATTGTGCACCAAATATGTTAGATTCTTGTACATACTACCGTATTTAGCATAGGAAAAATATGTCTCTGAAAGCCGTAATATTAAAATACCTTTGCCAAATGTTGACACGATCAACTCAGATTTGAATATAGCTCCAATATATATCTTCGTGCGCTATTACAGTCGATCCTAACGAAATGTTATATGCACCAAGAAATAGGATCATAGAATTTTAATTTTTGGAGAAGACTGCAACATATTCAAAGCATGATATGGACAAAAAATTATTTTGGAGTTTAATCAGGACAAAACCTTAACATTTTGAATAGTCACCGAAAAAAATATATTGGCTGAAGTAAAACATAATATTTATATGAAAAATACGAAAATTGTTTTTCAACATAAATATTTTTAAAATAAAAAGCCTTTTCTTACAGAAAACACAATTTTTTAAACGGGCACCCTGAAAATTTTGGAATATAGTTATGAATTGCTTTTAGCACGACAAATTGGGTAAATATAACGCAATGTTCAAGAACTTTAGATTTGTACCGTGATTCTGGTCAAAAATCAGGTAACACTCTTACATAAGTCAATATCATTATTTCAGTAATGAAATGAACCGACAATATACTTATCTATGAAATACTTGACGAGTAGGATTAGAAATTAAAATAATTGGAGTACGAATATACAAGTTTTTCATTTTTTTATATTATAAACAATTAGAGAACAAACCATGTATTTCTCATTGTTCTGATACCCTCAGTCATATACTTAACAAGTAAGCTAAGGCTATAGTCGTGCGGGGCCGACCATGTGATACCCTACAACACTACAATATGTTTGAAGTCCCTTTATATGCAAATTCATTTTGGAAGATTTCGTTTTTGAAGTAATGCCAAAGAGCCCTGCCCAGAGGTTACCATTAGGTTTATGACCCGGAGAATTTGGCCAATATTTTCGCACTCCGTAGTATTGTGAAGTATTAAAACCATTGCACAAGAAAGTTGTGGTCCATTTTACAGCTAAATATAATCCAATGGTCATCCAAAATGCTAGACTTCTTCTCTGTCCTCAACTATCTTCCGATGCGAAATTCCATGTCGATTAGTTTTCAATTGTGCCCTATAGAACGACTAGAAAATTAGAAAAATTTACATTTTTTTTAGCCATTTAAACCTTTAAATGCACATCCTAAGAACAATAGGCTTCAATTCCGACCCACCCCCATGCAAAATTTCGTGAGGATCGGATGATAATTGCGACATACATATAATACCCTCAAAACGTAGTGTTGGGGGGTGTAAAAATTTAGAAAATTTAAAATTCAAAATTGTAAGTCAAATTGAAAAAATCGCATGCGATAACAAAATATGAAAAAATGGAAAAAATGAAACATAAGATATAACTTTTTTATTGGTATATTGTTTTTTTTTCCAGATTTTATCCATTTTTAGCAAGAGACCATTCCGAATTGATCTGAATTGTGAAAATCGGCCCAGTGGTTTTTGATTTATAAGCAGAATGAATAAGATCAATTATTTTACATATATATTGCTATATATCCGATTTCTTGGCTACTAACATCACTGTAATTGTCAGAAGTGATCTTTTAATGTATTTCTGATTTGGCTGGGATTAAAAATATTAGCAGTTTAGTGGACATTTTCCTATTTTCTAACATAAAGTTAGGGTCTATTTTACCCGCCAATTATTGTCCGATGACCGCTCAAATTGGTAGGTTTCTACCCAGTCCCAAACTCAATGTAAATTTTCGCGTCGATTGGTTCATAATTGTGGCCTACAGAGCAACTGCAAAATTAGGAATATTTTCTGGTTTTGGTCCATTTCAACCCCTAAATATCGTGCGATCATCTCCAAAAACAATAGGGTTATATTCTGACCCTAACCCCACCTCCATTTTCAATTTCGTGAGGATCGTTTCATAATTGCGAGCTGTAGCTTGATTACAAATTAACATGGACAGACGGACAGACGGACGGACGGACATACATAGCTAGATCGACTCAGCTCGGCGAGCTAGGAAGATCCATATATACTTTCCTAGGTGGGAAACCAATATTTCGAGGTGTTACATAATTTTTGGCCCAATCAAACTTATAATACCCCCACACATAGTGTTGTAGGGTATAAAAATTGAAATTCGTAATAGATAACAACCCCTGTCCACGTATGTTCACGACGGTTGTCTTCATATAATGGGAAAGACTCAAAGACCTAAACTGCATTCTTGTTGTATGTTTGGAAAGTGTAACACATACTTTTTGCGAAAAATCTTTTAAATGAATGATGTTCGATTTTGCAAAGTTTGCACACCAAAGAGAAAATTCTGTCAATTCTGCAGTTTTTACTGGAAATGTTATCGTACATACCTATTATATAGCAAATTTTACAAAGCATACAGAATGGATTATAAAGGCGAGGCCAATCTCACTCTATTACATTACAATGCAATGAATCATTCTCTGTAGACGCAAGTGTGTATGCCGTGCATTTAACATTATCATATGACCACAAGTCAGATTATGTCTTTGGTAACTCGTTTGTTTATTTAGATGACAAACGGACCAAAAAAAAAGGAAAGAGTTAGCAAATGCATTTTCATTCAAACGGTCTTCATTATTTCACCATAGTTCCATTTATCTTTTCGGAATGGACGAATGCAATCTTTTGTCCACTGATATTTTGTATTTTCGGTTTTATTTGAATAATTCACGCACATCCCATTCCACTTGTTAGATGATCAATCTTTTTATGGTTTAAATGTTCAATTAACGTAGGAACATACTGAAGGCATGGGAGATAGACACCAATCGGCTCATACGTAGCTGCAGCATACATAATGGGTGCAACGATAGCCTCATGACCAAGTTAGTATTGTAACAGCTACCTATCTACCTACCTACCTACCTACTTTTGCAATGAACTAAAGCTACCACGATGAACTGCGTTTAACAAATGGCTAGCAAATGCAAAGTGTGCTTTGAAACAATCACATCGCTTAGCTGCACCAGCAAAGCCATATTTGGTCAAAATGCTTACACTACTATAAAGAGCAATCAAATTCCACGAAAAATTCAAAAACAAAGTGTAATCGGCAAGGGCGAATAGGAGATGACTTACATTATTATTTCTTAACTGAGAATGAAGAACATTTCAAAACTGTGGTTTGAAATATTTCCTCTCCTCACATCTTGAGGCTTAACCATGTTATCTAAACTAAATAGACAGGCGAACGCAAACATGAAGGTTTGTATAAATGCAGTAGTGACTCAAGCCACTTTTACCAACCTATTTAATTGGTAGGTTTCTACCCAGTCCCAAACTCAATGTAAATTTTCGCGTCGATTGGTTCATAATTGTGGCCTACAGAGCAACTGCAAAATTAGGAATATTTTCTGGTTTTGGTCCATTTCAACCCCTAAATATCGTGCGATCATCTCCAAAAACAATAGGGTTATATTCTGACCCTAACCCCACCTCCATTTTCAATTTCGTGAGGATCGTTTCATAATTGCGAGCTGTAGCTTGATTACAAATTAACATGGACAGACGGACAGACGGACGGACGGACATACATAGCTAGATCGACTCAGCTCGGCGAGCTAGGAAGATCCATATATACTTTCCTAGGTGGGAAACCAATATTTCGAGGTGTTACATAATTTTTGGCCCAATCAAACTTATAATACCCCCACACATAGTGTTGTAGGGTATAAAAATTGAAATTCGTAATAGATAACAACCCCTGTCCACGTATGTTCACGACGGTTGTCTTCATATAATGGGAAAGACTCAAAGACCTAAACTGCATTCTTGTTGTATGTTTGGAAAGTGTAACACATACTTTTTGCGAAAAATCTTTTAAATGAATGATGTTCGATTTTGCAAAGTTTGCACACCAAAGAGAAAATTCTGTCAATTCTGCAGTTTTTACTGGAAATGTTATCGTACATACCTATTATATAGCAAATTTTACAAAGCATACAGAATGGATTATAAAGGCGAGGCCAATCTCACTCTATTACATTACAATGCAATGAATCATTCTCTGTAGACGCAAGTGTGTATGCCGTGCATTTAACATTATCATATGACCACAAGTCAGATTATGTCTTTGGTAACTCGTTTGTTTATTTAGATGACAAACGGACCAAAAAAAAAGGAAAGAGTTAGCAAATGCATTTTCATTCAAACGGTCTTCATTATTTCACCATAGTTCCATTTATCTTTTCGGAATGGACGAATGCAATCTTTTGTCCACTGATATTTTGTATTTTCGGTTTTATTTGAATAATTCACGCACATCCCATTCCACTTGTTAGATGATCAATCTTTTTATGGTTTAAATGTTCAATTAACGTAGGAACATACTGAAGGCATGGGAGATAGACACCAATCGGCTCATACGTAGCTGCAGCATACATAATGGGTGCAACGATAGCCTCATGACCAAGTTAGTATTGTAACAGCTACCTATCTACCTACCTACCTACCTACTTTTGCAATGAACTAAAGCTACCACGATGAACTGCGTTTAACAAATGGCTAGCAAATGCAAAGTGTGCTTTGAAACAATCACATCGCTTAGCTGCACCAGCAAAGCCATATTTGGTCAAAATGCTTACACTACTATAAAGAGCAATCAAATTCCACGAAAAATTCAAAAACAAAGTGTAATCGGCAAGGGCGAATAGGAGATGACTTACATTATTATTTCTTAACTGAGAATGAAGAACATTTCAAAACTGTGGTTTGAAATATTTCCTCTCCTCACATCTTGAGGCTTAACCATGTTATCTAAACTAAATAGACAGGCGAACGCAAACATGAAGGTTTGTATAAATGCAGTAGTGACTCAAGCCACTTTTACCAACCTATTTAATGTTTGGGAATAGTGGAAACTCCCTTTCAACAGTCAGATTATTGCATGACTAACTTCAGAGTTTTTTCATATCTCACCCTTATGTCACCAATATGTTACAAAAGGCATGTCGATCATATCCCACTCTGTATTAAGAAGCTAAGATCATAAAAAGAAATTGCAAAAACCAAACACCGATCTGAAACTCTAAACCAAAAGAATCGCCAGCAAAAACCAACCCAATATTGAGCAGAACAAGCCAAGAATAAGTTGGTTTAATGTACAACTCAAGCATCAAATCTTAAATCCGTAACAGCTTTGGGAAGCAAGCAAACTACAAAAAATACCAACAAACCAAGAAAATGTGAAATTGAAAACGAAACGTAAAAATAGCTACAATGATCCCCAAATACTAAACTGCGTATAATTTTAATGAGGTAATGCATTGGCATAAAATGGATAAACATCTCACATTTCTTCGTGAACAAACGAAGCGGCATCTTTATTAGAACTTGTTTTTATACCCTACACCACAAGGTGGTCAGGGTATTAAGTCTTTGTGCATTTGTTTGTAACAGGCAAAAGGAAACGAGATAGATCCATAGTTCCTTTTGATGATCTGCATGGAATCACATTCTGAGTCGATTTATGCATGTCCGTCCGTCTGTCCATGTATTTTTGTAAACAAGGTACAGTTCGCATTTATTGCCCTATCCAGATGAAATCTTGCACAAATCATTTGTTTGGCCCAAGCACGAACCCTATTGAAATTGGAGATAATCGGTAAAAATTTAGATATAGCTTCCATATATATCTTCGTCCGATTTGCCTTTTCGTGTGCACCAAACGTGTAATATCAGTCCGAATAGTATGGAATTTTGCACGTACTATCAGAATGGACCTGAAAATAAGTATGCCAAATTTGATCGAAATTGGTTCAGATATAGCTATAGCTCCCATATATATTGTTCATCCGCTATTTTTGTCCTCCGCAGCCGTAATATGCATTCTGTAACAACAATATGTGGGGAAATATATCATATGTAGCTCAGAAATACATTTGCTAAATTTTATCGAGATCGGTTCAGATTTGGATATAGCTCCCATATATAACTTCGTCCGATTTACCTTTGGTTGTGCACCAAACGTCTAATATTTGCCCAAATGGGATGAAATTTGACACTTACGACCGAATTGAGTCTAGAAGCTAGTATGTCAAATTTGGTGAAGGTCGGTTCAGATATAGCTATAGCTCCCATATATACTGTTCATCCGATTTGTTATATTTGTTACCCACAGCCGTAATATTCACTCCGTAACAACGATATTTAGGGAAATATATCAAATAGAGTTCAAAAGTATCTTAGCCAAATTTTATCGAGATCGGTTCCGATTATATTTTTATCCGATTTTAAATTAATTGTGCACCAAATGGGCAATACAAGTCCGATTTTAAAAGATACAAATGCTTCGGCATATTAAGTCCTTTGAACTTTAAATTATAATTATAGCGTGTATGATTGGATTCTCCCATAAAAACTTTTAATTGTTATGCGCAGCTCTACTAAATTAGCGAAGTGGTGTAGGGTGTCACAAAGTCGGCCCTGCCTGACTTTAAGACTTCCTTTACTGGTTTTTGTTCATAATGGGTTCTAGCTCCGGTGGCGAAACATTGTATGTATAGGTTCACGTTTTGGTAAAGCCCCCATATAACGGTACTACCCGATATTTGGTATTTTGACCCGATATTTGATTTTTACCACATTTTCTCACGAATTTGTCAGAAAAATGGTATTTGTGTGTCATAATGGGTTCTAATATTGAAGATCCGCCAGGCCAATCTTAATGTTTTTTTTTTTTTTTATTTGTTTAGATATACTACATACAACTCAAAATTATATCTCAATCATTTGGCAACCCTTATCAATTTCCAATGCAAAGCGTGTAATTCTGTACGCATAGTTGCAGTTATTTGCTTGTATTCAATTTTTACATTAGTTCACCCCAGCTACCAGGAGTTACTTTAAACATTTTTTTTACTGCTGTTGTGTTATTTCTCCTAATAATAGCCACAAAATTGAACATTTCGTCTTCGTATGCTCTCTGCCGCACAATATCACCAACAGCAGCAACAGTACCACCAGCTTTAGCCAACAGAAACTCTAATGGTTGGCTTAAGCTTATGCTATCGGTTAATATCAGTTGGTGCTTTAATGCATTTGGTTTTGAGATGGTGTATTTCCAAAGTTCTCGAGAGTATAGAAGAAGTTGGCTTAAGCATATGCTATCGGTTAATACCTGTTGGTGCTTTGATGCATTTGGTTTTGAGATGGTGTATTTCCAAAGTTCTCGAGAGTATAGAAGAATTGCCTGTTGTTGCCGCAATGTCGCTGACGCAAAACCCGAAAGCCACATGGTTAGGTCCATACGTTAGCATTTTGAAAATTCGTTACAGTATTTAGAGCAACTGCACCGTGAAGCAAAGCTATGGAAATGGAAGAACTTTTTTGTTTTCATAGATTACCTTTGTTTGTGGAATCTATTTTTTCGGTAAAAGAGGTATGCGAAGTTTTTTAGTACCTGAATTTGTTTCTCCTGGCTGTGCAAAGATGATAGTATTTTGAAATCCCGAATCGCAACATACTAGGATGCATTGCAAAATCTAAATTCCTATTGTTTTTATATACATGAGGCGATGCAATTTCCACTGGGCATTGACGTTTTGTTGTGGTCAGTTTGTTAAACACGGATTAGGAAACAACGAATCTGGAGATTCACTACAATGTTGTTTTAGTGGGGTCCCTTGTTAACTTCTTCTTACCGATTTTCCAGAAAGGTAATGCAAAATTTTAGGCTTTCTTTTCACTTTTTAAACGCCTAAGAAACAACAAGTAAAAAAGCTGTAAGTTCGGCCTGGCCGAACTTTTAATACCCTCCACCATTTGGTACAAATTTGGAAATTTAAAAAAAAAAAAAATAAATAAATATAATAAAATCCGTTAAAAATTCTGTTAAAATATTAAAAATGCCTATACGACGACGTGGACCTGCATAGGCATCTTTTGTCATAAGTTATCACAATATTTAAATGCGAAACTTGAAGAAAAATCTTTTTATAATGTAGGTAAAATCATCAAAATACCGAATATAGAGGGTACCTTTATATGGGGGCTATACGAAGACGTGAACCTGCACAGACAATTTTCTGGCATGGGCTGAAGTATCCGTTACGAACTTCACATGCGAAATTTGAAACAATCCCGGACATAATGTCGCTAAAATCAACAAAGTACCGAATATCGGGGGGTACAGTTATATGGGGGCTATAGGAAGACGTGGACCTACATGGACCATTTTCTGTTTTTTCTGCAGAATTTATTACGAACTTCAAATACCAAATTTGAAACGATTCCGTTAAATAATGCCGCTAAAATCGTCAAAATCCCGAATATCGGGGGGTACCGTTATATGGGGGCTAAGACGTGGGCCTACATGGCTCCTTTTTTGACTTAATATGTAATATCCATTACGAACTTCAAATAACAATTTTGAAACGATTCCGTTAAATAATGTCGCTAAAATCATCAAAATACCGAATATCGGCAGTACCGTTGTATGGGGCTATATGATAACTTAGACCTACATGGCCCATTTACGAACAAAACCTGCCTACTGGCAAAATATACATGTCAGCAAAAATTTAGCCTTCTATTTCAATTTGTTCGAAAGATAGCGTGATTACAACAGACAGACGGACAGACAGACGGATATGGCTAAATCGTCCTAGAATTTTACACTGATCAAGAATATATATATATATATATATATATATATATATATATATATATATATATATATATATATATATATATATGTTGGGTCTGACATGAGTATTTCGAGGAGTTTAAAACGGAATGACAAAATTAATATACCCTCCATAGCATGGTGGAGGGTATAAAAATCTTATGTGGGTTGATCT
The DNA here is from genome assembly GCF_030504385.1 of Musca domestica. Lineage (NCBI taxonomy): Eukaryota > Metazoa > Arthropoda > Insecta > Diptera > Muscidae > Musca > Musca domestica. The sequence goes on from NW_026712299.1 coordinate 21,192,721, forward strand.
TCAACTAATCGATACCTTTGCCACATTTAGCCAGTGTTTGTACCCTACCTTTGGTTCACATAGACTTCTCGAGACTTCTCTATTGACGCTGTTTTATCCCATTGTCTTTTGTTATTTTATTTTATGGATGAACATTGTGGGCAATTAAGGTTGAATTTTTTTATGCATTTCGAAATCTTGAATCTATGCTATTGTGTGCCGTTTTTCTTCTTTTCTATATTTTTGTTGTTTTTTTTTTTTGTTTTTTTCATTCGTTGCACCTCACCATGTGGACAAAGGCTACCATAGCAACAACGTCTTTAGCTTAACCACGAATACTTTTGCATAGCCTTATGGACTCGTTCTTCAAACAAATTTAATCCAGAATGTCCGATTATTCGTTTCGTTGGACCGCAGCAAAATATACAAATTAAATCGTAACTATAAGTTCCCTATACACCCCATTGAATGACCACTTAATTCGGGGGGGATTTATTTAATTCCTCTACGGAATGACATGTGCAGCATCTGTGCAAAATTTTCAAACCAGCAAAATTTAAATTGAATAAACCAGCAAGAGAAGATGAAGAAACAAACCTACAAAGCCATTCGTTGCAGTCCAATGGATCTTTTGGTAACCATACTATCATGCAAAACGTAAATTAAGCTGGTGAAGATACTACAGTCGCTCCTCAGCCAATGGTATATGTCTTAAAAGATAAGTAACAGGGGCAGGCTCTTGAAGTGTCATAAGTGATTTTGAATGTTAGCCAAACTGTTGTTTGGTACTAATAAACGGTAATAATAGTTTGCTCTCTTGTTAATCTTTGGGAATCTTTTAGAATTCATTGTATTGCTTTTAGAATATACCCTTTTGCGGATAGACAGGATAATAGGTTAGACTTATGCAATCGAGGTTATAAAATCTGTGGTCCAAACACAAATTAGGGCCAATCAGCTAAGAAACTGCAACTAGGGTTTTAAAAATTCATATAATAGAGAGACATGTGATAAGATATTTAAAAAAGTTTGATCCAGAATTGCTGTCATAAAACAAGTTATTTTTAGCTATACCAATAGGTGGACCAATATTATGCATGTCCCACCCAACACTTCTTCAACCGATATCAGGCTTATTGTGCACCAAATGACTAATATTAGCCGAACGGGACTTATTTTTGGCGATTCTGGCTGAATTCATCCTAGAAGAAAATACTTCAATGTTGGTAAAAGTTTCATCCGATTTGAGGTTTTAAGTCATCCACATGCGAAATATGCACTCCATAGGAATGATATTTTGTATCAAGTAACTCAGGGATCTCAAAAACTTTATAATAATCGGATCAGATTTGGATATAATTCCCATATAAAAATGTTTTATAATGATCGAATCAGATTTGGATATAGCTCCCATATATACCATTATCCGATTTCAGGTCTTTTGTGCCCCAAGTGGCTAATATTAGCCCAAATGAACTGAATTTTGGCAATTCAAACTGAATTCATCCTAAAAACAAAAACTTCAAATGTTGGACAAAATCGGTTCAGATATAGCTATAGCTCTCATATATATATTTTATCCGATTTGGTGTTAAAGTCGCTCGCATTACGCTTGTGCACCCCACAAAAATTATATTCGATACCGGGCATCAGATAATGCTCGAAAGTACCACTGTCAAATTTTACTGGGATCTGTTCAGATTCTTATTTAGTTTCGATATACATCTTCATCCAATTTTATGGTTATTTCTCACCACATGTGCAATGTCAGCCAAAATTGAATAGATTTTTATACCCTCCACCTTGAAAATGAGGTATGTCTTTTGAAATCACGATACAGCTGATATGTAGTATTTTGATGATTTTTGTCACATTTTTCCACGGATTTGTCTACAAATTGGTATTTGTAGGTCTTAATAAGTTTTAGCTCGTGTGGCGACAAATTGTATGTATAAATTTGTCGAGGCATTTGCGGCTTTTCAATTTGGGCTTGGTGCACCATTTGGTGCACAATTAAATTGAAATCGAACGAGATATGGGAGATATACCAAATATTAACCGAACTCGATTAAATTTAGCAAGGGTATTTCTGAGTTATATTTGATATATTTCCCCAAATATCGTTGTTACAGAGGGCATATTACGGCATTACAGAGGACAAAAATAACAAATCGGATGAACAATATATATGCGAGCTATATCTATATTTGAACCGATTTCGATCAAATTTGGCATACTTATTTTCAGGTTCAATCTACGTACGTGCAAAATTCCATACTATTTGGGTTGACAGTACGGGCGGGGCCGACTTAATGATACCCTACACCATTTTGCTAATTTAGTAGACCTCCGCATAACAATTAAAAGTTTTTATGGGAGAATTCAGTCATACACGCTATGATTATAATTATAAGTTCAAATGACTAAATATGACGAAGCATTTGCATCTTTTAAATTCGGACTTGTATTGCCCATTTAGTGCACAATTAATTTGAAATCGGATAAAAATATATATGGGAGCTATATCCAAATCGGAACCGATCTCGATAAAATTTGGCAAAGATATTTCTGAGCTGTATTTGGTATATTTCCCTGAATATCGTTTCGTTTGATATATTTCCCTGAATTTCCATACTATTCGGGTTGATATTACACGTTTGGTGCACAATAAAAGCCAAATCGGACGAAGATATATCTAAATTTTTACCGATTATCTCCAATTTCAATAGGGTTCGTCCTTGGGTCAAACAAACGATTTGTGCAAAATTTCATCTCAATCGGATAATAAATGCAACCTGCATTTTGTTCACAAGAATACATGGACAGACGGGCGGACGGACATACATAAATCGACTCAGAAAGTGATTCTATGAAGATCCTCAAAAGTAACTATTGGGTCTATCTCGCTTCCTTCTCCATGTAGCAAACAAATGCACAAAGACATATACAATAATAATAATATATTAATATATTGTATACCGAATATCTGGGGGTACCGTTATATGGGGGATGTACGATATCGTGGACCTGTATAGACAATTCTCTCTCAGGGGGTGAAGTACACACAAGGAACTACTTGTGTTGATTTTAAGACAATTCCATTGAAAAGCGTGGCTAACATCATCAAAATACCGAATATCGGAGGTTACAGTTATATGGGGGATATACGATATCGTGGACCTATATAGACACTTCATTTTGAGGAGGTAAAATGCACACAAGGGACTCCTTTTGTGGATTTTCAGACAATTCCGTTGAAAAATGTGGGTAAAATCATCAAAATACCAAATATCGGGGGTACCGTTATATGGGGCCTATACGATATTGTGGACCTATATAGATAATTCTCTGCCGAGGTATAAAGTACCCACAAGGAAATCCTTGTGTGGATTTTCAGACAATTCCGTTGAAAAATGTTGGTAAAATCATCAAAATACCGAATATCGGGGGGTACCGTTACCTTATACCTTATATGGGGGCTATACGATATCGTGGACCGATATAGCCCATCTTCGAACTTGACCTGCCTGCAGACAAAAGAGAGATCTGTGCAAAATTTTAGCTTCCTATCTTAATTCGTTTATACTGTAGCGTGATTACAACAGACGGACCGACGAACAAACGGACGGACAGGGCTAAATCGTCTTAGAATTTTACGCTGATCAAGAATATATATACTTTGTTGGATCTAAAATGATTATTTCGATGAGTTACAAACCGAATGACGAACTTAATATGCCCTCCATACCTTTTTTGGTGGAGGGTATAAAAGAATAGAATATTTTGTACCTATATTAACTATAACGAAGTATTGTAGATAAATGTGTGGTTATTCGTAAGCTACATCAACGATTGTGCCCTCAATATTTGATCATTAATACATACAGTCACATACTCAATGTATCAAGTTCACCTTAAGAGATCAAAGGAATTCACCCGCCTAATGCAACAAATAACTCATATTCTTTTTATACCCTACACCACAAGGAGGTCAGGGTATTATGTCTTTGTGCTTTTGTTTGTAACAGGCAAAAGGAAACGAGATAGACCCATAGTTCCTTTTGATGATCTGCATAGAATCACTTTCTGATTTTATTTATGCATGTCAGTCCGTCCGTCCTTCCGTCTGTCCATGTATTCTTGTGAACAAAATGCAGGTCGCATTTATTATCCAATTGAGATGAAATTTTCCAAGCAACATTTGTTTGGCCCAAGGACGAACCCTATTGAAATTGGAGATAATCGGTAAAAAATTAGATATAGCTCCCATATATATCTTCGTCCGATTTGCCTTTTATTGTGCACCAAACGTGTAATATCAGCCCGGATGGTATGGAATTTTGCACTTACAACCAAATTAGGCCTGAAAATAAGCATGCCAAATTTGATCGAAATCGGTTCATATATAGCTATAGCTCCCATATATATAATGTTCATCCGATTTGTTATTTTTGTCCTCCGCCGCCGTAATATGCACTCCGTAACAATAATATTTTGGGAAATATATCAAATGCAGCTCAGAAATACCTTTGCTAAATTTTATCGAGATCGGTTCAGATTTGGATATAGTTCCCATATATAACTTTGTCCGATTTACCATTTATTGTGCACCAAACGTCTAATATTTGTCAAAATAGGATGGAATTTGGCACATACGACGAATTTAGTCTAGGAGGTAGTATGCCAAATTTGGTGAAGATCGGTTCAGATATAGTTATAGCTCCCATATATATTGTTCATCCGATTTGTTGTATTTGTTACTCAGAGCTGTAATATGCACTACGTAACAACGATATTCAGGGAAATATATCAAATACAGCTCAGAAATACCTTTGCTAAATTTTGTCAAGATCGGTTCAGATTTGGATATAGCTTCCATATATATCTTTATATTATTCCAAATTAATTTTGCACCAAATGGGCAATACAAGTCCGAATTTAAAAGATACAAATGCTTCGGCACATTTAGTCGTTTGAACTTTAAATTATGATTATAATCATGGCGTGTATGACTTTCTTTTCTGGTTTTATGTTATAAAAGGGAGGAAATTGATGACATTGTTCAAGAAATGCATATGCTTCTGTGGGGGCGGTTTCTTAATCGCCAATTGTTAAATGGTATTGGGAGAAGGGTAATATATGTAATGAGGGCATTTACCTATATCCAATAATATTACAATTATGTATTAAGCTAACTTGTCTCGTGTTGGTATACAACAATTGATTGTACGGTTAGAAGATGTTTGATGGTATTGTATACGATTGCAATGAAATATTTTATACTCATTCAATTTCCCAAATACTCGTCGATGCATTTCATTTCATTAAAAAAAAAAAAAAATATATATATATATACATATATATATATATATATATATATATATATATATATATATATATATATATATATATATATATATATATATATATATATATATATATATATATATATATATATATATATATATATATATATATATATATATATATATATATATATATATATATATTTAAAATACCTTAAATTCACAAAAATCTTTGGAAAGTTTATGTTCTTCTGTGTATTATAACAACACTAAAGAGGGTTTCACGGGGAAAGATTATAAATTCTATCGCGGTTTAATTTGAAAGGTCCAATTAGAAAGAAACGAAATTTGATAAAATAATGTTTTGTAAAATTAAAATTTTACACTATTCTTTCCATATCATTTGCAACACCTAATATTAAGTCATTACATGCTATAACCCTCATATAGCTATTTCTTTAATCTTCTGTATTTTAAAGTTTTCAATTGCAATTTCAATTTCATATGTTTACATTTTTATACTCTCCACCATTCTATGGATGGTATATTAACTTTGTCATTCCGTTTGTAACTCCTCAAAATATTCATAATAGAATATATTCTGGATCAGCGTAAAATTCTAAGACATTATAGCTATGCCCGTCTGTCTGTCTGTCTGCCCGTCTCTCTGTTGTAATCACGCTATCTTTCGAACGAATTGAGATAGAAGGTTTCATTTTTACATACATCAATAGTTTACCAGTAGATAAATTAAGTTCGTAAATGGGCCATGTTGGTCCACGCTTTCGTATACCCACCATATAACGGTACCTCCTGATATTCGGTATTATGAAGATTTTAGCGACATTTTTTACCGGAATTGGTAAAATTTGGTATTTAAAGTTCGTAATAGATACTACAGTCTATGGCAGAAAGTTGTCTATACAGGTCCACGTCATCGTATAGGCCCCATATATCAGTACCTCCCCATATTCGATATTTTGACGATTTTAGGTACAATACTCACCGAAATTGTTTGAGATGTAATATTTGAAGTTCGTAATGGATGCTACAGGCTGTAACAGAAAATTGTCTATGCAAGTCAAGGTCTTCGTATAGCTCCGATGTAACGATACCTCCCTATGTACGGTATTTTGATGATTTTAGCTCATTATTTACCGTTTATTTCAAGTTTCGACTTTGAATATGGTAATGATTTATGACAACAATGCCTATGTAGGTCCACGTAGTATAGACCCAAATATAACGGCTATATTAGGTATTTTTAAGATTTTAACAGAATTTTAAGATTTTAACAGAAATAACATCCAATTTTTTGGTCGATACGTGCAATTACATTTACATGCAAATTACACTAATTTGTCGACTTACAAGGATTTCTTTACTGAGAGCTTTTAATGTGAAATAAATATATTTAAAACTGTGTCAATATCAAACATTAGTTTTTCTAAATTTGAAAACTCTATGCGCAACAAAATGTGATTTTGACTGAGTGTCGAATATTACAAAAATTGTTTGATAAGGAGTGACAAGTTATATACTCCTCCATCTGATGGTGACAAGTAGAAAATCAGTTTTGATCTATATAGACCCCCTTATTCATTTTGAGAACAAAACAAGTAAGCAAAGGCTATAGTCGTGCGTCAACGAAATCAGCATAAAAAGAACCAGAAGTTAACCGCTTGTGTATTTTGGATTTTGCCTGCAAGTTATTTTCAGATTTTCCATAAAATGGAAATGTTGGTATTTTTTTCTCACAAAAGCAGTGGTCCATTCTATACGCTGTCCCTAACTCTACCTTCATGCGAAATTTCATGTTCTTTGGTTTCTATTTATGATGTTCAAAATCAGGAACATTTTTAGTTGTTGGTCCATTTCAACCCCTAAATATATTGCGGACATCTTTGAAAACAATAGGCCTAGCCCTGTGCCTAACCCTACCCATGTGAAAATGTTCGTGAGGATCGGTCGATAATTGCAATATGTATATAATATTCCCAACCTGTGTTGTAAGGTGACAAAATATTACAAAAAAAAAAAAAAACATTTCTATATTTAAATTTGAAGATACAAATGTGATTTAATATACCTAATTTAGTTATCCTCGAAAACGAATTTTCACATTGTATTGTTTCTCATAATCAGATCAATTTGTTCTTATTAACTTCAACTTTCTGAGGAAATTAAATATTGGTCCAGGACCTACAAGTTAGCATTTCTAGTATAAAAGAATAGATTCAAACGTGTTCCACTTTAATCTGCAAATACCAGGGATATCGGTTGAAGAATGCAGATAAGGTTCCAAAATACAATAAATGTAGGGGCCATACCAAAGCGAGAACAATTGTCTACTGCATGAATTGTTATCCATTGCGAGTCTTAAGTACCAAATTCGAAATACCGTGGAAAAGTCTGCTTCCCACCAACACGGACAATGTTTTTGACTCCGGTTGTTAAACACATTATGAACTACATAAATGTTCCTATTTTAAAACAAATCCAATAGAAAATTTTGCCTAAATTGTAAATATCCAAAATTTGCCATCGAAATTGTCAGTTCTTACATAACTTAGACTGTTTCGATAAAACCCAAATAATGGTAATCCCATTTTTATATCCATTTTTATAGAGACGAACCCTTGAGAAATTAGTGATTATCGGTTCAGGTTCGAATGTGTTATCATTATGGCTCATAGTTAGCCTAGAAGGAAGTGTGTTAAATTTTGGATGGTTTCAGATATAGCTATAGCTCCAATACTTACGATTCTCTTTTATGTTTAAGTTTCCCAAAGCCGTAATATGCTCTCCATAACAATAATAATTGGTACAAATTGTCAGATATGGTGTAGAAATGCGCATGTTAAATGTCGTAGAGATCGGATCAAATATAGATTTTAGCACAACCTGAAGCAAGTTAATGTAATTGGAATCGGTTTTGATATAGCTAGCTATAGATCCCATACATATTTTCCATTCGATGTTTATATAAGTTCCCCAAAACCGACTTATTATAAAAACAAGAAAGCAAAGGCAATATTCATGCAGGGCCGACCATGTGATACCCTACAACACTATAATATGTTCGAAATCCCCTTATTTCCAAATCTATTTTGGAAGATTTCGTTTTTGAAATTATGCCATAGAGCACTGCCCAGATATTACCTTAGCTTTTTGACCAGGGTCATTTGTTAGTTTTTTGATCCATTTTCGCCTGCAAAATATTTTCAGCATTTCGGTAGAATGGAAATGTTGTTGGACTTCATGCGAGATTTCGTGTCCATTGGTATCTATTTGTGACCTATATAATGGTTGCAAAATCAGTCAACCCCTACACTTATTGCGGACATCTTTGAAAACAATAGGCCTAGCCCTTCTGAGCCTAACCCTACCCTTGTGAAAATTTTCGTGAGGATCCGACGATTATTGCAATCTGTATATAATAACCCCAACCTGTGTTGTAAGGTGAAAAAATATTACAAAATGTACACTTCAATATTATAAATCAAATTGAAACAAGTTTAAAAGCAGTAATTTCGGCCGGGCCGAAATTTGAATGCCCTCCACCATTTGGAACGAATTTGGAAATTTTCAAATAATAAAATCCTCAAAAATTCTGTTAAAATTTTAAAAATACCGAATATAGCCGTTATTCAAGGCTACATACAAAGGCATTGTTTGTCATAAGTCATTACCACATTCAAATTCGAAACTTGAAATAAACGGTGAATAATGTAGCTAAAATCATCAAAATTATCGTACCGTTATATCGAAGCTGTGCGAAGACCTGGACCAGCAGAGACAATTTTTTGTCACAGGCTGTAGCATAAATTACAAACTTCAAATACGACATCTCAAACAATTTCGGTGGGCATTATACCTAAAATCAAAATATCGTATATAGGGAGGTACCCTTATATCAAAGCTGTGCGAAGACCTGGACCTGCATAGATAATTTTCTCTCACAGACTGTAGTTCCCATTACAAACTTCAAATACGAAAAATTCCGGTAAGTAATGTTGCTAAAATCATGAATATATCGAATATCGGGAAGTACCGTTATATGGTGGCTATACGAAGATCTGAACCTGCATACAAAATTGTTTGCCATAGGTTGTGGTACCCATTAGGATCTTCCAGTACGAAATTTGAAGCCATTCCGGTGAATAATGTTGCTGAAATCATCAATATACCAAGTATTGGGGGGTACCATTATATGGAGGCTATACGAAGACTAAAACCGTACGAACATTGAATACGAAATTTTAAATGATTCCGGTAAGTAATGTCGCTAAAATCATGAAAATACCGGATATCGAGAAGTACAGTTATGTGGTGGCTATACGAAGATCTGAACCTGCATACACAATTTTTTGCCATTGGTTGTAGTACCCATTCGGATCTTCCAGTACGAAATTTGAGACGATTCCGCCAAAAAATTTCACTAAAATCATGAAAATACCGAATATCGGGGGGTACCGTTATATGGGGGCTATACGAAAGCGTAGACAGATATGGCCCATTAACGAACTTAACCTGCCTACTGGCAAACTATGCAAATATGCAAAATTTAGCCTTCTATCTCAATTCGTTCGAAAGAGCGTGATTACAACAGACGCAGAGACAGACAGACGGACATCGCTAGATCGTCTTAGAATTTTACCCTGATCCAGAATATATATACTATGTAGGGTTTATTATGAATATTTCGAGGAGTTAAAAACGGAATGACAAAGTTAATATACCTTCCATAGAATGGTGGAGGGTATAAAGAAATTCCATTGAAAAACAATCTCTAAAATATTAAAATACCGCTATATGCTTGCTATATGACACTTGGACAATTATGCTATATGACCAATTATCTGCCAGAAAAAGCATCAGATACCAATTTTTAGATATACAGTGAGTCACAGTGAAAATGGTCCACCTCACACAAATCACTTTAAACAATAAAAAGCCTTCGAAATAAATCAAAATATTAAACAAAAGAGGCGTAAATAATTAGTTCATATTCTTTAAGAAATGAATATGAAATTAAAGTTTATTAATTCCACATAATTTGGCGAAAATTTTTACATTTACAAAAAAAGAAAAAAAATTCATGTCACAGTGAAAATGGTCCACTTAAACTTAAACTAAATAAAGAGTAATAAAACTAATTTTAATATTTTGTTGGGTATCCTTTTTGACGAATAACTGATTTAAGGCGATTGGGAATAGATTCCACTAGGGTTTTGGTATATTCTGGACTTATTTTTTCCCACTCCTCCAAAAGAACCATTTTTAAGTCATTTTTGCTTGAAATATCGTGTTTTCGAATTTCTGTTTCCAGTTTCTGCCACAAATTTTCAATTATATTCAAATCTGGTGACTGGGGGGGAGTTTTGATTACTCTGGGACAATTATACAACAGCCATTCTTTTACAATAAGAGCTGTATGTTTTGGATCATTGTCCTGATAAAAATGAAAGGAGTCTTCTATGCCGAGTTTTTCAGCACTTTGTTTAAGGTTGGCTTTCAAAATGTTTAAATATTGTATTTTGTCCATATTTCCTTCAACAAAGTGCAATTTACCAACACCACCGGCGGAACAAGCACCCCAAACCATCACATGACCCCCACCGTGTTTAACCGTCGGACGCAAATGCTTCGGATTCATCTCCTGATTGGGTTTTCTCCAAACGTTAACTCTGCCATCAGACCCAAATAAGTTAAATTTGCTCTCATCCGTAAATAAAACGTTTTTCCAGAATGAAAAATCTTTCCCAGCATAGCTGTGAGCAAACTGCAATCGAATTTTTTTGTTCTTTGAACTTACAAACGGCTTCTTACGTGCGATTCTGCCATTTAGACCATTATTTCGAAGGACTCTCCGCACTGTCTCGGCATTACAGCTTATATTAAAATGTTTCTCAACCATATCGCGTAGCTTCGGTGCACTCAATCTTGGATTGATCTTGATTTGGTTGACAATCCACCTTTCCTGACGTTCGCTGAAAAGCTTTTTTGGGCTAATTTTTGGCTTATTTATAACACGCCCTTCATTTTTAAACCGTTTAATGATGTTTGCAACTGTTGTTCGAGGTTTATTAACGATAGCCGCGATTTCTCTTTGGCTTTTTCCTTTTTTATAGTGGTCAATAATTAAATTTCGAAGCTCGACCGTAGTATGACGACCCATCGTGAAAATGAAATGAAAAGAACCAGTAGATCGATCTAAACTAATTTCGTGTCAATGCATAAGTATAAGCAAAGGCAAAGAATACAAAACATAACAAGAATATGAAAAACAACCGTTATTTATCGTTGATCTACACTGTGGACCATTTTCACTGTGACATGCATTTTTTTCATTTTTTGCTGAATGTTAAATGTTGCCCAAAATAATGTATAATTATTAAAGTTTATTTTCCTATTTATTATTACAAGAACATAATCTAACTAATTACTCCTCTTTTGTTTTATATTTTTATTGATTTCGAAGACTTTTTAATGTTTAAAGTGTTCTGTCACAGGTGGACCATTTTCACTGTGACTCACTGTATATGTTGAAAAATGTGCCAAAAATTGGAAAAATACCAAGTATCGAAAGGGCCTATACGAAGACCATGGATATGCACGGATAAAATCTGATTATATTCAGATGCTCTTATTATTATACCCTACAACACTATGTGTTGGGGGTATTATAAGTTTGATTGGGCCAACAATTATGTAACACCTCGAAATATTGGTTTCCCACATAGGAAAGTATATATGGATCTTCCTAGCTCGCCGAGCTGAGACGATCTAGCTATGTATGTCCGTCCGTCCGTCTGTCCGTCTGTCCATGTTAATTTGTAATCACTCTACAGGTCGCAATTATGGTCCGATCTTCACGAAATTTAGAATGTAGATGGGGCTTGGACCAGAATAGAACCCTATTGCTTTTGGAGATGATCGCCAAATGTTTAGGGGTTGAAATGGACCAAATACTGAAAAAATGTCGGATTTTGCAGTAGCTATACAGGGTCGCAATTATAGACCAATCGACGCGAAATTTCGCATGTAGATAGAGTTTAGGGCGGGGAAGAAGCCTACTAATTTGGGTGGTCATCGGATAATATTTAGCGGGTAAAATATACCATATCTTTTGTGTTGAAAAAAATCAAAGTTTTTCATTAAACCGCGAATATTTTAAATTCCGGCGAAATCATAAAGCCATGACAAGGTTACTTCTGATCTTTACATTGATGTTAACATCCAACAAATCGGATATATAGCAAAATATGTGCGATATATATGTCTATCAAAGAAGATATGCTTAAAAGATCTCTTATATGTCGAGAACGGCTGAACTGATTTCGACAGTTCTCATTAATTCAGAATGGCCTCTTGGCAGGAAAGAAAAAACGTCTAAAAAAATCGCATAAAAATATCTCTCTAAAGATGAAAATATTGATTTTGTAAAATTTTCTCATATTTTTTCAATTTTGTCATATTTTTTTGGCATATTTTCATTTTGAATTAAACATTTGGTAATATTTCTACAGCTAACAAAACTAAGTAGTTAGGATATCAGGATATCATATACAGATCTCATTTATGGCCCGATCCTTATAAAATTTTGCATGGGGATAAGATGAGGGTCAGAATAAAAGCCTACTCTTTTTGGAGATGATCGCCATATATTTAGGGGTTGAAATGGACCAAAAAACTGCAAAATTGTCGGCAGGTCGTAATTATCGCCCGATCCTCACGCACATTTGAATGGGGGTTGCCGGACATTGCAAAAGCCAAGCAGTTTCGGATGGCCATCCAAAAATATTCAATGTGTGAAATAGTTTGCAAACTTTTGTAGACAAAATACGAAAATGTGCATTCCGGTGACTTTTTGGAGAATTCACATATACAGGAAAGACACACTTCCGACTATTTCGTTAACGCTGATTTCGTTGAAGAATATAGTCAAATCTCTCATATAGATGCGTTCAGTCAAAAACCAATAATAAATGTTAATCTTTTGCCACTTCTGAGAGATTATAGGTCTTTGGGAAATATTGGTTCCAGATCTAGGAAGACCATTTACGTGCAACATCTACCAATAAATTGGAAATTAGCAAATTAGTTTAAGTTGCTATTATTCGAAAATTAGAGAACGAAACCTGATGGTTTTCTTTTATTATTTGTCACAATATCTTGTGGAATTCTTTCGAGTATTTCGCCTATATAAACTGTATGGTTTATTATAGTGTTGTAGGGTATTCAACTGTCGGCCCCGCTCGACTGTAGCCTTTGCTTACTTGTTAAATTTACGGTTTATTAATATAATTTATGGTTGGAGATGGTTTAAATCATGAAAGTAAACAAAACGTGTTTTTTTCCGGCAATGGATGCAAATTGTGGCCAATAACAAACCTGACGTTCACAATTAAATATTACTTGGTTTAATCGGAATGTTAAAAGCGTTTATGTTTTTTGTAAAACATTTTTATAAACTTACAGTTTATTAAAAAGTAATTAATTTCTCACTAGGATTTGCTCGCAAATATCATTTTACTGCAAATTAAACCTTTCGCCAAATTGCCTACAGAATCTGCCCTTAACAAATAATCCCATATGTTTTATTTATTCCAATGTAATAACTCTTTCTGTAACTTTTAAAATGTATTGAGACTCATAATTAGTTAAATTGGTTATTATTTCACTTCATGACTCATAAACATTTGTCACCAAAACCATTGTCTTTTATTTTCTTTCCATATGTTTTTAAAATATGCACACTACATTTGTTTTGAATTATTTGTCGCATATATTCGCAATTGTGAGTACATATGCATTCCTGACAGTTGTTGAGTTAATCCCCTCGTAATAGCCGGAAGTTTTGCAACAAAAACTGCAAAAATCCTTAAACTGTTCATTATTAATTTTTTGTAGATGTCGGCGTTAGAACGCACACATTTGGTGCGATCCCATATTCATCTGTGACATTTATTTGTTTTGGCCGCAGGGATAAACTGGACAATGCCGTATTCATTTCATATTTGTTGGTGGGATTAGAAATGTTTTGTATTTTACTAATGTGAGTTCTTGGTGGCGATGCTGTTTTGGTTGTTGCTGTTGGTTTCCCTTCTTTCGTGTACAGCTCTATTTCTGTTACAAAGTTAAGTACCCGAGCATTGTTTTTCATTGATGGATTTCAAATATCACCTATTTCTAGTTGTAAGGTATTGTTTATTTTTTGGCAAAGGTTTTGGTGAGCATTTGGATTCCATTGGCCAGATAATCATCGGATTAGATTACAATAAGAAATGATACAGAAGAGTGTTGTTTTTGGTTTCAAAGGTATGGTAATTATTTTGAAAAATGTAGGATGTTTTTTTATTAACATCTGGTATTTTACACCTCAACAAGAATAAATTTAAAACAAGTAAACAAAGGCTACAGTCGAGAGGGGCCGACCGTTGAATACCCTACAACACTATAATAAACGATACAGTTTATATAGGCGAGAAACTCGAAGGAATTCCACAAGATATTGTGACAAATAATAAAAGAAAACCATCAGGTTTCAAATAATAGTAACTTAAACTAATTTGCTGATTTCCAATTTATTGGTAAATTTTGCACGTAAATGGTCTTTCTAGATCTGAAACCAATATTTCCCAAAGACTTATAATCTCGCAGAAGTGGCAAAAGATTAGCATTTATTATTGGTTTTTGACTGAAACGCATCAATATGAGATACAGACATTTGACAATATTCTTCAACGAAATAGTCAGAAGTGCGTCTTTCCTATATTTGTGAATTCTCCAAAAAGTCACTGGAATGGTCATTTTCGTATTTTTCTACAAAAGTTGGAAAACTATTTCACACATTGAATATTTTTGGATGGCCATCCAAAACTGGTTGGCTTTTGCAATGCCCGGTAACCCCCATTCAAATGTGCGTGAGGATCGGGCAATAATTACGACCTGCTGACAATTTTGCAGTTTTTTGGTCCATTTCAACTCCTAAATATATGGCGATTATCTCCAAAAAGAGTATGCAAAATTTCATAAGGATCGGGCCATAAATGCGATCTGTATATGATATCCTGATATCTCAACTACTTAGTTTTGTTAGCTGTAGAAATATTACCAAATGTTTAATTCAAAATGAAAATATGCCAAAAATGTGAAAAATTGAAAAAAATATGAGAAAATTTTACAAAATCAATATTTTCATCTTTAGGGAGATATTTTTGTGCGATTTTTTGGACGTTGTTTCTTTCCTGTCAAGAGGCCATTCTGAATTAATGAGAACTGTCGAAATCAGTTCAGCCGTTCTCGACATATAAGAGATCTTTCAAGCATATCTTCTTTAATGGACATATATATGGCACATATTTTGCTATATATCCGTTTTGTTGAATGTTAACATCAATGTTAAGGTCAGAAGTAACCTTGTCATGGCTTTGTGAGTTCGCCGGGATTTAAAATATTCGCGGTTTAATGAAAATTTTTGCATTTTTTTCAACACAAAAGATATGGTCTATTTTACCCGCTAAATATTATCCGATGACCACCCAAATTGGTAGGCTTCTTCCCCGCCCTAAACACCAGCTACATGCGAAGTTCCGCGTCGATTGGTCTATAATTGCGACCTGTATAGCTACTGCAAAATCCGACATTTTTTCAGTTTTTGGTCCATTTCGAACCTTAAATATTATGCGATCATCTCCAAAAGAAATAGGGTTCTATTCTGACCCTAGCCCCACCTCCATTCTAAATTTCGTGAAGATCGGGCCATAATTGCGACCTGTAGAGTGATTACAAATTAACATGGACAGACGGACAGACGGACGGACGGACATACATAGCTAGATCGACTCAGCTCGGCGAGCTAGGAAGATCCATATATACTTTCCTATGTGGGAAACCAATATTTCGTGGTGTTACATAATTTTTGGCCCAATCAAACTTATAATACCCCCAACACATAGTGTTGTAGGGTATAACAAGTAAGCAAAGGCTATAGTCGTGCGGGGCCGACCATGTGATACCATACAACACTAAACACAACTTTTGATATTACGTCACGGAACACTGCCCAGATATTACCCTTAGCATTTTGACTAGGGACATTTGCCCAATATTTACGCTCTCCATCGTGCTGTTGCTCATTGCGCTCCATTTTACAGCTAAATATACTCTAATGGTCATTGAAAATGCTAGAATTTTTCCCTGTCATTAACTCTTTTTTCAGGCGCGTCGATTGGCTTCAATTGTGTGATCAGAATTCTTTCTGTTTTTGGGTCATATTTTGCGATCATCTCCAAAAGCAAGAGGTCCCTCTGTGTCTCTAAATTTAGACTCATCTATATGATTTGCTTGACTACGATAATTGGCTACATTCGTCAACGAAATCAGCAGAAATTCGCCTTTTGTGTATTTTGGATATTGCCTGTAAGTTATTTTCAGTGTTTCGGTAGAATGGAAATGATAATTGCAATCTGTACACATTATCCCAACCTGTGTTGTAAGGTAAACAAATATTACAAAATGTATATTTCAATATTATAAGTCAAACTGAAAAAAATCGCATGCGATAAAAAAAATGAAAAAATAAAAAAATGTCACAAAATACTACAAAATCTATATTAACCTCATTATTCGCACATTTTATTTAATTTTTTTTTTTTTAGATTTTATATTTTTATGCCAAGAGAGCATTCTAAATTGACAAAATTTGTCAAAATCGCTCCAGCCATTCATGAGATATATGCATTCTAGCTAACATCTTCCTTCCTTTGTATATATACATTGTATATATTTCGCTATATGTATCCGATATATTTACTATCGGCATCTACGTAATGGTCAGAATTGGCCTGTTCTTTTATTTGTGATTTCGATGGGATAATAATTTTTCGCGGTTTAATGGAAAATTTGACTTTTATTTGACAACATGTTATGGTCTATTAAACCCACTAAATATTACCCAATGACCATCATATTTGGAATGCTTTTGGGCAGCCATAAGCTCTAGCCCCATGCTAACTTCCGCTTCGATTGGTCTATAATTGTGAACTGTAAAGCAACTGTAAAATCAGGAATTTTTTCAGTTTTTGGTACATTTCAATCCCATAAATAAAACTTATAATACCCCCAACACATAGTGTTGTAGGTTATAAACAGGTAAGAAAATACGGGACGATCCAAACTTATGAACCTCTACGACTAGATCTACAATCTTAACAAGCAAGTATGAAATCCTATAACAAGCAATGCCATTTCAGTCCTTTATATTAAAATATTTCTATATTTTATTTGAACTCTGCACCAATGGTGGAGGGATGATTAATATTGTCATTCCGTTTGTAACACCTTGAAATACTTTTGTTAAACTCAACAAAGTATATACAGGGCGAGATGAAAAAACTGCAACCAAGACTGCTGTAATTTCTAAGCCACTCGTCCGTCAGCTATTAAAGTTATTTGTGATGGAATAGAAGCGTGATAGTGTGGCTGGAAAACCACAAGTGGCTATCGATAGAGCACTCCAGCATTTTAATGTGAATAAATCTTTTGTGTCCCATACCAACGCTCGTTACCGTGATACTCGTAGCGTAGCCCGACATCAAGGAAGTGGACGGAAAAAAAAAGCAATATCAGCAGAAATGGTTCGAAAAGTAAAGAAGCGACTTGATCGAAAGCCGCGTCGCAGTGTTTCGGCTCGTTAGCTGAACTTATCGCAATATTCCATTCGGCAAATATCGAAAAATGAGCTCGGGGTAAAGCCATTGAAGTTCCAAAATGTGCAAGAACTTACACCGCAACAGAAAGAAAATTACTCAAAAAAGCCAAAGAGTTGTTTCGCTTGGCCGAAAGTGGTAAACTGCCGAATTTGGTTTTCTCCGATGAGAAAACATTCGTTCTCCAGCAGTATGTAAACAAACAAAATGATCGTGTTTACTTGCCAAAGAGGTCAGCTGAAATTTGCACCTTCGGTTGGCTCCCAGAACTCAAACGCCGGCCATGGTGATGGTGTGGGCCGCCATAACAGCCGATGGTATCTCTCCACTCGTATTAATCGACCGTGGCATCAGAATAAATGTCGAATATTATTTTGAAAAAAGTCTGGAGGGTGTATTAAAGCCTTGAGCACGCAAACATTTTGGCCGCAGACCTTGGACATTCCAACAGGACTCACCACCTTCGCACTTAACGCCACGCGAAAAATTGAGCTTTTTGTTGCACAATAAACTGCATAAATTGGGTGAAATATAATTTTAAATCGATTATATCCAAATTGAGTAGTGCGCATCCTTGGGTCAAACAAAAGAACTCCTCAAAATCTTAATCGCAAAATAAATGCGACCTGGACTTTGTTTAAAACAATAAATGGGCAGAATAAAATTGAATATATCCAAAAATGGCGAATTTTGCACAGATATAAACGCTGATATAAATTGCAAATAATTGTCGTGTAGTTATATCAAATGTGTCTATGTGGTTTTATTACTTCATTCAGGAATTGAAATGTTAAATTGATAACATAAAAAGTTTATTTTCTCGAAGCTGAATATTTTATGTAAATTCTGCCTGTCATGACCGAAATTTAGATCATTATTTTCTATATTATCATACCTCTGCTGCGCTAGTATCCTATCTTAAGTACATCGTATTGCAACACTGACTCATTGGTTAATTTAAAAAGGAAATGCTCAAATTTATTTAATTCACTTCGGTTAAGTTCCCTTAAATACTTATTTAAAGAAATTTCCCAAAAAAAAAAAAAAATGATCTACTTAAAAGGAAATAAAACAATTTACTTTAAAATTGACTGACCTCACATCCTGTCCCTGTAAAAGTGTGATTTCTGTCAGTTTGGTTAAGCATGGTTGAACATGGTGTAGCAAATGGAATGACAGCACAAAATATATTTACAATTTGTTAATGTCATCCAGAAATGTATACACACAAAGGCTGCAGCAGCCAGAAGAGGTATTAGATAAAGACAATTTATAGGAACAAAGTACTCAATGTAGAGAACGGACGCAACTGGCGAATAAAGTACACAAATTGAGACAAATTAAATGTTTATACCCAAAATAAACAGCGTTCGGGAGATAACAGGTCGTTTTGAGCGCATTTTAATTTCATGTGGTTGAATCATTAAAATCTACATTATTTTTAAATAATCTTTGCCACAATGCAAAAAAATGCGTTTATATTCCAAATAAAAAATTTATAGGCAACTGTTGCATTAAAAAAACAGAAAAAACAAGTAAGCAAAGGCTATAGCCGTGCGGGGCCGACCATGTGATACCCTACAACACTACAATATGTTAGAAGCCCCCTCATGTCCAAATCCATTTTGGAAGATTTCGCTTTTGAAATTATGTCACGGAGCACTGCCCATATACTACCCTTAGCATTTTTACCAGGGACATTTTCCCAATATTTATGCACTCTGTCGTGCTGTTAGTTTTTGTGGTCAAAAATGCCAGAATTCTTCCCTGTACTTAACTATCTTCTCAGACGTGTCGATTGGCTTCAATTGTGTGAACAGGAATTTTTTTCTGATTTTGGCTCTTTTGAACCCCTAAATATTTTGCCATCATCTCCAAAAGCAAGAGGCCCCTCGGTATCTCCAAATTTAGACTCATCTATATGATTTGCATGTCTACGATATTTGGCTATATTCGTCAACGAAATCAGCATAAAAAAGCCAGAAGTTCGCCTATTGTGTATTTCGGATATCGCCTGTAACTAATGTTGGTATTTTTTCACACAAAAGTAGTGGTCCTTTCTACTTCATGCAAGATTTCGTGTCCTTTGGTTTCTATTTGTGACCTTTATAACGGCTGCAAAATCAGGAAAATTTTGAGTTGCTGGTCCATTTCAACCCCTAAATATATTGCGGACATCTTTGAAAACAATAGGCTTAGCCCTTCTGAGCTAACCCTACCTTTGTGAAAATTTTCGTGAGGATCGGACTATAATTGCAATCTGTATATATTATCCCAACCTGTGTTGTAAGGTGAAAAAATATTACAAAATATGCTCTTCAATATTATAAGTCAAATTGAAAAAATCGCATGCGATAAAAAATATGAAAAAATAAAAACATGTCACAAAATACTACAAAATATATATTAACATCATTGTATATATTTCGCAATATATATCCGACATATTTACTATCAGCATCTACGTAACGGTCAGAATTAACCTGTTCGTGTATTTGTGATTTCGTCGGGATCAAAAATATTCGCGGTTTAATTGAAAATATGACTTTTATTTAACACAAATGTTGTGGCCAATTTCACCCACTAAATATTACCCGATGACTATCAAAATTGGAAGGCTTCTGCCCAGCCCTAAGCTCTAGCCCCATTCTAACTTCCGCTTTGATTGGTCTATAATTGCGACCTGTAGAGCAACTGGAAAATCAGGAATTTTTTCAGTTTTTGGTTCATTTTAACCCCTAAATATTATGCAAACATCACCAAAAGAAATAGGGTTCCATTCTGACCCTAGCCCCTCCTCCATTCTAAATTTCGTGAAGATCGGACCATAATTGCGACCTGTAGAGTGATTACAAATTAACATGGACAGACGGACGGACGGACATACATAGCTAGATCGACTCAGCTCGGCGAGATAGGAAGATCCATATACACTTTCCTATGTGGGAAACCAATATTTCGTGGTGTTACATAATTTTTGGCCCAATAAAACTTATAATATCCCCAACACATAGTATTGTAGGGTATAAAAAGAAAACAAACATGTTTTGGTTGTTTTATTTAGCAATTCCCCTTTTTTCATTACATCAATATTATTATTTTTTTGCTTTTAGTTGTCATTCTTTTTTTAATGTAAATATTTTTCTGCTATTCAGCTGTTGAATGTTTCTTCAAAAAAAAAAAAAAAAAAAAATACATTTTACAAACAAAAAACATTTCTTGATTTTTTAATATCTTGACAACGCTGGCGACATAAAACATGTGTTTTAGTTACTCTCTCAAATTCCTGAGGATGGAAGTCATACGTGGATGTCCACATTTCGAGTATGATGCTACAGAGTGACAATAAACATTCGTCGACTTTGAGATGAGCCTCTTAATAAGTATTAAATTTTTTTTTGGGGGGGGGGGGGGGGGG
The DNA here is from genome assembly GCF_030504385.1 of Musca domestica. NCBI lineage: Eukaryota > Metazoa > Arthropoda > Insecta > Diptera > Muscidae > Musca > Musca domestica. The sequence goes on from NW_026712299.1 coordinate 21,214,140, forward strand.
GTGTGCATTAACTTTCTGCTAATTATTGCAACAAATGTTGCATGAAACAGTGACGCCGCAGTTTGAATGTTTATGGTGTGAACCATCAATGACACTTTTTGTTTAAAGAAGTCCAAGCTGCTTTTGTTGGGTGTTCGTGCTAATTGTGTCTTTTAACGTGTGGAACATTAAGTTTTTCTTATGAAAAGAAAATTGTGTATTTTTTCTTGTCTGTTCAAGAACTTCATAGTGGGGGTTTAAAGTTTAAATGGGCTTATATTACAAGATATCATATTTTGCGAAACGTAGAAATTTGGACAAATAATTTAAATTTAATAGATGTATTTTTATACCCTCCACCTTAAAAGGAGGGTATACTAACTTTGACATTCCGTTTATAATATCCCTAAATATTCGTTGTATACCCCATATAATATATATATTCATGATCGCCATAAAATTCTTAGTCGATTTAAAAAAGTCCATCTGTCTGTCCGTCTGTCCCTTGAAATCACGATACAGCCCACATTATTTGGAGTAGAGCTTCAAAATTTGGCGAACAATTTGTATCGTATCGGTCCACGTTTTAGTATAGTAACGGTACTATATTTAGTATATAACGGTACCTCCACATATTTCGTATTTTGATGTTTTTTGTTGCACTTTTTTCCACGGATTTGTCTAAAAATTGGTATTTGTAGTGCTTAATGGGTTCTAGCTCCTGTGGCGGAACATTTTATGCATAGTTCCATATTTTCGTATAGCCCCATATAATGGTACCTACCGACATTCGGTATTTTGATGATTTTTGACACATTTACCCACAGTCCATATTTTCCTATAGCCGCTATATAATGGTACCCACTGATATTCGGTATTATGATAATCATTGTCACATTTACCCACAACATTTTTTCAAATTTGGCATTTCAGATCTGCAATAGATATTAATCCTTGTAGTATAAATTTGTCTAAATGGGTACCCTTTTTGGTATGGCCCCATATAACGGACTCACTCACTTTACGTTTTTTTTTTTTTTTTTTTTTGAAAAGTTTAACTGCTTTATCCAAACGGTCTTACTGTTATTTGTCGCTTAAAGTGGAACGCGGTTGAATCAAAATACTTCTATATAAAATTTTTTTCTTTACCCAGTGGTGGAGGGTATTAAAAGTTCGGCCCGGCCAAACTTCATGTTTTTATACCCTACACCACAAAGTGGTCAGGGTATTATGTCTTTGTGTATTTGTTTGTAACAGGCAAAAGGAAACGAGATAGACCCATAGTTTCTCTTGATGACCTGCATAGAATCTGACTCGATTTATGCATGTCCGTCCGTCCGTCTGTCTGCCGTCTGTCAATGTATTTTTGTAAACAAAGTACAGATCGCAATTATCGCCCTATCCAAATGAATTTTTGCACAGATCATTTGTTTGGCTCAAGGACGAACTCTGTTGAAATTGGAGATAATCGGTAAAAATTTAGATATAGCTCCCATATATATCTTCGTCCGATTTGCTTTTTATTGTGCACCAAACTTGTAATATCCGAATAGTATGGAATTTTGCACATACAACCAAATTAGGCCTGAAAATAATTATGCCAAATTCGATCGAAATCGGTTCAGATATAGCTATAGCTTCCAAATATATTGTGCATCCGATTGTTATTTTTGTCCTCCGCAGCCGTAATATGCCCTCTGTAACAACAATATTTGGGGAAATATATCAAATACAGCTCAGAAATATATCTGCTAAATTTTATCGAAATCAGTTCAGATTTGGATATAGCTACCATATATAACATCGTCCGATTTACCTTGGATTGTGCACCAAACGTCTAATATTTGTCCAAATTGGATGAAATTTGGCACTTACTACAGAATTGAGTCTAGAAGCTAGTATGTCAAATTTGGTGAAAATCGGTTCAGATATAGCTATAGCTACCATATATACTGTTCATCCGATTTGTTATATTTGTTACCCACACGCGTAATATGCACTCCGTAACAACGATATTCAGGGAAATATATAAAATACAGCTCAGAAATATCTTTGCCAAATTTTATCGAGATCGGTTCCGATGTGGATATAGCTCCCATTTTTTATCCGATTTCAAATTAATTGTGCACCAAATGGGCAATACAATTCCGAATTTAAAAGATACAAATGCTTCGGCATATTTAGTCCTTGGAATTTTAAATAATAATTATAATCCTAGGGTGTATGATTGAATTCTCCCATAAAAACTTTGTGCTTTACTGACTATAAAGGAACTTATCTCGTTTCCTTCCCCATACCACAGTGTGGTGTAGATTATTAAAAGTTGAATTGAAGTGAAATTCTTACCTCATCATTGTGTCTACATTTATATATTGACTAAAAATAAAAATAGTTAACATCGAGAAGATACATATATATAAACAAAATTTTAAATATCATTATATATTTAGATGTTAGCACCAACAACAAAAACTTTGGTCAGCAATTATATACAAATAATATGTGCATTGAAGAAATTGATGATAAATTTCTTAGCTCTCACCCCCTATAAATAGGTGAACTGCAAGCTTGTGGAATATTATCACTCTCATATGCACCATTACACTGTTATGCCCTTATCTAGAACAATCAAACATTATGAGAGTTTTGAACCCTCTCCGCTTCTCGACATACATAAGTACATACCAACAGCAAGTTTTGGCTCACGTCGTTTTCATTTGTTACTTTGCTGACATGTATCACCAAACAAATGTTACGCTAGTGAAATTTTGACGCTGTTGTTTATTTTTTTTTTATTTTTTCCTTCATCAAAAAATGCATAATAATTTTTGACAACTGAGTGACACAGAAATAGAAATTATTAAAACAATAAGAAATGCTCTGAAAAGGTCTATTGGTTTAAGGCGGCGCTGGCCTTATGACCATGTGGCAATTGCCGCTAATGCATAACCATAAAATTTAAAAACTCCATGGTTTTTATACCCTACACCACATAGTGGTAAGTCTTTGTGCATTTGTTTGTAACATGGAGAAGGAAACGAGATAGACCCATAGTTACTTTTGAGAACCTTCATAGAATCACTTTTTGAGTCGATTTATGCATGTCAGTCCGTCTGTCCGTCCGTCCGTCCGTCTGTCCATGTATTTTTGTGAACAAAATGCAGGTCGCATTTATTATCCGATTGAGATGAAATTTTGCAACCAACATTTGTTTGGCCCAAGGACGAACCCTATTTAAATTGGAGATAATCGAATCAAATTTAGATATAGCTCCCATATATATCTTCATCCGATTTCGGGTTAAATGTCCACTATCAGTCCAAATTACCTGAATTTTGGCACACCCAACCGAGTTCGGCCTAGAAGCAAGTATATCAAATCGGTTCAGATATAGCTATAGCTCCCATATATATCTTTCATCCGATTTGATCTTTAAGTCCCTCACATTCCTACTATGCACTCCACAACCGTGATATTTGGTACCAGGTATTAGATGGAGCACAGAAATAGCTGTTTTAAATTTTATCGAAATCGGTTCAGATTTGGATATAGCTTTCATATATATCTTCATCCGATTTCGGGTTAATTGCCCACCAAATGGCCAATATCAGCCCAAATCGCCCGAATTTTGGCACATGTGACCGATATTAGCCTTAAAGCAAATACAACAAATTTGGAGAAAATCGGTTCAGAAACAGCTATAGCTCCCATATATATGTTTTATCCGATTTGGTGTTTAAGCCTCTCACATTCGTAATATGCACTCCACAAGAATGATATTTGGTACCAGATAAAAGATACAGCCCAGAAATAGCTGTTTGTAATTTTATCGAAATCGGTTCAGATTTGGATATAGCTCCCATATATATCTTCATCCGATTTTGGGTTAATTGTGCACCAAATGGCCGATATAAGTCCAAATGGACTGAATTTTAGTACATCGGACCAAATTCAGCCTAGAAGCAAGTATGTCAAATTTAGTGAAAATCGGTTCAGATGTAGATATAGCAACCATATATATGTTTCATCCGATTTAGAGTTTTAGTCCCATACATTCGTAATATTCACTCCACAACCGTGATATTTGTTACCAGGTATTAGATGGAGCACAGGAATAGCTGTTTTAAATTTTACCGAAATCGGTTCAGATTTGGATATAGCTCCCATATATATCTTCATCCGATTTCGGGTGATTGACCACCAAATGGCCGTAATAGCATCAATTTTGGCAAATCCGACCGAAACCAGCTTAGAAGCAAGTACACCAATTTTAGTAAAAATCGGTTCAGATATAGCTATAGCTCCCATATATATCTTCATCCGATTTCGTGTTAATTGTGCATCAAATGACCAATATCAGCCCAAATGGCATGAATTTTCGTACATAAGACCGAATTCAGTCTAGAAGCTAATACGTCAAATTTGGAGAAACCCAGTTCAGAGATAGCTATTGTTCGTAAAATGCACGATAGAATTAGATAGATTTTGATTTTGCACCAAATATCTCATAGAGCTCTGAAATGCCCTGTATAAACCTTTTTACGAGAGCTCTACTAAATATGCATAGTGGTGTAGGGTATCATATAGTCGGCCCCGCCCGACTTTTGAGCTTTCCTTACTGGTTTCTTTATTACTGGAGTGGCCTTTTGACATGGTCGTTGACCGACCGTGGCAGTACTTAAAAACTGTGGAGTATTGTGTACTGCTGTATTGGGCGTTTTGTCTGTTACATTTCCCGGTCAACAGATGCTTAGTGAACAAACCTCAAAAATCATATTAACTTTAACAGTTTGACATTTATGGAAAATACAAAAATGCGACAGACATTAAATAAACATTTATAGATACAGGCTGCTCTCGTAAGGATGTAAATTATTAAAAAGCAAGTTATTAAAAAGCTGCACAAGAAAATTTATGATAGGCCTGCCGAATACTCTTTAGACGAGGTTTTGAAATGAATTTAAGAAGTATATCACTCTGATGAGACTTCAGTTGTTTTCAAATAAATTGAAGACATTTTTAAAACTGTGCTTCCATACAACATATGTGGTACAAAAGTACATGTTTTAAAAGGTATGCCTGTATCTACAAACGAAAGTAAGCGCTTGTCGCAACTTTTGATGTTAATTAAGTGATTTTTGTTGACCAACAATATTCAAGTAAATAGAATAGCAATGGAATATAACAAAAACCAGTAATGAAAGCCTTAAAGTGGGGCGGGCCGACTTTATGATACCCTACACCACTTTGCGTTGTTAGTAGAGCTTCACATAACAATTAAAAGTTTTTATGCTATGAGTGTAAATATAAATTAAAGTTCAAAGGACTAAATATGCCGAAGAATTTATATATTTTCTATTGCGGCTTGTTTGGCCATTTGGTTCACAACTAACTTGAAATCGGCTAAAGATATATATGGGAGCTATAGCTATATCTGAACCGACCTTCACATATACTAGCTTTGACATACTAGCTTCTAGACTCAATTCGGTCGTAAGTGCCAAATTTCATACAATTTGGGCAAATATTAGACGTTTGGTGCACAATAAAAGTAAATCGGACGAAGTTATATATGGGAGCTATGTCCAAATCTGAACCGATCTCGATAAAATTTAGCAAAGATATTTCTGAGCTGTATTTGATATATTTCCCTGAATATCGTTGTTACGGAATGCATATTACGGCTGTGGGGAACAAATATAACAAATCGGATGAATAATATATATGGGAACTATAGCTATATCTGAACCGATCTTCACCAAATTCGACACCCTACTTTTTAGACTTAATTCGGTCGTAAATTCCAAATTCCATCCCATTCGGGCTAATATTACACGTTTGGTGCACAATTAAAGGCAATTTGGAGGAAGTTATATATATGCGCTATATTCAAATCTGAAGCGATCTCGATAAAATTTAACAAAGGTATTTCTAAGCTGCATTTGATATATTTCCCCAAGTATTATTGTTACAGACAACATATTACAAGCGCGGATAACCAATATATATGGGAGCTATAACTAGATCTGAAAAGATTTCGATCAAATTTGCCATACTTTTTTTCAGGCTTTATTTGATCGTATGTGCAAAATTCCATACTATCATCAAAAGGAACTATGGGTCTATCTCGTTTCCTTTTGCCTGTTACAAACAAATGCATAAAGACATAATACCCTGACCACCTGTGGTTTAGGGTATAATAACAGAACAAGTTAAAAAAATGAATACCCTGTGAATACCCTCCACCATATGGAACGAATTTAGAAATTTTCAAAAAATAAAGTCCTTAAAAAATTCTGTTACAATTTTGAAAATACCGAAGATAGTAGTTATATAGGAGTGTATACGACGTAGACCTACATATGCATTGTTTGTCATAAGCCATTACCATACTCAAATTCAATAATGTAGTTAAAATCATCAAAATATCGTATATAGGGAGGTACCGTTATATCGGAGCTGTGAGAAGACCTGAACCAAAATAGACAATTTTCTGTCACAGGCTGTAGCATCCATTACGAACTTCAAATACGACATCTCAAACAATTTCGGAGAATATTGTACCTAAAATCGTCAAAATACCGAATATAGGGAGGTACTGATATATGGGGCCTATACGAAGACCTGGACATGTATAGACAATTTTCTGTCACAGACTGAAGTTCCCATTATGAACTCTAAATACGTAATTTGTATAATTTATAATAAAAACAGCAGTCATTTTAAATAAACAATTTGTTCCATAAATTTGTTAATAAAATTATAATTTTGAAAATAATAGAACAATAGTAATGAAGAGGATTTTATTTGAAGATAACATCGGGCGGTGCCGACTTTATGATATCCAACGCTACTATGAATATTTAGTAGAGTCATGTGTAGCAAACAATAGCTCATATTACCAATTTATTTAAAATAGGTTAAAACCAAACTATAAAAGTTATATCATAATCGATTTCCACTAACATTGACTGAAGTAATTTTATGTAGACAAATCCGTGCAAAAATGTGGCAAAAATGACAATAACACGGAATATCTGGAGGAACCGTTTTATGGGGACTATACCAAATCGTGGACGGATATATCTCATTTCCAATACCAACCATGCCATTCAAAATGGTAAATACCCTTGAGTCTTGTGTAAGGCAAATAAGGTCTTTAAAGGTCAACTACAAAATTATAAGTCTGAGACAAACATAAACATGATTAATAGAAATTGACGTTTCTGATAAAAAACAATGTTTCATTGACATTAACTTCTCATTTAATGTTGGTCACGTATGCGTGTGTAATTCCTTTCTAGTGATTTCGTCTCATTCTATCCCAATTTCAATTTCACGCTCAATTATTTTGTTAAACAGACTCCTTAATCATTATATTATTGCCGCGGGTTTAAAGCCGCTTCACTTTTATTTTATTTATTTATTTATTTATTTTTTTTTTTTTTTTGATATGCCACCATAGACGGACTGCTTGACTGCAGTGGCAGTGACAAAAACCGTCATGACATACGGAAACACAAGGTGTTACAAATTTCAGTTTCAACCACTTAAGGATTTTCTTAAAGCACATTTTGTTCTTTAAGTAGGTGCCGGTATCGTCTGAATGGTATTATACAACACATGTGACTCTGTGTGTATTTTTGTTTCTCCGCTACATTTTCAAGGAAGATTTGTAAAAAAGGCGGTCCTTCAGGTTAATGTCATTATGCATGAGGATTTTGTAATTCTAAGTTGACAGGAAATGTGCATTTTTGAATATTTTTAGGAAACATTGACGCAAGAAAGTGTTCCTTTAATTTGAAAGAACAAGTTAGGTTCTCATATCTTTAGAAATGCTATACTCTTATTATTAGCAATAATTTTAATATTATTAAAAGAATTCCCCCTCTATATTGATTTAACAGAATGTGCACATGGGTATTTCACAGTCCGTATTTATTTCACGTGTTGTGTCCCATTCATTATTTTGTTAAAATAATTTAGGTGACATTTACGTGATCAATTTTTATGTAATTAAACAATTTATTTATTGCCTTTTATGATTTTGTAAACGCATTTTCTCTTCATGCCTCATATATTTGTTACAGCTGAAGTACATTTGGGTGTACGTACCGAAGAACGTGTGTTTACATTACGCATGGATGTGACCATATGCTCCATAGATATGAAATTCGAAATTTGGAAATACGCACACGTACATTTGATATTTCTAGTCCGACACATGCAATTAAATATTACAGCAACTTTAAAATTACCGAACTTCTAATGCTCCTATGCAACAATATTTGCGATTTTATACCCTCCACCATACATAGAATAAACTCATAGACTCATCGAAATAATAATTTTAGACCCAACAAAATATATATATTCTTGATCAGAGTAAAATTCTAAGACGATTTAGCCCTGTCCGCCCGTCCGTTCGTCTGTTGTAATCACGCTACAGTCAAAACTAATAAAGATAGGAAGCTTAAATTTTGCACAGATCTGTCTTTTGCCTGCAGGCAGGTCAAGTTCGAAGATGGGCCATATCGATCCACGATATCGTATAGCTCCCATTTCACGGTACCCTCCGATTTTGATGATTTTCGGCACATTTTTCAATAGAATTATCTGAAAGTCTACACAAGGAGTTTTTTCTGAGTACTTTACCGCCTGGAAGAGAATTATATATAGGTCCACGACATCGTATAGCCCCTATATATCGGTACCCCCCAATATTCGGTATTTTGATAATTTTAGCCACATTTTTCAATGGAATTGTTTGAAATTCTACACAAGAAGTTCCTCATGAGTACTTTACCCCCTGAAGGAGAATTGTTTATATAGGTCCACGATATCGTATAGCCCTCATATAACGGTGACCCCCAATATTCGATATTTTACAATTCTCTCTTTCTCTGCTGTTTACTTGTTTTTTATACCCTCCACCAAAAAAAGTATAGAGGGTATATTAAGTTCGTCATTCCGTTTGTAACTCATCGAAATAATTATTTTAGACCCAACAAAGTATATATATTCTTGATCAGCGTAAAATTCTAAGACGATTTAGCCCTGTCCGTCCGTCTGTCCGTCTGTTGTAATCACGCTACAGTCTAAACGAATTAAGATAGGAAGCTAAAATTTTGCACAGATCTCTCTTTTGTTTGCAGGCAGGTCAAGTTCGAAGATGGGCTATATCGGTACACGATATCGTATAGCCCCCATACAATGGTACCCCCGATATTCGGTATTTTGATGATTTTAGCCACATTTTTCAACGGAATTGTCTACAAATCCATGCAAGGAGTACCTTGTGGGTACTTTATACCTCGGAAGAGAATTATCTATATAGGTCTACGATATCGTATAGCCCCCATATAACGGTACCCCCCGATATTCGGTATTTTGATGATTTTACCCACCTTTTTCAACGGAATTGTCTGAAAATCCACACAAGGAGTTCCTTGTGGGTACTTTATACCTCGGCAGAGAATTATCTATATAGGTCCACGATATCGTATAGCCCCCATATAACGGTACCCCCGATATTTGGTATTTTGATGATTTTATCCACATTTTTCAATGGAATTGTCTTAAAATCCACACAAGTAGTTCGTTGTGAGTACTTTACCCAGTGAGAGAGAATTGTCTATACAGGTCCACGATATCGTATATCCCCCATATAACTACACCCCCCGATATTCGATATTTTGATGATGTTAGCCACATTTTCAATGGAATTGTCTTAATATCCACACAAGTAGTTCGTTGTGAGTACTTTACCCCCTGAGAGAGAATTGTCTATACAGGTCCACGATATCGTATATCCCCCATACAACGGCCCCCCCATAATCGGTATTTTGATGATTTTACCCACATTTTTCAGCGGAATTGTCAACAAATCCACGCAAGGAGTACCTTGTGGGTACTTTATACCTTGGCAGAGAATTATCTATATAGGTCCACGATATCGTATAGCCCCCATATAACGGTACCCCCCGATATTCGGTATTTTGATGATTTTAGCCACATTTTTCAACGGAATTGCCTACAAATCCACACACGGAGTTCTTTGTGAGTACTTTACCCCCAGACATAGATTTGTCTATATAGGTCCACAATATCGTATATCCCCCATATATCGGCACCTTCCGATATTAAATATTTTAATGATTTACAGAATTTTTAATGGATTTTATTCCTTGAAAATGTTCTAATTCGTTCCAAATGGTGGAGGGTATTCAAAGTTCGGCCCGGCCGAACTTACTGCTTTTTTACTTGTTTTTTTTAAGGTTGTGTTTAGTGTTTCAGAGATTAAAAACCAGTAAGGAAAGCTCAAAAGTCGGGCGGGGCCGACTATATGATACCCTACACCACTATGCATATTTAGTAGAGCTCTCGTAGAAAGGTTTATGCAGGATATTTCAGAGCTCTATGAGATATTTGGCACAAAATCGAAAACTATCTAATTCTATCGAGCATTTTACGAACTATAGCTATCTCTGAACCGGGTTTCTCCAAATTTGACGTATTAGCTTCTAGACTGAATTCGGTCTTATGTACGAAAATTCAGGTGATTTGGGCTGACATTGGCCATTTGATGAACAATTAACACGAAATCGGATGATGATATATATGGGAGGCATATCCAAATCGGAACAGATTTTAATAAAATCAACTATTTTTGGGCTTTATCTGATATCTGGTACCAAATATCATTCCTGTGGAGTGCATATTACGAATATGAGGGACTTAAAGACCAAATCGGATGAAGATATATATGGGAGCTATATCTAAATTTGATCCAATTCTCACCAATTTCAATAGGGTTCGTCCTTGGGCCAAACATACATTGTTTGGAAAATTTCATCTCAATCGGATAATAAATGCGACCTGCATTTTGTTCACAAGAATACATGGACAGACGGACGGACGGACGGACGGACAGACGGACTGACATGCATAAATCGACTCAGAAAGTGATTCTATGAAGGTTCTCAAAAATAACTATGGGTCTATCTCGTTTCCTTCTCCATGTTACAAACAAATGCACAAAGACATAATACCCTTACCACTATATGGTGTAGGGTATAAACACTCCTGAGAACTCAAATTTTGATGATCGAACGAGGCGCGTGTGTCGCAATGTAAACAGTAACGCCAAATTACTGATTTTTTTAAAAATGACACATGATGCTAGATTTCACCATACTGTCCATAACAAATACCAGATATTTTTTGCGAAGAACATCTTAATAGTTGCTTTGTAAGGTGCTTTGAGAAAAATCATCCTACTGTTTAATTCCTAGGATGTCATTTAGTGAGTAAACCAACAATCAAACGGAAAACCCACGAGAAGAAACCCTATTGAAATTAGATATAATCGGACATAAATTTAGATATATGTAGCTACCATATATACCTACGTCCGGCTAGAAATACCTACACGTGATAAAAATTTCTGGCCAACCGGAGCATAGCCCCTAAAATTTATCCATTTTCGATTTTTGGGGATTTTCCAAAAAATACGGTACAAACAAATTCTTGTATTTTTCTGGAACCGGTTCAAACAACCCCATAATATGGCCACTTGTTGGATAGGTTTTCCATATGTTTAATAATGATACACATTCTATATATAAGTTTTGCAGAACCAATTAAAACCCTGATTTTGTATCCGAACTTTCGGGTAGAATAACAGGGTAACCGGGTTACCGAATAAGTTACCTTGTTATAAATACCTATCTCATAATGGGGCCTATGGCCGCAATAGTTTTTAGGATTATGACCGATTTTTTGAAATAAACTCCATTCTATTATGGGGTTGGGTATGGTCATAATAATACCCATAATGCTATGTCCGTGGAGATCATGACACGGCACCGACCCACCTCACTATTAGTAGGTTTGGCTTGAACCACTTTCATTGCGTCGAACGATTTATTTCTTTCGACATATTATTTTAGTACTGTCAATTTATTGAACAATGTAATTATGTAAATTAAAGCATAATACATTCCTGCTTAGTAAGCTATTTCCTAAGACAAATACTTAAAAGCATTCAAGAAATTATTTATTGATGTCTAAAGAAATTAGCATTAAGTAATTAAATATGTACATTACGATTTATTAAAGCAATGAACTGGTCAATGGTTAACCCATGCGGAGTCCTCATGCTCCGCCTGACGTTCTAAGCCCTCCATTTGACAACGATGCAGCAGGAATGCATTCGTGCCACTTAAATGAAATACACAACAAGATTGTGCCATGGCAATACCAAATATGTGTGCAAGCTCTTTTTCGAGGATGCAATGTGCGGGGTAATGGTCTATTTTGTGGCTGAGGCCTTTCATTCTCATTGTTGGCATTCGAAGCCATGATTTCTGTTAAACAAACAGTCAGATTTTCCTTCGTTCCGATAATACTATGGAGCATCATCTTCAAAAGTAAACACGTATTGACATAGTGAGAAACTGAGTGGCATAGAATCTCACCGACATACGCAAATACCAAAAACTTGGACACGTATGAAAGACACTCGGAAAATTCAATAAAATTTTCACACCACACAAATATTTTATAATCTCTAAACTGCAATGCCAGGAAGTGTGCGGTGTTCAACGCATGAGGATTGAATGGTTTCGAATAGATAGGAAGAATCTGAAGGCGTTATACAGGCATACACTTGGTGGAGAGTGCCAGACGGGGTTTGATTGTGGCAATAATGAATCCATCGAAACCAGTTCGATAACCGCTTACTTAGATAATTTTATGGCTTTTCAATGTTAGTTACCAACAATGATCCAGGCCATGACAGAGTTTTTGATTCTTGTACCACATGAATGCAAGCAGGTCAACACACGTCTAGAATTTAGAATTGAAATGGAAAACAATGGCGTCAATGTGGGTATTGTAAACATCAGCAATGAGATTTTGGACAAATTAGATGAACTGAAACATTTATCGGGTCGAACTTTAAATGCATAACAAATGCCTGTGAGTGGATAGGTTCGGTGAATTTTAAATATCTGTTCGGTGTTGTAGTGGAATAACATCAAATCATCTTGTCCATTTGTCTTGTCGAGACAAATATTAGAAGATTTAATAATTAAATTATGTGGTAGTTTTGACGCAATTGGACCTCTGTTACTGTAAGATGTAAGGAAGAAATAACATCTCAATGAGTAAAAAATTCAAGTTTTGTTTTCTGTGTAAATATCAATGATAATTGTAAAACCCGAATTGAACATATTTTTAACTACTTCTTTTTAAAATATGCATTGTATATGTTCTTGTTCCACTAACTTTTTAGTGATAATACATACTCATTCAAAAATATTAGGAAGCAATGCTATTTATATAATCAATTTATTCTACATATAAAATCATTGATTTATGGACCAAACACTCTCCTTATATCAAAGGTTATCAAAACATTATTTATGACCATTATTTCATAATTTATACCCATAACCTGACTAAATTCATTGTTGGAAAATATACTTATAAAGATTTCTTTAATTGCTACAAGTTTCAGGACCATACAAGAAGAAGAACAAAGTCCAATATAAAAAATTATACACAATAAAATACATATCCACTTGGAGAACCAAGCAAAAGCCACATGTAGCAGCATAACACTCGCAGGTGTCAACAGTCCGCATAAGGAGTGCAAAGAAAAAACTTCTGCCGCCATGGGGAAAGTACGGTCGTCAGTGAAAGGTGTTAACATAGCGCAGCCACCGCACAGTGGCGACGGTATACAGGTCTCTACTTACTATTTAATAAGATTGTTGGGTGAGTTGGTGGAGGACCATTATGATTATTCCTCAATATTTATACCGAAACGTGTTAGGATAATTGTAATGTTTATTGTTAAGAATTTCCGAACAACAGCAGTTACAGGATAGCTGAAACCAGGGAAAGCGGCGTAGAAACATATTTGGTGTATTAATACATGTTCTGTTGGAACAAACAGTTAAAAAAAGTAAAAAAGCAGTAAGTACGGCCGAGCCGGCCCGATCTTTTGAAACGAATTAGGAAATAAAAAAAAAATAACATTTGAAAAAAATTCTGTTAAAATCTTAAAGTACCGAATATTCCCACTATAAAACCAGTAAAGAAAGTCTTAAAGTCGGGCGGGGCCGACTTTATGATACCCTACACCACTTTGCTGATTTAGTAGAGCTCCGCATAACAATTAAAAGTTTTAATAGGAGAATTCAATCATACACGCTATGATTATAATTATAATCATGCCGATGCATTTGTAACTTTTAAATTCGGACTTGTTTTGCCCAATTGGTGCACAATTAATTTGAAATCGTATAAAAATATATATGGGAGCTATATCCAAATCGATATTTTTCTGAGCTGTATTTCATATATTTCCCTGAATATCGTTGTTACGGAGTGCATATTACGGCTGTGGGTAACAAATATGACAAATCGGATGAACAGTATATATGGGAGCTATAGCTATATCTGAACCGATCTTCACCAAATTTGACATACTAGCTTCTAGACTCAGTTCGGTCGTAAGTGCCAATTTTCATCCAATTTGGGCAAATATTAGACGTTTGGTGCACAATCAAAGGTAAATCGGACGAGTTATATATGGGAGCTATATCCAAATCTGAACCGATCTCGATAAAATTTACCAAATGTATTTCTGAGCTGCATTTGATATATTTCCCCAAATATTGTTGTTACAGAGTGCATATTACGGCTGCGAACGACAAAAATAGCAAATCGGATGAAAAATATATATGGGAGCTATAGCTATATCTGAACCGATTTCGATCAAATTTGGCATGCTTATTTTCAGGCTTAATTTGGTTGTATGTGCAAAATTCCATATTATTCGGGATGATAGTACACGTTAGGTGCACAATAAAAGACAAATCGGACGAAGATATATATGGGAGCTATATCTAAATTTTGACCGATTATCTCCAATTTCAACAGGGTTCGTCCTTGGGCCAAACACATGATTTGTGCAAAATTTCATCTGGATAGGGCAATAAATGCGATCTGTACTTTGTTTACAAAAATACATGGACAGACGGACGGACGGACAGACGGACGGACGGACATGCATAAATCGACTCAGAATGTGATTCTATGCAGATCATCAAAAGGAACTATGGGTCTATCTTGTTTCCTTTTGCCTGTTACAAACAAATGCACAAAGACATAATACCCTGACCACCTTGTGGTGTAGGGTATAAAAATCCGTAAATAATGTAGCTTAAATCATCAAAATACAGAAATACGATGTATCTGGGCTATACGATATCTTGAAACTATAGATGTTTCTCTTCCAGGGAGTAAAGTGTTTGGAAAGAACTTCTAGTATGGATTTTTAGATAATTCCATTGAAAACTGTTGCTAAAATCATGAATATACCGAATACAGGGAGGTACCGTTTTATTGGGGATAAACGATATCGTGGACCTATATAGACAATAATCTTCCAGGGGATACAGTTCTCAGAAGGAAATCCTTAGGCGCATTTTCAGACAATTCTATTGAAAAATTTGGCTACAATCATCAAAATACCGAATATTGGGGGTATCGTTGTATTGGGACTATGCGATATCGTAGTTTCTTATTTGGTTATACCTTCATTATTGAGTTTTTCATTATTACGAAGGCGTGGACCTGCATAGGCAACTTTTGTCATAAGCTATTACAATATTCAAATGCGAAACTTGAAAAAAATCTGCTTATAATGTAGCTAAAATCATCTAAATACCGAATATAGGGAGGTGCCATTGGGTTATAAAATGTGAACCTGCACAGACAATTTTCGGGCATTACGAACTTTAAATGCGAAATTTGAAACAATTCCGGTAAATAATGTCGCTAAAATCATCAAAATACCGAATATCGGGAGTACCGTTATATGGAGCCTATGCGAAGACGTGAATCTACACAGACAATTTTCTGTCATAGGGTGTAGTATCCATTACGAACTTCAAATACCAAATTTGAAACAATTCCGGTGAATAATGTCGCTAAAATCAACAAAGTATCGAATATCGGAGGGTACCGTTATATGGGGGCTATACGAAGAAAAGATTTATTAACAATTTTAAATTTATGTTAATAAACAGTGTTTTGCTACTGAATGCAGCAGATTCGTGTGTGTTAATCAATTTACACTTGTTTTTTAAAGAACGAAAGGAAAGAACGAATTTGACATACACGACAAGATTAATGGGTAAAAGGCGGAAAACACAATGAAAAACCTTTGGAATGTAAAGTCGGTGTTAGAAAAAAAATCCCAATTTGAAAAAATATTCATTGCTGTGATAAATTGTGGGCGGAGGTTGTAAAATACAATACAATCGAATATGTCAAAAACATATTATTTCATAACCATCAATATCGATAAATATGCTCCAAATGTACTTGTAGGTGGCATCAAAATAAATGTTGAATATTATCCCGAAAATATTCTAGAGGGTGTATTAAAGCCCTGTGACGGTTTCATTGGCCTTTTAAAAGCCATAATTCGTGCCAAAGGTGACCAATTCGAGCAAATCTAAACATATTCTTAATTTTGAAGCTATTTCTGAAAATTTTGGCTTTCATTCAATAAAATTCAAAAAAGAAATGTAAAAATTAGGCCTTTGACTTTGTTGTAATTTTTTTTATCTCACCCTGTACATGTAAATATAATGTTGTAAAATCCAAACTTAGCTTAATATTTTTTGAGGACCTATGGATTAAAGACATCTGAGTAGATTTTATCCCCATAACACTCCAGAGTTCTGGAAATTGCTCTGCTGATCAAGGGATCAAAGGCATATATTTTGTTTCAAGGTTTGTGGGATTGGTTAGGATGGAGCTTGTCTCGTGTTTACCTACGTTATCTTAAACGTCAGACAGTCACTCATATCATTATGATGGGTTATTTTAATGCCTCATATGTCAAATATTATTAATTTTCTAATTTTTTATTTCTATTTTTATACCCTACAACGCTATGTGTTGGGGGTATTATAAGTTTGATTGGATCAAAAATTATGTAACACCTTGAAATATTGGTTTCCCACATAGGAGAGACGATATAGCTATGTATGTCCGTCCGTCCGTCCATGTTAATTTGTAATCAAGCTACAGGTCGCAATTATGAACCTATCCTCACGAAATTGGAAATGGAGGTGGGGTTAGGGTCAGAATAGAACCCTATTGTTTTTGGAGATGATCGCACGATATTTAGGGGTTGAAATGGACCAAAAATAGAAAATTTCCCTGATTTTGCAGTTGCTTTATAGGTCACAATTATGAACCAATCGACGCCAAAATTTACATGGAGTTGGAGTTTGGGACTGGGCAGAAACCTACCAATTTGAGCGGCCATCGGGCAATAATTCGCGGGTGAAATAGACCCTAACTTTTATGTTAGAAAATAGGAAAATTTCCACTAAACCGCGAATATTTTTAATCCCAGCCAAATCACAAATACATTAAAAGATCACTTCTGACCATTACAGTGATGCTAAAAGCCAAGAAATCGGATATGTAGCAAAATAGGTACAATACGTATGTAAAATAATTGATCTTGTTTATTCTGCTTATAAATCAAGAACCGCAGGGCCGATTTTTGCAATTCACTTCAATTCGGAATGGTATCTTGCCAGAAAAGGATAAAATATAAGAAAATCGCGGGATAATATACCAATAAAAAAGATATATCTTTTGTTTCATTTTTTTCAATTTTTGTCATATTTTTTTATCGCATGCGATTTTTTCAATTTGACTTACAATTTTGAATTTTAAATTTTCTAAATTTTTGCACCCCCCAACACTACGTTTTGAGTATTATATGTATGTCGCAATTGTCGTTCGATCCTCACGAAGTTTTGAATGGGGGTGGGTCGAATTTAAGCCTATTTTTCTTAGGATGTGCATTTAAAGGTTTAAATGGCTAAAAAATTTAAAATTTTCTAATTTTGTAGTCGTTCTATAGGCCATAATTGAAAACTAATCGACACGGAATTTCGCATCGGAAGAGAGTTGAGGACAGAGAAGAAGTCTAGTCTATTTTGGATGACCATTGGATTATATTTAGCTGTAAAATGGACCACAACTTTCATGTGCAATTGTTTTGATTACGTCACAATACTACGGAGTGCGTAAATATTGGCCGGGTCAAAAACCTAAGGGTAACCTATGGGCAGGGTTCTTTATCATTACTTCAAAATCGAAATCTTCCAAAATGGATTTTCATAAAAAGGGACTTCGAACATATTGTAGTGTTGTAGGGTATCACATGGTCGGCCCCGCACGACTATAGCTTTTGCTTACTTGTTTTATATTTGATTAAACAGTTTTCTGTTTTATTGAGTTGCCGTGCTAAGCACTTTCAATATTCCTCATATGATTTTTTCACTCACATGCATTCCCACGAAATTCTGCACATTAGGCACGCCACTCTTATATTTTCACGCCATATTTTCAATATGTCACCCGCAAATTTTATGCATGATTTACAGGCTGATTCGGAACCATTTCTCTTGGTTAAATCTTAGGATTCCTGGCAATTCTTGCATACGACACACATTGGCCAACGTGTGAAAAGTGTGATGAAATCACCATTTCTAAGTCACCATGAACTACCAATGGGCTATAAATATATTTAGGGGATTTTCCTTGGTTTTAGCATCGTAAATTATTTCACCACCTAAATGACAATGACAGTTTATAAATGACACATATGGGTGGTTCAATAGAAATATCATCTGTCTGATGCCATCATCGATATGTGTGATGGCATGAAATTAATCAATCATATTTGTCAATTGGAAGAATGTGGACTCCTTATACGATGGGTTTCTCTAAAAGTTAATTGAAAACGACAACTGAAAATAAACATTCATTGATTCCGAAGTTAGCTATTTTCCTCTATTTTTTGGAAGTGAAATAGTGGCAAAATCTTTAGATGGCATGGGCATGCTCTTGAAAGGATTGAAAGGAAATATAAAGTGCAGGCTTTGATAAATATTTTCATTATTTTTAAACAAAACTCATACCACTTCCAAATCTAAATGGCACGCACAGGCATACCATAAGAAGTAATTGCTAAATGTGCTAAATGCGCTTCAGAGTTTTTATTTTGGCTTGAGTTGATTTGATTGAGAAGTTTCGCTATGGTTTAAGTCTTACATTTTCGTCCTTGTTTTGAGTTTTAATATCATGATTTGCTTTATAGGTTTGATGCTGAAAGCTATTGCTTTAGGTTTGATGAAAGTATAAACAATAAAACCAGTATTAAATTCATTTCCATTCCTGAAAATGTTATCCAACTTCCCCTCATTGCTTAGAGTTGCATGTATGAATGGTAAATTGTTCGTTTTTATACCCTACAACACTATGTGTTGGGGGTATTATAAGTTTGATTGGGTCAAAAATTATGTAACACCACGAAATATTGGTTTCCCACATAGGAAAGTATATATGCATCTTCCAATCTCGCCGAACTGAGTCGATCTAGCTATGTATGACCGTCTGTCCGTCTGTCCATGTTAATTTGTAATCACTCTACAGGTCGCAATTATGGCCCGATCTTCACGAAATGTAGAATGGAGGTGGGGCTAAGGGTCAGAATATTTCTGTTGGAGATAATCGAATAATATTTAGGGGTTGAAATGGACCAAAAACTGAAAAAATTCTGATTTTGCAGTTGTTCTACAGGTCGCAATTATAGACCAATCAAAGCGGAAGTTAGCATGGAGCTAGAACTTAGGTCTGGGCAGAAGCCTTCCAATTTTGATGGTCATCGGGTAATATTTAGTGGGTGATATAGGCCACAACATTTGTGTTAAGTAAAAGTCAAATTTTCCACTAAACCGCGGATATTTTAAATCCCGGCGAAATCGGAAATAGACGAACAGGTCAGTTCTGACCGTTACGTAGATGTCGATAGTAAATATATCGGTTATACATAGCGAAATATATACAATGTGTATATACAAAGGAAGGGGATGTTAGTTAGAATGCTTATATCTCAAGAACGGCTGGACCGATTTTGACAAATTTTGTCAATTCAGAATGCCCTCTTGACATAAAAATATAAAATCTAAAAAAATTTTTTTTCGCATGCGATTTTTTCAATTTGTCTTATAATATTTTGTAATATTTTATCACCTTAAACACAGGTTGGGGTTATTATATACAGATTGCAATTTTCGTCCTATCCTAACGAAAATTTTCACAAGGGTAGGGTTATTCTCAGAAGAGATTGTTTTCAAGGATGTCCGCAATATATTTAGGGGTTGAAATCGACCAACAACTAAATATGTTCCTGATTTTACAGCCGGTATAAAGGTCACAATTAGAAAGCAGAGGTCATGAAATCAAGCATGAAGTTAGAGTTTAGGACAGCGGGTATAATGGACTACTACTTTTGCGTAAAAAAATACCAACTTTACTTACAGGCGGTATCCGAAAAACACAAAAGCCCAACTTCTGGCTTCTTATGCTTATTTTGGTTGACGAATATAGTCAAATATAGTAGACAAGCAAATCATATAGATGAGACTAAATTTGAGATACAGAGGGGCTTCTTGCTTTTAGAGACGATAGCAAAATATTTAGGGGTTCAAATTAACCAAAAACAGAAATGTTTTGCCGATCACACAATTGAAGCCAATCGACACGCCTGTGAAGAGAGTTAAGGACAGGGAAGAATTCTAGCATTTTATATGACCATTGGATTATATTTAGACGGAGTGTATAAAAATCCTAATTTCATTTGGATTTGGACATAAGGGGGCTTCTAGTCTATTGTAGTGTTGCAGGGTAAAATAGTCGGCCCGCACGACTATAGCCTTTGCTTACTTGTTTTGTTATACCGTGATAAAAGCCAACATACATAGTTGAGATTTATTTCAACATGTTTTCATAATACCCCACAGCACTATCTGTTGAGGGTATTTTAAGTTTGATGGACCAACAGTTTTCTAACACTTCGGAATATTGGTCCTAGACCCATAATGCCGTTTATCGATCATTCTATCTCTATCTCTTCCAAAATTAGTCAATCTTGCTTTGTCTACGTTAATTTGTAATCAAAGAAAAGTTCGAAATAATGGCCCAATCCTCAAATTTTCATGAAGTTAGGGTTGGAGTCAGAATAGAAGCATATTTTTTTGGAGATGTTCGGCGGATGTGGTGGCTGAAATGTGCTTAAAAAAGAAAATGTTCCTGGTTTTTTTGTAATTCTACAGTCAGGATAGGAAAGAATCGTAATTATAAGATATGCCCTTTCCAAGGCTGTAAAATCTGCTAAACATATAGTCCGATATGGCCAAATAGCAATTTATCTACATATTATACAAGCTCTCGTGCCAAGTTTCAAATTTGTACCAAAACTAACCAGTAAAAAAGCCCCAAAGTCGGGCGGGGCCGACTTTTTGATACCCTACCACCACTTTGCTAATTTAGTAGAGCTCCACATAACAATTAAAAGTTTTTATGCGAGAATTCAATCATACACGATATGTTTATAATTATAATTTAAATTAAATTCGGACATGTATTGCACATTTGGTGCAAAATTATTTGAAATCAGATAAAGTTATATGGGAGCTATATTCAAATCTGAACCGATCTCGATAAAATGTGGCAAAGATATTTCTAAGCTGTATTTAATATATTTCCCTGATTATCGTTGTTACGGAGTGCATATTGCGGCTGTGGGTAACAAATATAACAAATCGGATGAATAATATATATGGAGGCTATAGCTATATCTGAACCGATCTTCACCAAATTTGACATACTACCTTCTAGACTCAATTCGGTCGTAAGTGCCAAATTCCATCCCATTTGGACAAATATTAGACGTTTGGTGCACAATAAAAGGTAAATCGGACGATGTTATATATGGGAGCTATATCCAAATCTGAACCGATCTCGATAAAATTTAGCAAATGTATTTCTGAGCTGTATTTGATATATTTCCCTAAATATTGTTGTTGCAGAGTGCATATTACGGCGGCGGTGGACAAAAATAACAAATCGGATGAACAATATATATGGGAGCTATAGCTATATCTGAACCGATTTCGATCAAATTTGGCATACATATTTTAAGGCCTAATCTGGTTGTATGTGCAAAATTCCATACAATTCGGGCTAATATTACACGTATGGTGCACAATAAAAGGCAAATCGGACGAAGATATATATGGGAGCTATATCTAAATTTTGACCGATTATCTCCAATTTCAATAGGGTTCGTCCTTGGGCCAAACAAATGATCTGTGCAAAATTTCATCTGGATCGAGCAATAAATGCGACCTGTACTTTGTTTACAAAAATACATGGACAGACGGACAGACGGACGGACGGACATGCATAAATCGACTCAGAATGTGATTCTATGCAGATCATCAAAAGGAACTATGGGTCTATCTCGTTTCCTTTTGCCTGTTACAAACAAATGCACAAAGACATAATACTCTGACCACCTTGTGGTGTAGGGTATAAAAAAATTGTGTTGAAATATGAAATTGTTTAAACGCACATAGTCTACAGGAACGACCTCTTGCAATCACAAGCATACACAGTAAATCAATTTTTTGCAGTAAAAGAACAGAAATGCCACTGAAAAGCTTAACATCCCCCAAAAATGTTCCGTTTTACCGATAAACATCTTTGTTGGTGATTGCACGCAAAATATTTTAATCAAAATCGTTCTCCAGCCACAGTTACTTTGTTGTCGACGGAAGTCCTTAAAGTTTTCATCTCTCAACATTACCCCTGTACAGTGAACGAACGTCCTCCTTTATTACGATTTTGTTTTCATAATTTTTTTCTTTTCTTTTTTTTCTAAGAACATCTAAACGCGTCGATAATCTCTACCCGGCTACTATTCGAACACAATCCTAACATGTAGGTAGTTCCAACCATTAAAGGCGTTTCGATTCCTTGCCAAACTGGGAAAAGGTGGGGTAATTTGACGAGTTTCATGTTGTTGCATTCGCACAAGTGAACTGCTATACCGAAGCCAAAGGTTAGTTATTTACAGAATGTAAATTGATTGATGTTGCAGTGGTTGTTGTTGTTGTTAATAATAGAGCATTGTGGTTGCTTCAATATCACACCACATTTGTTGTTTATATAAAAGACTGAATGAATTGTTGTTTGGCAGGAGTACTTCTTCCAAACTATTACATTTAAAGGAAGTATTTAACCTTCATTTACTACTCACCTATATTTAGATTTTAACAGTAGCAACCATTAGCCATGAAAGAATCCCTCATAATTTTTCTATGCTTGTTGCTGTTATTTTTGGGGTTGTCTTTCTTTATGGGCTTATTTAAAGGATGTGGTCCATTAAAATTTGAAATGCATATTTACATTTTCGTTGAGGATATAAAGAATTAATCAAATAGAAATGGAAGGAACTATTTCAAGCAGGTACTTTGGCAATTAATATGCCTCATTTCCTATAAAGGTCAACACCTTCAAATATAACCCATGTAATTGTATCTTCCGATATTCGGTAATTTCATATTTCAGCAACATTTTTAAACTGGATTATCACAGACTTGGTGTTATGTGTTCGAAGTAGTCAGCAAATTCTCTGCAGATATTTCGCTATATAGGTCCAGGTTTGCGAATAGCCCCTATATAACTAAACAGCAGATTTTTGGTATTTGAATAATTTTTTCTTACTTAATAAAATATGATTTTACTTCATAAATTTCACAGGGATGTTAATACCAAAATCCAAAATTCTAGTTCTATTCCTACTCTGTGTGTCAATTTTAGTACGATCTAGAACTTTTATTACACATTATAGTACCTACCACCTACTCAACTCAGCCCTACACACTAACATTGCTCGGAGATCCACATTTCAAAATTCTATCCGTTCACCCAAACCCATATTGTACCAAATTAAGTACCATTTAGTATAGTTCCTACACTTATATTAACCCCGCTTTAGCAACTTGATTCTTATACCAAATATCAAGATTTTAGCTCTACCCATTCACATAATATCAACTAGTACCAAATGTAGTGCCTATAAGCACATTTATAGTTCGAATTTTCAAAAATCCTCTTTTCTTGCCCAATAGACCACTCAGTTTTTGTTAAATTTGTATACTCTTCACCATAGTATGGAGGGTATATTAAGATTGTGATTCCGTTCGAAACACCTCGAAATAAACATTTTAGAACCTACAAAGTATATATATATATATATATATATATATATATATATATATATATCTATATATATAAATGTAAGTTGTGTTAGTTACTACGCTTATAACTTAAGAACCGCTGGATTAATTTTAACGATTCACACAAATTCGGAGTTGTCTCCTCTCCGAAAAGGATAATATCCAAAAAAAATCGCGTAAAAATGTGATATATTAACATTTTCATTTTGACTTTTCAAATGTACAATAGTAATGTTTTATTTTGCATGATTTTTTTCCATTTTGACTTACTCTTTTCTAATGTACATTTGTAGTGTTTTTTTATATTTTATTTTTGAATTCGAATATTTATACCAATTTATTTAATTGACTTGATTTCTTGAGAACTGAAATTGATGGCGGGTTACATGGAAGTGTAGTAGCGAATTATGTGGTGGCGAAACGGAATAGATGATATCGAAATAATTTAACGCGGTCACACCAAAGTTAAAAGATAATTACTTTTTCTAAATCGCTGAAAAATCATGAAAAAGAGATCTCATTGCAAAAATAAAAAAAACGTTTTCAATGGAATCGAATTTTAAAGTAATAGTACATTCTATTGACAAACTTTGTAAGGAAGGATCTTAAAACATTTGCTGTAAAAAATCAGCGAAAAAGTTGAAGACTTTTTCAATTTGTTATTCTTTTTTTTTTTGTCAATTTTTTTTTTTTTTCAATTTGTATTATCATATTGAATTCAGTGGATTTTTTGTGAACAAAATAAAGAATAATTTTTCACTAAAAAAATTAAATAAGTGCGAAATAGGATGTTAACTGACATCTACCTTTCAACTCCAAGGCCTACATCGTGGGTTAGCTGAAAGATGCGAACACATTTAAACAAACAAAAATGACCGAAAAAGCTTAATGGGGCTCATTTCAAAGCGTGACAATGATCCGTCCAATGAGAGCTCAAAATGCAAAATTCTTTGGTAGAATAATAAGTAATATACCAATATTGAAATAAAAGGTGCAAAATAGTAGAGCGAATGGGACTTTTAGTAAGAAAAGGTTTTATATCCTTCCAGAAATTCTTCCCAAACATTCAAAATACCTAAAATCACTTTTGCAGGTCTTTATATCGATCATAACTCATGGATAAGGGAACAACCCGATTTCATATTTATATAACCATCTATGATTTAAGTTATTTTTGGGGTCTTGGCCGGCCACTTTTTTCATTTTTTGGCCCTTATTTGACATTTTCGTTTCTAAGGGGGTAGATAACCTCTTCGCATAAAATTTGAAATTTTCAGAGTAGGGCCCATATTGGTATTGACCAAATTCATCAATTGATTTGGCTAAAAAATTTTATTTATGCCACCCTGGGGTAGGGAACCATCATACAGATAATTGCCACATAGGAATTTATTTAAGTAAAGTCCCCACATTGGAGTATCCCCAAGTCCACTTTCACATCTAATGTGTGGTCAGAAAAGAAAATTTTGTATTCTATTGAATTTTTAACCCCCAAGAGAATATTGGTTGGGAACGTAGATTTGGGATGTGCATCCATATGAAATAAATTGTGGAAACATGAAGAAATTACAAATATAAGAAAGTAGCACGGGACCGAATATTTGTTTAATCATCATTGAATTATCCTATGATGAAAATATGGACTTTAAGGGGTCTCCAACTTACAATTTAAATGGCAAATAAAATTAATTCCCATCTTATCATTCTGCCCTCAATTATGAGGTGGATAAAACTATTTTAACTTATTTAAATCACGCGAAATGCTATGACATGCTATATTGTTCTGCTATATTTTTGATTTGGCCTCTATTTGTCATCTTGGATTATAAGGGGTAGAAGAAAGTTTTCAATGTAGGTCGATGTTTCGGAGTAGTGCCCATATAAAGAAGGTACCTCCTAATTTAACCACATTTCAAAGAATTTGGCTAATAATGCGTATTAGGGGGGTGAAAATCTTACACTAAAATTTCAACATATCTACAAATTTTAGAATTTTTATCCATGTTATAATACCCTCTCAAGTCCACCTTTTGGCGGACAAACAGACTGACATGGTTAGGGGGACTTATGAGGACTCTAATGCACAATCTAAGTTGCTAATGGGTTTAAAAAAGTAATTAACTTTGGTTATTCTTAAATCATTCAGCCCTCAATTATGTCGTATACAAAATACAGCAAATTCCAAATTACTGCTCATTTGACTGGAAGATTTTGCTACGATTTTTACCATATTAAAAATTAATTTGATCCCTTATATGGCGATAAGATTGATGTATACTTTTTAATAGATTTGTATAGCACATCCACACAGTTGAAGCCCACGGTTTAAATATTGAAGCCCACTGGTTAAAAATGGGTACAGGCATTTTAAAACACTTTAAATCGACCTGTACGTGAACACTTATATCAGTCATATCTGTGAATAATTATGCTTGGGAATATATGCATAATAGACAAAAACTACGGGCCGGCAACGCGGACCGGGCCAGCTAGTATATATATAAAAGGAAGTTGTGTTAGTTACTACGCTTATAACTTAAGAACCGCTGGACAGATTTTAACGATTCAAACAAATTAGGAATTGTCTCTTTTCCAAAAAGGATAATATCCAAAAAAATCGCGTAAAAATGTGATATATTAACATTTTCATTTTGACTTTTGAATTGTACAATAGTAATGTTTTATTTTGCATGATTTTTTTCCATTTTGACTTACTTTTTTCTAATGTACATTTGTAGTGTTTTTTATATTTTATTTTTGAATTCGAATATTAATACCAATTTATTTAATTGACTTGATTTCTTGAGAACTGAAATTGATGGCGGGTTACATGGAAGTGTAGTACCGAATTATGCGGTGGCGAAACGGAATAGAGGATATCGAAATAATTAAATGCGGTCACACCAAAGTTAAAAGATAATTACTTTTTCAAAATCGCCAAAAACTCACGAAAAAGAGATCTCATTGCACAAATTCTGAAATCGGGAAAAAATCAAAAAAAAAAAATTTTTTTTCAATGGAATCGATTTTTAAAATCGACAAACTTTGTAAGGACCTTTAAACATTTGCTGTAAAAAATCGGCTAACAAGTTGAATATTTTTACAATTTGTTATTCTTTTTTTGTCAATTTTTTTTTTTTTTCAATTTGCATTATCATATTGAATTCAATTGATTTTTTGTGAACAAAATGAAGAATAATTTTTCACTATACAATTTTTCACCAAAATAAGTGCGAAATAGAATGTAAACTGACATCTACCTTTCAACTCCAGGGCCTATATCGTGGTTCAGCTGGAAGATGCGAACACATTTAAATAATCAAAAATGACCGAAAAAGCCTAATGGGCCTCATCTCAAAGCGTGAACATGCCTTTTTTATGTGACAATAATCCGTCCAATGAGAGCTCAAAATGCAAAATTCTTTGGGAGTACAATCAGGAAAATACCAAATATAAAAGGTGCAAAATAGTAGAGCGAATGGGACTTTTATTAAGAAAAGGATTTCTATCCTCCCAGAAATTCTTCCCAAACATTCAAGATACCTTAAATCGCTTTTGCAGGTCATGATATAGATCATAACTCACGGATAAGGGTACAACCCGATTTTATATTTATATAACCATCGTATGATTCAAGCTATTTTTGGGGTCTTAGTCCCTTTTTATTTTTTGGCCCTTATTAGGCATCTTTGTGTCTAAGGGGGTACAGAACCTCTTCGCATAAAATTTGAAATTTTCAGAGTAGGGCCCATATTGGTCTTGAACACATTCATCAATTGATTTGGCTAAAAAATTTTGTTATGCTACCCTGGGGAAGGGAACCATCATACAGATAATTGCCACATAGGAATTATTTAAGTAAAGTCTCCACATTGGAGTATCCCCAAGTCCACTTTCACACCTAATGTGTGGTCAGAAAGGAAAATTTTGTATTCTATTGAATTTGTAACTCCCAAGAGAATATTGGTTGGGAACGTAGATTTGGAATGTACATCTATATGAAATAAATTGTGGGAACATGAACAAATTACAAATATAAGAAAGTAGTACGGGACCGAATATTTGTTGAATCGACATTGAATTATACTATGATGAAAAATATGGACTTTATGGGGTCTCCAATTTACAATTTAAATGGAAAATAAAAAAATTCCCATCTTACGGTAATGGGTGTGAAATACCTATAATTTTGAGTTGGCCTCTATTTGCCATATTGGATTATAAGGGGTAGAAGAAAGTTTTCAAAGTAGGTCGATGTTTCGGAGTAGTGCCCATATAAAGGTACCTCCTGATTTTACCATATTTCAAAGGATTTGGCTAAAAATGTGTATTCGGGGGGTGAAAATCTTACACAAAAATGTCAACATATTCACAAATTTTAGAATTTTCTCCATGCAATAGTATACCCTCAAGTCCATATATATATATATATATATATATATATATATATATATATATATGTATATATATATATATATATTGGTGATCAGCATAAAATTCTAGCGATGTCCGTTCGTCTGTCCGTCTGTGGAAATCATTCTAGTTTCCGAACTTACTTACTTTGCGGTTAATAAAATTTTGTTCAAATGTATATTATGTCTGAAGGGCTTTTGATAGTGAAAATGTAGGTCCACGTTTTGGTATAGCCCCCATATAATGGCACCTCCCTATTTTCGGTATTTTGGCGATTTAAGCTACATTATTCATCGGAAATGATTCAAATTTGGTATTTGAAATTCGTAATGGATACTACAGCCTAAAACAGAAAATTGTCTGTGCAGGTCCACGTTTTGGTATAGCCCCCAAATATATTTGCTACATTATTCACCGAATTTTTTTTCATGTTTCGCATTTGAATATTGTAATGGTTTATGACAAAAGTTTTCTATGCAGGCTGCATTCGGTATTTTTAAGAATTTAACAGAACTTTTAACGGATTCTATTTTATTTATTTACTAGCTGGCCCGGTCCGCGTTGCCGGCCCGTAGTTTTTGTCTATTATGCATATTTGTCAAAGCATAATTATTCAATGATATTACTGTTATAAGTGTTCACGTACTGGTCGATTAATTTTTAATTTCTAGTCAAATGAGCAGTAATTTGGAATTTACTGTACTTTGTACACCTCATAATTGAGGGCTAATTGATTTAAGAATAGCCAAAGTTAATTACTTTTTTAAACCCATTAGCGCCCCAGATTGTGCATTAGAGTCCTCATAAGTCCCGCTAACCACGTCGGTCTGTTTCTTCGCCAAAAGGTGGACTTGAGGGGGTACTATTACATGGAGAAAATTCTAAAATTTGTAGATATGTTGAAATGTTTGTGTAAGATTTTCACCCCCCAAATACACATTTTTAGCTAAATCCTTTGAAATATTGTAAAATCAGGAAGTACCATCATATGGGCACTACTGCGAAACATGGACCTACATTGAAAACTTTCTTCACCCCTTATAATCCAAGATGACAAATAGAGGCCAAATCGAAAATATAGCAGAACAATATAGCATGTCAAACTGAAGTAAGTAAAAAAAATCCACCTCATAATTGAGGGCAGACTGATTCCAGAATAGTCAACTATAATTACTATTTTACACCCATTACCGTAATATGGGAACTAATTTTATTTGTCATTTAAATTGTAAATTGGAGACCCCATAAAGTCCATATTTTTCATCATTGTATAATTCAAAGACGATTCAACAAATATTCGGTCCCGTGCTACTTTCTTATATTTGTAATTTGTTCATGTTTTCACAATTTATTTCATATAGATGTACATCCCAAATCTACGTTCCCAACCAATATTCTCTTGGGGGCTACAAATTCAATAGAATACAATTTTTTCTTTTCTGACCACACATTAGATGTGAAAGTGCACTTGGGGAATCTCCAATGTGGGGACTTTACTTAAATAAATTCCTATGGGGCAATTATCTGTATGATGGTTCCCTACCCCAAGGTAGAATATATACAATTTTTAGCCAAATCAATTGATGAATGTGGTCAAGACCAATATGGGCCCTACTCAAATTTTAAATTTTATGCGAAGAGGTTCTCTAAAAAGAAAAAAGTGGCCAAGACCCCCGCAATAGCTTAAATCATACGATGGTTATATACATATGAAATCGGGTTGTACCCTTATCCGTTATCATGACCTGCAAAAGCGATTTAAGGTATCTTGAATGTTTGGGAAGAATTTCAGGAAGGATAGAAATCCTTTTCTTACTAAGCGTCCCATTCGCTCTACTATTTTCCACCCTTTATATTTGATGTTTTACTGATTGTACTCCCATTTTGAGCTCTCATTGGATTGTTTTTTTGTCACATGAAAAAAGTAGGTCCACGCTTTGAAATGAGCTCAATTAGACTTTTTCTGTAATTTTTGTTTGTTTAAATGTGTTCGCATCTTCTAGCTGAACCACGATGGAGTTGAAAGGTATTTAATTTCTTTGCTGAAAATTTGTATATAGTGAAAAATTATTCTTCATTTTGTTCACAAAAAATCCACTGAATTCAATATGATAATACAAATTGAAAAAAATTGACAAAATAAGAATAACAAATTGAAAAGAATCTTTAATTTGTTCGCTGATTTTTTACAGCAAATGTTTAAAGATCCTTACAAAGTTTGTCAATAGAATGTACTATTATTATAAAATTCGATTTCATTGAAATTTTTTTTCGATTTTTTCCCGATTTGAGAATTTTTGCAATGAGATCTCTTTTTGGGTAATTTTTAGCGATTTTGAAAAAGTAATTATCTTTTAACTTTGGTGTGACCGCTTTAAATAATTTCGATATCATCTATTCCGTTTCGCCACCACATAATTCGGTACTACACTTCCATGTAACCCGCCATCAATTTTAGTTCTCAAGAAATCAAGTCAATTAAATAAATTGGTATTAATATTCGAATTGAAAAATAAAATATAAAAAACACTACAAATGTACATTAGAAAAAAGTAAGTCAAAATGGAAAAAATCATGCAAAATAAAACATTACTATTGTACATTTCAAAAGTCAAAATGAAAATGTTAATATATCACATTTTTACGCGATTTTTTTGGATATTATCCTTTTCGGAGAGGAGACAATTTCGAATTTGTATGAATCGTTAAAATCAGTCCAGCGGTTCTTAAGTTATAAGCGTAGTAACTAACACAACTTTCTTTTATATATATAGATTTTTTGAAAATGGCCAAATTCGTTCCAAAGGATGCTTTTTTACTTGTTCTACTTTCAATACCAGTACGTTTATCCAAAATGACAGTCCTATCTCACCCTAGTTCACAACACATGTCAAATTTAATGATTCTGGGCGTTGATGATCAGTCATCACATCCTCCTTTCCTAGGTGGAGGTTATAAACATTTTAAATAAAATTATCTACATTTTGGGTCTTCTGAAATTCTTGACATTTTTACATAAGATGGCTGATTATTATATCGACGGATTAGTCATTGCAAGAATTGTAATAACAAGGTCTGGCCATCAATCAAATAAGTCCTCCAAGTCTCTCAAGGTCAATGGTTTTTAAATCACACTTTTGTGGTTGGATAACTTTGAGAATATCCATTACTGAATCACATATACATATTATATCTCATTAGTTGGCTGATCATTCGATAACACGTTAAGCCCTTTAGATTTAAGAACATCTGTTTAAATTTTAAACAATAAAAAATAACAACCCTCACAAGACTTTAAGCGATTCACCATCTAATTAAAAAAAAACAAATGTTTTACATTCAGTGTTAGAAGTAAAATGTCCATTGTTGAGAACAATATGATACGTAAGTATGTAACCCTAACAATCATATAACATTTTAAGGACAGTAAGTAATATGACGCATGTCATACATCCACCGATATCACCCTTTGGAACATATCATCAACATCATATTAACTAAACATTTCAAAAATTCATTCGATGAATTGATTCGATTCCATATATATCTTCGTCCGATTTGCCTTTTATTGTGCACCAAACGTGTAATATGAGACCGAATAATATGGAATTTTGCACATACAACCAAATTAGACCTGAAAACAAGTATGCCAAATTTGATCGAAATCGGTTCAGATATAGCTATAGCTCCCATATATATTGTTCATCCGATTTGTTATTTTTGTCCTCCGCAGCCGTAATATGCACTCTGTAACAACAATATTTGGGGAAATATATCAAATGCAGGTCAGAAATATTTTTGCCAAATTTTATCGGGATCGGTTCAGATTTGGATATAGCTTCCATATATAACTTTATCTGATTTCAATTAATTGTGCACCAAATGTGCAATACAAATTTAAAAGATACAAATGCTTAGGCATATTTAGTCCTTTGAACTTTAAATTATAATTATAATCATAGCTCCCATAAAAATTTTTAATTGTTATGCGGAGCTCTACTAAGTTAGTAAAGTAGTGTAGGGTATCATAAAGTCGACCCCGCCCGACTTTCTTTACTGTTTTTTTTTTGTTTTTGTATTTGTGACTTCAGTTCAATTCGTTTCTAATTTATGTTTCACAACACACTTTAAAGGCAATGCAAACATGCTTTACTGGCAGGGCTACCAAATCACCGTTCTCCATGTCTTGCCAATTGTCGATTACACCACCACCACTAGATCCACTGCAGCAACAATTTGAGCATTCAATTGTTACTCCCGTGTGCTCTTGGCTGCTAACAGTGTAAATGGGGTATCATATAAAAACATGAATACATATATTGTGAGATGTCCATTGGCAAGCTCTCTCTATATCCCTATGCGTCGTTCTCTCATAATGATATACGGGATATTTGTGACATTGATTTATTTAACAATTAAACATTGTGATGTAACGATGAAGAGAAAAAACTCAGGCACTCATCCATTCCACGTAGTGTCTCGGAGTCTGTCCGTCTCTCTGTCTGACGTTGAATTTGAGAATTTCAAATGAATGCATTTATGAAGAATTTATAATTATTGCTCATGTAAACATAAAAATGTTAGGGTTTATGGTTGTCACAAACATTACGGGAACTTGCACTGTAGTTCGAGACATTTAAAACTAATTATTATCTAAGACAATTTTTCGGGTTTCTCAGACCTGTATTCGAGAATTGGTAATGATAGTTTCGTCGGCAATATGAAAGCTATTTATTTTGGATTTATTGATACAAAAGTGTGTGTGGCAATATTCGAACAATAAGCTATAATCGTGAATTTTTCCAAAATATTTTTAAAATGACTATAATAGCTGCTATATATGTCTTTATCCAATATCGATGTAAAAGAATTTGTCAAATTTCGCCAAGGTTACTCTAGGAACAAATACGACAATGATAAAATCGCTTCAGATATAGCTATAGCTCCGATATATAGTTTTAATTTAAGCCTTCTCAAAGTAATATCATGTTCTCAATAGCAATGATAGTAAACATAAACATTTATTTGTTACGTGTAGCTCTACTAAATATGTATAGTGGAACAATATATTTTATTTTTTATACCCTATACTATGGAGGGTATATTAATTTTGTCATTCCGTTTGTAACTCCTCGAAATACTCATGTCAGACCCAACAAAGTATTCTTGATCAGCGTAAAATTCTAAGACGATTTAGCCATGTCCGTCTGTCTGTCTGTCTGTCTGTTGTAATCACGCTATCTTTCGAACAAATTGAGATAGAAGGCTAAAATTTTGCACACATGTATACTTTGCCATTAGGCAGGTTAAGTTCGTAAATGGACCATGTAGGTTCAAGTTATCATATAGCCCCCATATAACGGTACCTCCCGATATTCGGCATTTTGATGATTTTAGCGACATTATTCACCGGAATTGTTTCAAATTTGGTATTTGAAGTTCGAAATGGATACTACAGCCTAAGACAGAAAATTGTCTGTGCAGGTCCACGTCTTCGTATAGCCCCCATATAACGGTACCCCCCGATATTCGGTATTTTGATGATTTTAGCGACCTTATTTACCGGAATCGTTTCAAATTTGGAATTTGAAGTTCGTAATGGGTACTACATCCTAAGTCAAACAAGTAAAAAAACATTAAGTTCGGCCGGGCCAAACTTTTAATACCCTCCACCTTAGGGTAAAAGAAACATTAGAAGAAATGTGGCAAAAACCATTAAAATGCCGATTATGGGGAGGTACCGTTATATGGGGGCTATACCAAAACGTGGACCTATAATTACAATGTTTCGCCACCGGAGCTGGAACCCATTATGACCAACAAATACCGATTTTCAGACAAATCCGTGAAAAAATGTGGTAAAAAAAACTAAAATACTAAATATCGGGAGGTACCTTTATATGGGGGCTATACCACAACGTGGACCTATACATGCAATGTTTTGCCACACGCTCAGGGACCCGCTATGACCTACAAATACCAATTTTAAGACAAATCCGTGAAAAAAATGTGGCATAAATCATCAAAATACCGAATATCGGGAGGTACCGTTATATGGGGACTATACCAAATTATGGACCCATACATGCAATGTTCCGCCACCGGAGCTGGAAACCATTATGACCCACAAATACCAATTTTTAGACAAATCGGTGAACAAATGTGGTAAAAAAAAACTAAAATACTAAATATCGGGAGGTACCTTTATATGGGGGCAATACCACAACGTGGACCTATACATGCAATGTTTTGCCACACGCTCAGGGACCCGCTATGACCTACAAATACCAATTTTAAGACAAATCCGTGAAAAAATGTGGCATAAATCATCAAAATACCGAATATCGGGAGGTACCGTTATATGGGGACTATACCAGAACGTGGACCGATATATCTCATTTTCAATACCAACCATCCTAGACACAATGCAAATAGCTCTGCTAAATGTTGGAGCTCTACGTCAAATAATGTGGGCTGTATCGTGATTTCAACAGACAGACAGACGGACAGACAGACAGACAGACGGACAGACAGACAGACGGACATCGTTAAATCGACTTAGAATTTTATGCTGATTATGAATATATATACTTTATGGGGTCTAAAACGAATATTTAGGGATGTTACAAACGGAATGACAAAGTTAATATACCCTCCTTTCCAAGGTGGAGGGTATAAAAATGAGCCATGTAGGTCCACGTCTTCATATAGCCTCCATATAACGGTACCCCCCGATATTCGGTATTTTGATGATTTTAGCGACATTATTTAACGGAATCGTTCCAAATTTGGTATTTGAAGTTCCTAATAGATACTGCAGCATAACTCAGAAAATGGGCCATGTAGGTTCACGTCTTAGTATAGCCCTCATATACCGTACCTCCCGATATTCGGTATTTTAATGATTTTAGCGACATTATTTACCGGGATTGTTTCAAATTTCGCATGTGAAGTTCGTAATAGATACTTCAGCCCATGCCAGATAATTGTCTGTGCAGGTCCATGTCTTCGTACAGCCCCCATATAACGGTACCCCCTATAATCGGTATTTTGATGATTATAACTACATTATAAACATATTTTTCTTCAAGTTTCGCATTTAAATATTGTAATAACTTATGACAAAAGTTGCCTATGCAGGTCTACGTCGTCGTATATTCGGTATTCGGCATTCGGTATTTTTAAGATTTTAACAGAATTTTGAACGGATTTTATTTTGTTTTATTTATTTATTTATTTATTTATTTTTTTTTTTTTTTTTTGGAAATTGCCAAATTTGTACCAAATGGTGGAGAGTATTAAAAGTTCGGCCCGGCCGAACTTACAGCTTTTTTACTTGTTTTCATTTAATTAATATTTAAGGACACTATGATTTCAGTACGTGATTTGAATGCGATTAGATATTCAAGTTTGGGTATACTTTTCAGTTTTATTTATATTCGAATTCTAGCTATGAGTAGATCTGGGTGCCGTCGACAGAGTCCGCGTTTGGCATACACCCAGTCAAAACAAAAGGTATAAATATGCATCACACAGTGTCTGAAGCACAAAGGAAAAGTATATGTGACATTGTAGTACGTAATCAATTACCATAGGAGCTAATACTCACATTGCATATTTTGTTGCATGTCCCCACATCAAATGAAAGCGAAACAGCTGTTCGATGAGGTCGTATTCCATGGAACAACTGTGACAGAGTTATAGTCAATCATTCTTGGCCAGGACGTTTTGGCAATGCAATGCTTAAGTTTCCGTCTGAATTGTTTGTTCACTCAACCAACCCCCAACTTAACAGCAAGGAGTTTGTTGAATGCAATAACAACACAAATAATGACAGCTTTATCATCTACATCAGAATAGAGCCATGAGGACTGAAGGCCGGTCTGTGGATAAGCAAACAAATGACACAAAGGACGACCCCTTTTGTTTTCACATGGGCTGATACGGTTGCTTCGTCTTGAATTCCATGCTGCCCATATTGTTGTTCATGTGATGATGCTACATGGCGCTTGACTACTTGTTGGAATGGGTAGGCATCAAGAGCCTGCACAATGCATAACTAAGCGTTGTTTGTTTGCTCGATTGTTCATATTCATCTTGAAATCATTACTTTTTTTTGGTTCAGAATGCAAAAACAAAACTGAATTTAGAAACTCATTTGTTCCATATGTTACTACTTTTCTTTGTTTTTTTTTTTTTTTTTTTTTTTTTTTTTTGGAAGGGAAAGCACTGTACCTATACTGGTATAGTATAGTATAGCTGGTCTCCAAAAAATCTCTTAAGTAATCAAGAAAAATGAGAAATTATTCTAAAAAAACGCCCGCTAACACCTGTTCAAATTTCCGTTATCAATGAAATAAATTACTTCATGCAATTATAACGTCTAACCAGAAAGATGAAGCGGAAGAGTTTTCTTGGTCTAAAAGTATATAACACCATGACATAAATTCTGAACAGTCTCAGTCGAAGGAAAATATTACTAACCAATGTGTGCTACTTAAATTCCATGTGAGCTCAAGAGCAAACCTGGTTCATAGTCGAAGCATTACAGCATCATTTTATGGTCAAAAATACCAGACCTTTTTGAGTGTAGACATTCTTTATACAACTTTTATCTCCACCCTGGGAAGGTGATGGTGTAGTCCTTTATGGTTTCCAGCTCCGATGGCGGAACATTCTAAACATTCTGCCGATATTCGGTATTTTGGCGACTTTTGCCACATTTTTCAACGAATTCATCTAAAACGAATAAAAAAGCAGTAAGTTCGGCCGGGCCGAACTTTGAATACCCTCCACCATTTGGAACGAATTAGAAAATATTCAAAAAAATAAAATCCATTGAAAATTCTGTTAAAATCTTTAAAATACCTAATATCGGAAGGTGCCGATATATGGGGGATATACGCTATTGTGGACCTATATAGACAAATCTATGTCTGGGGGTAAAGTACTCATAAAAATACCGAATATCGGGGGTACCGTTATATGGTGGATTCTCTCTCAGGGGGTGAAGTACTCACAAGGAACTTTTAAGACAATTCCATTGAAAAATGTGGCTAACATCATCAAAATACCGAATATCGGGGGGGGGGGGGGGGGTACAATTGTATGGGGGATATACGATATCGTGGACCTATATAGACAATTCTTTTTGAGGGAGTAAAATGCCCACAAGGGACTCCTTTTGAGGAATTTCAGACAATTCCATTGAAAAATGTGGCTAACATCATCAAAATACCGAATATCGGGGGTACCTTTTTTTTGGGGGCTATACGATATCGTGGACCGATATACCTTCGAACTTGACCTGCCTGCAGACAAAAGAGAGATCTGTGCAAAATTTTAGCTTCCTATCTTAATTCGTTTAGACTGTAGCGTGATTACAACAGACGGACGGACGGACGGACAGGGCTAAATCGTCTTAGAATTTTACGCTGATCAATAATATATATTCTTTGTTGGGTCTAAAATGATTATTTCGATGAGTTACACACGGAATGACGAACTTAATATACCCTCCATACTTTTTTTGGTGGAGGGTATAAAAAAGGTTTTTGTAGTTCGTATATAGGTGCACGTCTTCGTATAACAGTACCTGCCGATATACAGTATTTTGATAGTTTTACCCACATTTTTCTACGGATTTGTCTAAAAATTTGTATTCGTAGTTCGTAATGGGTTCTAGCTTAGATGGTAGAATATTGAATATAGCCCAAATGTAACAGTTCCAGATTTGTGTGAATTTTGGTATTTGTATTTCATGTAGGTCCTAACACCGCCGTCAAGACATTGTCCATATTAGTCCTAGTCATCATAGTCACATTTACCTACGAAATTATGAAAAAATTTGATATTGAAGACTCGCAATAGATTATAATCATTGTAGTATGAAATTGTCCCGTTTTAGTATGGCCTCCAATATAACGGCTCCAGCCATTTCCTCGTTGTTCTCACTGGAGTTTATAGTTTAAAGTGGAACACGTTTGACTCCAGATACGTTTGCATAAAAATGTTTTCTTTACCCAAAGGTGGAAGGTATTAGAATTTCGGCCCGACCGAACTTATTTTTTTTTTTCTTTTATACCCTACACCACAAGGTGGTCAGGGTATTATGTCTTTGTGCATTTGTTTGTAACAGGCAAAAGGAAACGAGGTAGACCCATAGTTCCTTTTGATGATCTGCATAGAATCACATTCTGAGTCGATTTATGCATGTCCGTCCGTCTGTCCGTCCGTCCGTCTGTCCATGTATTTTTGTAAACAAAGTACAGTTCGCATTTGTTGTCCTATCCAGATGAAAGTTTGCACAAATCATTTGTTTGGCCCAAGGACGAACCCTATTGAAATTGGTCAAAATTTAGATATAGCTCCCATATATATCTTCGTCCGATTTGCCTTTTATTGTGCACCCAACGTGTAATATCAGTCCGAATAGTATGGAATTTTGCACGTACGATCAGATTGGACCTGATAATAAGTATGCCAAATTTGATCGAAATTAGTTCAGATATAGCTATAGCTCCCAAATATATTTTTCATCCGATTTGTTATATTTGTCCTCCGCAGCCGTAATATGCATTCTGTAACAACAATATTTGGGGAAATATAGGAAATACAGCTCAGAAATACATTTGCTAATTTTATCGGTTCAGATTTGGATATAGCTCTCATATATATGTTCTTCCGATTTACCTTTGATTGTGCACCAAACGTCACAAAGTAAACAAAGTACAGTTCGCATTTATTGCCCTATCCAGATGATATTTTGCACAAATCATTTGTTTGGCCCAAGGACGAACCCTATCGATCCGATTTTCTTTTTATTGTGCACTAAACGTGTAATATCAGCCCGAATAGTATGGAATTTTTCACATACAACCACACTAGGCCTATAATAATAAGTATGCCAAATTCGAATCAAAATCGGTTCAGATATAGCTACAGCTCCCATATATATATTTTTCATCCGATTTGTTTTTTTTTTGTCCTCCGCAGGCGGAATATGAACACTGTAACAACAATATTTGGGGAAATATATCAAATACAGCTCAGAAATACATTTGCTAAATTTTATCGAGATCGGTTCAGATTTTAATATAGCTCCCATATATAACTTAGTCTGATTTACCTTTGATTGTACACCAAGCGTCTAATATTTGCCAAATGGGATGAAATTTGGCACTTACGACCGAAATCTAGAAGCTAGTATGTCAAATTTGGTGAAGATCAGTTCACATATAGCTATAGCTCCCATATATTCTGTTCATCCGATTTGTTATATATGTTACCCACAGCCGAAATACAACGTAACAACGATATTCAGGGAAATATATCAAATACAGCTCAAAAATATTTTAGCCAAATTTTATCGAGATCTGTTCCGATTTGAATAGCTCCCATATATATTTTTATCCGATTTCAAATTAATTGTGCACCAAATGAGCAATACAAGTCCGAATGTAAAAGATACAAATTCTTCGGCATGTTTAGTCCTTTGACCTTTAAATTATAATTATAATCATAGGGTATATGATTGAATTCTCCCACAAAAACTTTTAATTTTTATGCGGAGCTCAAATAAATTAGCAAAGTGGTGTAGGGTATCATAAAGTCGGCCCTGCCCGACTTTAAGACTTTCTTTACTGGTTTTATATATTGCTTATACCATTATATATGCATTTTTATTTTTTCAGGAAAGATTGACATTATTTATTCAAGTTCCACTACCAAAAACTGAAATTTCATTGACTCATCATTCGAGGTTATTGGCAACCACTACTCATGGCGTTAAATAAATATTGACATAAGTTCACTTCGCAATCATTGTTTGTGTTGTTTGTTAGTTTTGTGACCTCCATTTTCAAACTAAAGCTGTTATCCTTCTCAAGGCTCAATAACGTTAAAGGTATTAGAGTGTGCAATTCATCCCCTTATGAATGGTGTCCTTCACTTTATTTTGCAATTGCTATTTCCCACTTCCGTAAAGTTCATAACAAATATGACACAATTGCCAAGGTTATGTCATAGATTCGGCAAACAAACCCTACTCTACTCTATACTGTACTTTTCACAATAATATCATCTATTCAAATACCAAAGTTCTTTGAATAAAAATGGGAGGAGCTGATCTAAAATAAATAAAATATTTAATTTACACAGATATGTGCAGGGGGATTATTGTTTTCAATGAAAATAAAAAATTAATTTCTACATAAACAGCCTTTGGGGAATGATGTAGGCTAAAAGTAAGAATTCATGTGCTCCCATGTCAAGATATTGTTTGATTGGACTCCTTGTTTCTTTCAAGTATAGCCATAAAAACATATTTATTTAATACATATCTATTTCGATTTTTGGGATCATATGTCATAGTAAACTCCATAAAAATTATCAATAATCAAACCCCCTGCTCCTGCAGTACAATAAGTCTCGAAACATAACGTATGTTGATCGAAAAGCATAAAAATCGCACACAAATTCTTTTGTACAAGTCAAATTGCAATAGCTATAGATCACTTTCCCACGTTTCAGTTTGTTTCCAATTTTGTCATTTAAGGTCATCCTAGTAATCGTTACAATTATAGTTTTTTCTTTACACTAAATCCATGTGGGAATTGTCTGGCTGTTGGAAACTGCAGCTACTTAAGGGAACCATTATAATGTGTTTTTGTGCCATAAGTAAATGATTGTTTCGACGAGTATAACATATACACAAACGCATGTATGTATGTACGTTGGGTGAAGGTTCACTTTTACGGCAACACCTACTGCCGACAACCTCATAGTTATGACCATCCCACTGACTTTTTTCTTTTTTTTTTCTCCGTTTTCAATGTGAAAAAGATTACAAGCAAATGTATGTTAAGCCAAATGTATTATATATGTATGTTAAGGACTCTTCATCGCTGTGCAGATGTATGTGTATACTTTATCAAACTTCCATCGTGCAATCCCTTCAAACAACCTTTGAAGCAATCATGTAGCACATCAAACGAAAACGTTGTATTGTTGTCGTACAATGAGGAAACGTAAATATTTTATTACGTTTTTCAAATGTGTTGCCATATTTAAAACAAGTAAGCAAAGGCTATAGTCGTGCGGGGCCGACCATGTGATACCCTACAACACTACAATATATTAGAAGACCCCTTATGTCCAAATCCATTTTGGAAGATTTCGCTTTTGAAATTAAGTCACGAAGCACTGCCCACATATTACTCTAAGCATTTTGAATAGGAATATTTGCCCAATATTTACTCACTTTATCATGCTGTTAGTTGTTGTAGACTTCTTCCCTGTCTTTAATTCTCTTCTCAGGTGTGTTTATTGGCTTCAATTGTGTGATAAGGAATTTTTTTCTACTTTGGTTTATTTGAACCCCTAAATATTTTGCAATCATCTCCAAAAGCAAGAAGCCCCTCTATATCTCCAAATCTAGACCCATCTATATGATTTGCTTGTCTACGAAAATTGGCTATATTAGTCAACAAAATCGGCACAAAAAAACCAAAAGTTCGCCTTTTTTGTATTTCGGATATCGTCTGTAAGTAGTTTTGTTATTTTTTCACACAAAAGTAGTGGTCCATTCTACACGCTATCCTAAACTCTAACTTCATGCGAGATTTCGTGTCCAATGGTTTTTATTTGTGACCTTTATAACGGCTTCAAAATCAGGAAAATTTTTAGTCGTTGGTCCATTTTAACCCCTAATATAGCCCTTCTGAGCCCAACCCTACCCTTGTGAAAATTTTCGTGAGAATCGGACGATAATTGCAATATTTATATAACATCCCCAACCAGTGTTGTAAGGTAAAAAAATATTACAAAATATTAGAAGTCCAATAGAAACAAGTAAGCAAAGGCTATAGTCGTGCGGAGCCGACCATGTGATACCCTACAACACTACAATATGTTAGAAGCCCCCTTATGTCCAAATTTATTTTGGAAGATTTCTCTTTTGAAATTATGTCACAGAGCACTGCCCAGATATTACCCTCAGGATTTTGACCAGGGACATTTGCCCAATATTTACGCACTCCGTCGTATTTTGCGATCATCT
This sequence comes from Musca domestica, assembly GCF_030504385.1. Classification (NCBI taxonomy): domain Eukaryota; kingdom Metazoa; phylum Arthropoda; class Insecta; order Diptera; family Muscidae; genus Musca; species Musca domestica. The sequence continues at coordinate 21,256,785 of NW_026712299.1, forward strand.
CCAAAAGCAAGAGGCTCCTCTCTAACTCCAAATGTAGACTCTTCTATACGATCTTCTTGTCTACGATATTTGGCTATATTCGTCAAAGAAATCAGCAAAAAAGGGAGAAGTTCTCATTTTTAATGTTGGTATTTTTCAGACAAAAGTAGTGGTCCATTCTACCCGCTGTCCTAAACTCTAACTTCATGCGAGATTTCGTGTCCTTTGGTTTCTATTTATGACCTTTATAACTGCTGTAAAATCAGGAACATTTTTAATTGTTTGTCCATTTCAACCCCTAAATATATTGCGGCGTAGCCCTTCTGAGCCTAACCCTACCCTTTTCGTGAGGATCGGGCGATAATTCCAATCTGTATATAATATCCCAAACCTGTGTTGGAAGGTGGAAAAATATTACAAAATGTACACCTTAATATTATAAATCAAATTGAAACCAGTAAAGAAAGTCTTAAAGTCGGGCGGGGCCGACTTTATGATACCCTACACCACTTTGCTAATTTAGTAGAGCTCCACCTAACAATTAAAAGTTTTTATGGGAGAATTCAATCATACACGCTATGATTATAATTATTATTTAAAGTTCAAAGGACTAAATATGCCGAAGCATTTGTATCTTTTAAATTCGGAATTGTATTGCCCATTTGGTGCACAATTAATTTAAAATCGGATAAAAATATATATATGGGAGCTATATCCAAATCTGAACCGATATCGATAAAATTTGGCAAAGATATTTCTGAGCTGTATTTGATTTATTTCCCTGAATATCGTTGTTACGGAGTGCATATTACGGTTGTGGGTAACAAATATAACAAATCGGATGAAAAATATATATGGAAGCTATAGCTATATCTGAACCTATCTTCACCAAATTTGACATACTAGCTTCTAGACTCAATTCGGTCGTAAGTACCGAATTCCATCCCATTTGGAAAAATATTAGACGTTTGGTGCACAATAAAAGGTAAATCGGACGAAGTTATATATGGGAGCTATATCTAAATTTTGACCGATTATCTCCAATTTCAATAGGGTTCATCCTTGGGCCAAACAAATGATCTGTGCAAAATTTCATCTGGATCGGGCAATAAATGCGACCTGTACTTTGTTTACAAAAATACATGGACAGACGGACAGACGGACGGACGGACGGACGGACAGACGGACGGACGGACATGCATAAATCGACTCAGAATGTGATTCTATGCAGATCATCAAAAGGAACTATGGGTCTATCTCGTTTCCTTTTGCCTGTTACAAACAAATGCACAAAGACATAATACCCTGACCACCTAGTGGTGTAGGGTATAAAAATCGCATGCGATAAAAAATATAAAAAAAATGTCACAAAAAACTACAAAATTTTTTTAGATTATATACTTTTATGTCAAGAGGGCATTCTGAATTGACAAAATTTGTCAAAATCGGTCCAGCCATTCTTGAGATATAAGCATTCTAACTAACATCCCTTTCCTTTGTATACACAGAATTTGTATATTTCGCTATATATATCCGATATATTTATTATTGGCATCTATGTAACGGTCAGAATTGACCTTTTCGTCTATTTGTGATTTCGCCAGGAATAAAAATATTCGCGGTTTAATGGAAAATTTGACTTTTATTTGGCACAAATGTTGTGGTCTATTTCAACCACTAAATATTACCCGATGACCATTAAAATTGGAAGGCTTCTGCCCAGCCCGAAGCTTTAGCCACATGCTAATTTCCGCGTCGATTGGTCCATAATTGCGACCTGTAGAACAACTGCAAAATCAGGATTTTTTTGTGGTTTTGGTCTATTTCGACCCCTAAATATTGTGCGATCATCTCCAAAAGAAATAGGGTTCTATTCTGACCTTATCCCCACCTCCGTTCTAAATTTCTTGAAGATCGGGCCATAATTGCGACGTGTAGAGTGATTACAAATTAACATGGACAGACGGACAGACGGACGGACGGACATACATAGCTAGATCGACTCAGTTCGGCGAGATAGGAAGATATATATATACTTTCCTATGTGGGAATCCAATATTTCGAGGTGTTACATAATTTTTGGCCCAATCAAACTTATAATACCCCCAACACATAGTGTTATAGGGTATAAAAATATAGAAAATGTCACAAAATACTACAAAATCTATATTATCATCATTATTGGCATATTTTTCTTTGATTTTTTTAGATTTTATACTTTTATGTCAAGAGAGCATTCTGAATTGACAAAATTTATCAAAATCGGTCCACGTTTCGGTATATCTCCTAATATAACGGTACCTTCCGATATTCTGTACACAAATTATGTTATATTTGCCGAAATATGTATAATACATTACAACAATCTGGCACTACTTTACCCTACTAGTCAACAGTTGAAATAGGTCTTCCCCTGAAGAAATGTAGTAGAAATGTTTTGTAGAAATATTTACTGCAATTTAAAGTTTATACATTTTTATGGTATTGGGTAAATGCGAAGGCGTCGAAGAGGTACTTAGATTTGTGCAAAACGAACACGCGATGGAGCAGCATGCAAGTCTCGTTGTTGCACTATTATTTAAATGCAAAGAAGGATTATTATTTACAAGGCACTAAGTTTGTTGTTGTGTGGAAGGGATATTAAATGTCACACAATAGAATATTTTCAACAAAGTGTTTAAGGTGATTTGCAGAGATTAGATATGTTAAACTCTAGAATAATACTTGAATGCAAATACAATTTATTTTGTCGCAATGAAATGTTGCGATACTAGGCGGGTGAGGAAGTGTGGGAAAATATGTGTATACCACATTTAATCTTTGAATGTATTTGGCCGTCAAACTCTTGATTTTCTATTTTATGGCGGGAAGCTACCATGTGATACCCTACACCACTATATTTTCTGTAAATTTGGGACATTTTTTAACTAGAATTAACAAATCTCTCCAGATTTTAGAATAGTTAAACGACTTCCTAAAAACTCGGCCAAGAATCGTTTGCTCTTCAAAATTGTCGACTTTGAACAATAAGGACTTTGTCTAAGTAAATAATTTATTCGTACATTATTGTTATTGGAAAAAAAAACTCTAGATGAAATGAGTTGAAGTATCGACGTTAATTTGTGTAAAATTATGTAACACCTCGAAATATTGGTTTCCCACATAGGAAAGTATATATGGATCTTCCTATCTCGCCGAGCTGAGTCGATCTAGCTATGTATGTCCGTCCGTCCGTTCGTCCGTCTGTCCATGTTAATTTGTAATCACTCTATAGGTCGCAATTATGGCCCGATCCTCACGAAATTGAAAATGGAGGTCGGGTTAGGGTCAGAATAGAACCCTATTGTTTTTGGACTGGGCAGATGCCTACCAATTTAGGCGGCCATCGGGCAATATTTAGCGGGTAAAATATACCCTAACTTGTATGTGAGGAAATGAGAATATTTCCACTAAAACGCCAATATATTTAAAACCAGCCTAATCACAAATACATTAAAAGTTCAAATCTGACCATTAAAGTGATGCTGATAGCCAAGAAATCGGATATATAGCAAAATAGGAACAATATAGGATTGCCCATATTCGACGGACCCATCTGGCAACGCCATAACTTTTGACAGAGATGTCACATCGCTTAATGACATACCGCGTTTGAAGCGCCAGTCCAAGCAGATTTTTAGCATGAACCAATACATGCCACGCGAGCGCTCTGAAATAGTTGAAATTTACAAGAAGTCAATTGTGAAAACTCAACGTGCTTTTAAAACATTATAAAATGTGAGAAGTGCGCCTTCTAAGAACACCATTAAGCGTTTATACGAAAAATTTTCGACTGGTAAGGCTCTTTCTAATCCGAAGAGGCCATATAAAAGTCGACCAAGGCGATCGGCCGAGAATATCGCTGCCTTACGAGCCAGTGTTGAGAGGTCCCCAAGAACATCCCAAAAACGCCGTTCTCAGCAGTTGGGCATGGCTCGGTCCACTTTACTACGGATTATTCGCATTGATTTGCATTTGTTACCGTACAAAATTCAATTGACGCAAAGAATGTTGCCTGCGGACAAGCCTCGTCGATTGGAATGGGCCCAAAGTGTCATGGGTCCGTCGAATATGGGCATTCCTGTATATATGTAAAAGAAATATATCTTATTTATTCTGCCTATAAGACAAGAACCGCTGGGCCGTTGGGTTTTTTGCCAGACTAGGATAAAATGTAAGAAAATCGCGGAAATTACAGTAAGTGAATATCTTTTGTTCCATTTTTTCAATTTTTGTCATATTTTTTATCGCATGCGATTTTTGCAAATTTGACTTACAATTTTGAATTATAAATTTTCTAAATTTTTGCACACTGCAACACTACGTTTTGAGGGTACTATATGCATGTCACAATTATCGTCCTATCCTCACGAAATTTTGCATAGGGGTAGGATTAGGGTCAGAATTAAAGCCCATTGTTCTTAAGACTTAGGGGTTCAAATGGACTAAGAATTTAAATTTTTCTAATTTTGTGGTCCCTCTATAGACAACAATTAGAAGCTAATCGACACGGAATTTCGCATCAGAAGGGAGTTTGGAACAGGGACATTATTTTTTACATTAAAAAAAAAGAAATCTTCCAAAATGAATTTGGACATAAGTGGACTTCGAATAAATTGTAGTGTTATAGGGTATCACATGGTCGGCCCGCTCGACTATAGCCTTTGCTTACTTGTTACATTAAATGATAGTGTAATTAATATTATATTGTTCACTTGACACTTACTACACAAACAAATACAAATGTTGAAATAGGTATTCAAAATGCATCTTTCGCATTTTGTTTCCCCTTAAATCGGTTATTCGTCTTTGACACTTCTTCAACTAAATATGTTTACGAAAAACCATGCATAATTATTCCCATTGGGTGTAACGATGATAAACAAAAAATCAGAAATTTCCATGTTCTTAAACATAATAGGAACATAATAATAGAAATTACAAAAAAAACTAGGTACAAGGGAAAACTATACTTGATTAGTTCAGCTTATAAACAAAATAACAAACAAAAGAATTCCTAAATAATGTGAATAGTTATTTAAAAAAAACGGGCGAACTGTAACAAATGTTGATGTTAGTGGGCACAGCAGCGAAAAAAACCTAGACCCTAGAGGAATTGTGAAAACACAGCATTTCTAATTCCTCTTGGTACATCCCACTTCCGTTGTGCATTGTTTTTAAACGAGGGTAATCATCATCATTGAATTGTGCCACAATGTCTCCTATCTTACCCACCCTTTTCTCTATGTTTATTGTTATGGGGTAAGGGTGACACACAACTATGAAAATCCACAGAAGACATGTTGTGAGGTTGCACAAACATAAAAAATCACAATCCCCTAGAAACATCACTCGTGACATTTTTTACTCAGTACATTTAAAAGCATGAATGTATGTATGCCATGAGAGAAGTCGCCTTTTTTCTTAGGGTTACCGTGGAGCCAGGGTTTGTACCTGGCATGGGTATGTAATCCCTGTTGTAAATTTCCTGCTGATCCTTTAGCATTGATCCTTGACACACTTTTAAACCATGTTTTTATTTGTGTTGCCATCCCATCCATATCATTTTTTTCTACCAAGGCATTGGTGTTGTTTGGCAATGACTTTTTATGTTAAATGAGTTAAGTGCAGAAAACTGCATGAAGCCCTTAAAATATATGAATGTTTTGATAGGATTGGGTCTGTTGGTAATCATTAATAAATCTTTATTGTGTGAAAAATGTATAGTAGAAAAATGGAAATGAAAAGGTAGTAACATTGTTGTTATGGAGTGGGAAGTTTAAATCCGTATTTTGTGGCTTATCTGAGAAGGAGAATTAGTTTAAACATAAAACCAGTAAAGAAAGTCTTAAAGTCGGGCGGGGCCGACTTTATGATACCCTACCCCACTTTGCTAATTTAGTAGAGCTCCGCATAACAATTAAAAGTTTTTATGAGAGAATTCACTCATACACGCTATGGTTATAATTATAATTGAAAGTTCAAATAACTAAATATGCCGTAGCATTTGTATCTTTTAAATTCGGACTTGTATTGCCCATTTGGTGCAAAATTAATTTGAAATCAGATAAAGAGATATATAGTAGCTATATCCAAATCTGAACTGATCTCGATAAAATTTGGCAAAGATATTTCTGAGCTGTATTTGATATATTTCTCTGAATATCGTTGTTACGGAGTTCATATTACGGCTGTGGGTAACAAATACAACAAATCGGATGAACAATATACATGGGAGCTATAGCCATATCTGAACCGATCTTCACCAAATTTGTCATACTACCTTCTAGCCTCAATTCGGTCGTATGTACCAAATTCCATCCCATTTGGGCAAATATTAGACGTTTGGTGCACAATAAAATGTAAACCGGACGAAGTTATATATTGGAGCTATATTCAAATCTGAACCGATCTCTATCAAATTGGCATACTTATTTTCAGGCCTAATTTGGTTGTATGTGCAAAATTCCATACTATTCGGTCTGATATTACACGTTTGGTGCACAATAAAAAGCAAATCGGACGAAGATATATATGGGAGCTATATTTAAATTTTTACCGATTATCTCCAATTTCAATAGGGTTCGTCCTTGGGCCAAACAAATGTTGTTTGGAAAATTTCATCTCAATCGGATAATAAATGCGACCTGCATTTTGATCACAAGAATACATGAACAGACGGACGGACGGACAGACGGACTGACATGCATAAATCAACTCAGAAAGTGCTTCTATGGAGATCCTCAAAAGTAACTGTGGGTCTCTCTCGTTTCCTTTTGCCTGTAACAAACAAATGCACAAAGGCATAATACCCTGACCACCTTGTGGTGTAGGGTATAAATATACGATTTCGGGAACATATAGACTCAATAATAAATTATCTTAGAACCAATATTTCACATCGAAACCCATTTAAGGAGGTACACAAGAAATGATAAATTATCTGTGCCATTTAAAAGAGTTAGTAACCTTGACCAGGAAGTATAAGCTACCAATTTCTTATATTTCTTCGCTGTCCACGGAAAGGTCATGATTGAAGTGGTCCGAGCTTCTTAAACTCGAAGAAGGAAATGTTATTTGGTGGCACCCACGACAGAAAAATACAAAGTTTATTTTTGTATCTGCTTAATGTCGGTTTAGATTTTGCTGTAGCTTTCATTGAGAGGTGTCATCAATTTATCCATAATTAACGATTCCCAGGTAGATAATAACAGATAACTATTGGATGCGCCTCTTGTGGCAAAAATCTGTTCAGATATGAATATATCCGCCATATTTATGTATCATTAATTGTCTTATATCCAGGACACCTATCTATTTGAAGAATTAGCCGGTGTGATTTGCAGTCGAATCGAAAAGACTGCTCCATATATGAATATATCCTCCACATTTATATATCATTAATTTTGATATATTTAGGCAAACTATCCCTTTGAAGAATTAGCCGGTGTGATTTGCAGTTGAATCGAAAAGAATATTAGCACAAAAATTGGTGATCTACGTGTTTGCCGATCTAGGTAGCATCATTTTTAATGACTTTATAAATGATCTATGCCGATACTTTTTGTTTGTTTGTTTTTTTTTTTTTATTAAATTTTAATAGCTATTTATTACTAAAATAAATATAACTTCCATGTCGAATTCATAGTATTTGAAATTGCATAATGCTTTGCCAATGACAATTCCTCCTCTATGCTATCCAAACAGCTACCTTCGGTATGCAGAAAAAATCATCTTCTTTAAAGTACACCACCAAATATAACCAGTAAAGAAAGGCCACCACCACACCACTTTGCATATATAGTAGAGCTACATATAACAAAAAACTCGATCGATCTCTTAAAAATTGAGCGAAGGTATTTATTTTGTAAGGGTATTTTACGAGTGTGGGAGAGTAAAGTACAAAATCTGATGAAACATATATATGGGACATATAGCTATATCTTAACCGATTTTCACCAAATTTGATACACTTTCTTTCAGGCTAAATCCGTTCGTATGTGCCAAAATACATTCAATTCGGGCTTTTATTAACCATTTAGAGCACAATAAAATTAAATATACTATTTAAACAAGTAAGCAAAGGCTACAGTCGAGCGGGGCCGACCGTTGAATACCCTACAACACTATAATAAACGATAGAGTTTATATAGGCGAGATACTCGGAAGAATTCCACAAGATATTGTGACAAATAATAAAAGAAAACCATCAGGTTCCGTTCTCTAATTTTCGAATAATAGCAACTTAAACTAATTTGCTCATTTCCAATTTATTGGTAATTAAATTGTTTTCCTTGATCTGGAATCAATATTTCCCAAAGACATATAATCTCTCAGAAGTGGCAAAATATTAACATTTATTATTGGTTTTTGACTGAAATGCATCTATATGAGATACAGCCATTTGACTATATTCTTCAACGAAATCAGCGTTAACGAAATAGTCAGAAATGCGTCTTTCCTGTATTTGTGAATTCTCCAAAAAGTCACTGTAATGGACATTTTCGTATTTAGTCTACAAAAGTAGGCAAACTATTTCGCACATTGAATATTTTTGGATGGCCATCCAAAACTGCTTGGCTTTTGCAATGTCCGGTAACCTCCATTCAAATGCGCGTGAGGATCGGGCGATAATTACGACCTGCTGACAATTTTGCAGTTTTTTGGTCCATTTCAACCCCTAAATATATGGCGATCATCTCCAAAAAAGTAGGCTTCTATTCTGACCCTCATCTGATCCCCATGCAAAATTTCGTTAGGATCGGACTATAAATGCGATCTGTATATGATATCCTGATATCCTAACTACTTAGTTTTGTTAGCTGTAGAAATATTACCAAATGTTTAATTCAAAATGAAAATATGCCAAAAATATGACAAAATTGAAAAAAATATGAGAAAATTTTACAAAATCAATATTTTCATCTTTAGAGAGATATTTTTATGCGATTTTTTTAGACGTTTTTACTTTCCTGCCAAGAGGCCATTCTGAATTAATGAGAACTGTGGATATCAGTTCAGCCGTTCTCGACATATAAGAGATTTTTCAAGCATATCTTCTTTGATAAACGTATATATCGCACATATTTTGCTATATATCCGTTTTGTTGGATGTTAACATCAATGTAAAGATCAAAAGTAACCTTGTCATGGCTTTGGGATTTCACCGGGATTTAAAATATTCGCGGTTTAATGAAAAATGTTGAATTTTTTCAACACAAAATATATGGTCTATTTTACCCGCTAAATATTATCCGATGACCACCCAAATTGGTAGGCTTCTTCCCCGCCCTAAACCCTAGCTACATGCGAAATTCCGCGTCGATTGGTCTATAATTGCGACCTGTATAGCTACTGCAAAATACGACATTTTTTCAGTATTTGGTCTATTTCAACCCCTAAATATTTGGCGATCATCTCCAAAAGAAATAGGGTTCTATTCTGACCCCAGATCCACCTCCATTCTAAATTTCGTGAAGATCGGGCCATAATTGCGACCTGTAGAGTGATTACAAATTAACATGGACAGACGGACGGACGGACATACATAGCTAGATCGACTCAGCTCGGCGAGCTAGGAAGATCCATATATACTTTCCTATGTGGGAAACCAATATTTCGAGGTGTTACATAATTTTTGGCCCAATCAAACTTATAATACCCCCAACACATAGTGTTGTAGGGTATAATAAAATTAAATAAAATTTATAAAATGTGTTCTGAGCTGTATTTGATATATTTCTCCGAATATCGTTGTTACAGAGTGCTTATTACGGCTCTGGAGGATAAATTTAACAAATCAGATGATGAACATATGTGTCTAAATCTGAACCGATTTCCACCAAATTCTACACATTTGTTTCTAGGTTTAATTTGGCTATAAAACATATATATGGGAGCTATATCAAAATCGGAACCGATCTCGATAAAATTTACCAAATGTATTTCTGAGCTGTATTTGATATATTTCCCAAATATTGTTGTTACAGAGTGCATATTACGGCTGCGGAGGACAAAAATAACAAATCGGATGAACAATATATATGGGAGCTATAGCTATATCTGAACCAATTTCGATAAAGTTTGGTATACTTATTTTCAGGCCTAATTTGGTTGTATTTGCAAAATTCTATACTATTTGGGCTGATATCACAAGTTTGGTGCAAAATAAAAGGCAAATCGGACGACGATATATATGGAAGCTATATCTAAATTTTGACCGATTATTAACCATTTCAATAGGGTTCGTCCATGAGCCAAACAAGTTGTTTGGAGAATTGCATCTCAATCGGATAATAAATGCGACCTGCATTTTGTTCACAAGAATACATGGACAGACGGACTGAAATGCATAAATCAACTCAGAAAGTGATTCTATGGAGATCATCAAAAGTAACTATGGGTCTATCTCGTTTCCTTCTCCATGTTACAAACAAATGCACAAAGACTTAATACCCTTACCACTATGTGGTGTAGTGTATAAAATGTGTAGATTTTTTTGTTCACACACCAATACTTTTGACATATACTTTACACTTCCTCTTTCTATGACCCTGGGAAACCAAAAAAAAAATTCTTAACAATTACTGACACGCTCGTGATTACCCAACCTATAATTATCACCGCCATCATCGGCCATTGGCAGGGTTCAACAAAATCACCCCTAACTTTATCGATTTTCATTACATATACCTTAAATCCATTCGTTTACCCCCACATCTGCGTGAAGGAACAAAATATCGTCTACACATACTCACACCGATTAACCACTGTTTGGACATATGCAAATCCACATTTTCCACCAATATATTAAGTGGTGATCATTTATTTTTATTACTCTCGTCATGCGATATAGCTACCCAGATCATAAATCTCATTGTTCGGCTTAGCAGCGTCTGTAGTTTGTAAAAATTTCCGTTGAGTAGTTTTGTTTGGGACAAAATGTGTCACATCACTGTCATGGCAGCTGTATGTAATTTGTGGCTTTGTGAAACTATTTGTAACCATAAACAAATTGTTGTTGCTAAAAAATCCAGACTGTTGTGGCAAAATATATATTCCATAATTTGTTTCAATATTTGGTATAATTTGAATAAAGTACGAATACATCGCAATGGGACCTTCTATAAATAATGGTACCAAGCAGGAGCACAAAAGCATTGAGTATTTGATAACCTAACCAAATGCAACTAATCAATTTTAATGTTGTTTTTGATCAACTAAATAAATTTGAATACGAGATTCATAGAGATAAGATCCTGTTCTCCCTTCTCAAACCTTCCTACCATAAACGGAGGTTTCATTAAAATAGAATGGAGGATCTTGGAAAGCAGGCTATTACTGTCAATACTGAAATTCTGACCTTTAGAACCATAAAGGTGTATAAGGGTGTAATTCTCATAACATAAAAACTTAAAAAAGATTCGAAAAGTGGTAGTTGGGTCAATGGGGTGGAAGGATGCTTAAATTGATAATAAAGTATGTATTATTAGTAGTTTGTTAAGATTTTCCAGAAAAAAAAAACTTTAAAACCCATGATCGGTGACTACGGCAATTCTATGTTCGACAGCTCCGGTGCTAACCTCTTAGAGGAGTGAAACTTAGTCTGTTCTGTCACTCGGATATTCCTTCGATTCTGCCAAAGTCATATTTGCATTATTTTACATATTTTAGTTTTTCAAAACTGGTATATCAAAATGTAATTGTATTACTCTCTTGTACTCCTATACCCGTGAACTAAACCAAGTTGAAAACAGTACCTATATTATCATGAAGTATCACAATTTTTAATATTGAGTGAACGTTTCCTCTCCCCCCATTTGATTCACATTACTATTTCTGTTTATTTAGTATAATATTTTTAAAATATTTAAATATAGAAATTACATCTTTGTTTACCTAATTTTAATTTAATTAAAACAAATTCAATTTGACTTAGTAAAAATTCTTACCTTAAGTGGTTGCCACAATTTGAGAGCAAATGCTCGCCAAAGGCCATCCCATTGGATGAGGTTCAATAAAAGCAATACCAATCTCAACTATCACTACCTCCACAAATGTTTATGCCAACAGCAACAACAACATATTACAAGCTATTTGTGATTTGGTCTTTAAAAGTGACAGAGACGATAATTTTCTAAATGAATAATGGGGAAAAGCTTTTGAAGCCAAATACACCAAGAACCAGTAAAGAAAATCTTAAAGTCGGGCGGGGCCAACTTTATGATACCCTACACCACTTTACTAATTTAGTAGAGCTGCGCATAACAATTAAAAGTTTTTTATGGGAGAATTCAATCGTACACTCTATGATTATAATTATACCCTACAACACTATGTGTTGGGGGTATTATAAGTTTGATTGGGCCAGAATTTATGTAACACCTCGAAATATTGGTTTCCCATATAGAAAAGTATATATGGATCTTGCTAGCTCGCCGAGCTGAGTCGATCTAGCTATGTATGTCCGTCCGTCCGTCTGTCCATGTTAATTTGTAATCACTCTACAGGTCGCAATTATGGCCCGATCTTCACGAAATTTAGAATGTAGGTGGCCTTGGCCCAGCATAGAACCATATTGCTTTTGGAGATGATCGCCAAATGTTTAGGGGTTGAAATGGACCAAATACTGAAAAAACATCGGATTTTGCAGTAGCTATAGAGGTCGCAATTATAGACTAATCGACGCGGGGAAGAAGCCTACCAATTTGGGTGGTCATCGGATAATATTTAGCGGGTAAAATAGACCATATCTTTTGTGTTGAAAAAATTCAACATTTTTCATTAAACCGCGAATATTTTAAATCCCGGCGAAATCACGAAGCCATGACAAGGTTACTTCTGACCTTTACATTGATGTTAACATCCAACAAATCGGATATATAGCAAAATATGTGCGATATATATGTCTATCAAAAAAGATATGCTTGAAAGATCTCTTATATGTCGAGAACGGCTGAACTGATTTCGACAGTTCTCATTAATTCAGAATGGCCTCTTGGCAGGAAACTAAAAGCGTCTAAAAAATCGCATAAAAATATCTCTCTAAAAATGAAAATATTGATTTTGTAACATTTTCTCATATTTTTTCAATTTTGTAATATTTTTGGCATATTTTCATTTTGAATTAAACATTTGGTAATATTTCTACAGCTAACAAAACTAAGTAGTTAGGATATCAGGATATCATATACAGATCGCATTTATAGCCCGATCCTTACGAAATTTTGCATGGGTATAAGATGAGGGTCAGAATAGAAGCCTACTCTTTTTGGAGATGATCGCAATATATTTAGGGGTTGAAATGGACCAAATAACTGTAAAATTGTCAGCAGGTCATAATTATCGCCCGATCCTCACGCACATTTGAATGGGGGTTACCGGACATTGCAAAAGCCAAGCAGTTTTGGATGGCCATCCAAAAATATTCAATGTGTGAAATAGTTTGCCAACTTTTGAAGACAAAATACGAAAATGTCCATTACAGTGACTTTTTGGAGAATTCACATATACAGGAAAGACGCACTTCTGACCATTACCTTAACGCTGATTTCGTTGAAGAATATAGTCAAATGTCTGTATCTCATATAGATGCATTTCAGTCAAAAACCAATAATAAATGTTAATGTTTTGCCAATTCTGAGAGATTATAGGTCTTTGGGAAATATTGGTTCCAGATCTAGGAAGACCATTTACGTGCAACATCTACCAATAAATTGGAAATGAGCAAATTAGTTTAAGTTGCTATTATTCGAAAATTAGAGAACGAAACCTGATGGTTTTCTTTTATAATTTGTCACAATATCTTGTGGAATTCTTTCGAGTATCTCGCCTATATAAACAGTATCGTTTATTATAGTGTTGTAGGGTATTCAACGGTCGGCCCCGCTCGACTGTAGCCTTTGCTTACTTGTTTTAATTTAAAGTTCAAAGGACTAAATATGCCGACTTATATTGCCCATTTGGTGAACAGGATTGGTGAAATCGGATACAAATATATATGGGAGCTATATCCAAATCGGAACCGATCTCGATAAAATTTGGCAAAGATATTTCTGAGCTATATTTGATATATTGTTACGGAGTGCAATATGAATATCGTTGAATATCGTTGTTACGGAGTGCATATTACGGCTGTGGGTAACAAATATAACAAATCGGATGAACAGTATATATGGGAGCTATAACTATATCTGAAACGATCTTCACCAAATTTGACATACTAGATTCTAGACGGTGGAAAGTGCCAAATTTCATCCAATTTGGGCAAATATTAGACGTTTGGTGAACAATCAAAATAAATCGGACGAAATTATATATAGGAGCTATATCCAAATCTGAAAAGATCTCGATAAAATTTAGCATAGGTATTTCTGAGCTGCATTTGATATATTTCCCCAAATATTGTTGTTACAGAGTGCATATTATGGCTATAGCCTACTATAGCTATAGCTATATCTGAACCGATTTCGATCAAATTTGGCTTACTTATTTTCAGTTCCAATCTGATCGTTCGTGAAAAATTCCATACTATTCGGGCTGATATTACACGATTGACCGATTATCACCAATTTCAATAGGGTTCGTCCTTGGGCCAAACATATGATTTGTGCAAAATTTCATCTGGATAGGGCAATAAATGCGAACTGTACTTTGTTTACAAAAATACATGGACAGACGGACGGACGGACATGCATAAATCGACTCAGAATGTGATTCTATGCAGATCATCAAAAGGAACTATGGGTCTATCTCGTTTCCTTTTGCCTGTTACAAACAAAGGCACCAAAAACATAATACCCTGACCACCTTATGGTGTAGGGTAGGTATGTTCCAAGATGCATGCTGTTGAAATTAAGAAAAAAGATATTTGAAAAGCTTTTAACACAATGACCCATATATGTAGAACACAAACAAAAAAAATTCGCCCAAGACACTCAAACTTTTTTACAAAATTTTGGAAACTCCGTTATATACTCTATAGAAACATTAAGTAAGTGATGCCACTGGCTAAAAAATAAATATTGCCATTTCATATTTTTCTCTTTTCTTTTTTTTTAAACAACACACAGACACATTAAACGTAGGCCAAACATAAATTTATCAAAAAATTTACATAAAATTCACTCTACCATGAAAACAAGTCAAAGACATAGGAATTGTTATAATGTTCTTTTATAAATTGATCTATGACTCTCATTTCTCACTCTCCCCAAAGCTGGGGAAATTTATGAGCTACGAAAATAGAATTTGATGCTAAAATATATTTCGATTGCATTTGTCATGATTGACTCCCCCACATTTGAATTAATAACAAATTAACTCGTTAATGGTCATGGTATATTCCAATCTCGATATTGGGGAAATCAAATGCGATGGTAAGTGTAACCCAGCACACATATTATAGACATTTAAGTAAATATTATCAATGTATTTGTAAGAAAAATATTTTAAGTGCATACAGTTATTTCATGTTTCAGGCTTACATGATAGACTCCAGAAATATATCTGTATTTATAGAAGAGTAAAGTGATTGACCGACTGATAAGTCTGGTTTTTAGGAAATTCGATCTAGAACGGTACGAAAAGTACTAAGCTTGATACCCTTTATCATTGACGAACCAATAGAATTGGAATTCTTTGTAATGAGGGTCATTGATGGGGTGTACGATATATGTATTTTGCAAATTCACGCTATAAGTGCACAAAAATTACAATAAAGTACTACATTTGGTGGCATTTCGTTTCATTTGAACAGTTAGAGCTAAAACCAATAAATTTGGAATGGGAATCTAGGTTGAGGAGTAGGGTCGATGGGTAAGAGTTTTTTGTGCGGTTTGGTTGATATATGCAGGAGGATTTAGAAATACGTACCAAAAGGGTACGAAAAGTACTAAAGAGTGTTGACTTTGGTATTTGAGGAAGAAATACAGTTGGAAATTTGAAATTTGGAGTGACAGTCTTTGATGTTCAGCAGGATAGAGAAACTAAAAGGTTTTTCGAAACTCGAACAATAAGAGTAGCAAAAGTACTAAAATGCACATAAAAGATCTGGAAACTTGGTATGAGAATCACTTCTAGAAAATGGATGTAAGACGGTGGTTTTGAAAATGCATACTAAGTGTAAGAACAGTTCTAAATTTGCCACAATTCCCTTTTGGGCGAAGGGAAGAAGCTGGAATTTTGAAATTTTGTATTGGAGTACCTGATGGTGGTAGATTTGTGATAAAAAGGTGGTTTTGGAAATGTGTACCACATATAGTGCTTGAAATTTAAAATTTGGTAATTAGGTGACTGTTCACGGTAGCCTCGACACATAAAAGTGGTTTCGGATATGTGTACTATAATTGTACAAGAATTACTGAATGGTACTAAATTTGGTATTGGGCGAAGGCATACGACAGAAATCCTCAAATTTGATACTGAGCTTTCTGTTGGTATCTGCAATTAAGATATGTGTACAATAATAACAAGAAATGTGTACAATAATAACAAGAAAATTAGTAAATTGAATTAAATTTCGTATTCTGATATTTGATATTGAGGTCACTATCGGTATTATTTAAGTGAAAAATTTTGAAGGCTTTTGGTGTAAAAGGTGTAAAGTTTTGATATAAAACAAGTAAAAAATCAGTAAGTTCGGCTGGGCCGAACTTTGAATACCCTCCACCATTTGGAACGAATTAGAAAATTTTCAAAAAAAATAAAATCCATTAAAAATTCTTTTAAAATCTTTAAAATATCTATTATAGGAAGATGCCGATATATGGGGGGATATACGATATTGTGGACCTATAAAAACAAATCTATGTCTGCGTGTAAAGTACTCACAAGGAACTCCTTGTGTGGATTTTCAGATAGTTCCATTGGAAAAAGTGGCTAAAGTCATCAAAATACCGAATATAAGGGAGTACCGTTAAATGGGGGATATATAGACAATTCAGTTTCAGGGGTAAAGTGCTCACAAAGAACTCCGATATCGTGGACCTATATAGATAATTCTCTGCCGATCTATAAAGCACCCACAAGGAACTCCTTGTGTGGATTTTCAGACAATTCCGATGAAAAATGTGGGTAAAATCATAAAAATACCGAATATCGGGGGATACCGTTATATGGGAGCTATACGTTATCGTTAACCTATATAGAGAATTCTCTGTCGAGGGGTAAAGTGCTCACAAAGAACCCCTTGTGTACAAAGAACCCCTTGTGACCATTCCGTTGAAAAATATGGCTAAAAACATCAAAATACCGAATACCGTGGGGGTACCCTTATATGGGGACTATACGATATTGTGGACCTATATAGATAATTCTCTGCCGAGTTATAAAGTACCCACAAGGAACTACTTGTGTGGATTATCAGACAATTCCATTGAAAAATGTGGCTAACATCATCAAAATACCGAATATCGGGGGTACGGACGGACAGGGCTAAATCGTCTTAGAATTTTACGCTGATCAAGAATATATATACTTTGTTGGGTCTAAAATGATTACTTCGATGAGTTACAAACGGAATGACGAACTTAATATACCCTCCATACTTTTTTTGGTGGAGGGTATAAAAAAATGTTAAACTGAAAGAATTGTGCATTTCAAGTACTGAAAAGTACTGTTAGGCACTTTTCGCCAACGATTCAGCGGACACTGGATAGTACCATACAAAAGTATGAATTTTGGGTCCAAGCATCAATGAACGACATTTGTTTCGTTGGGTTGTACCCACAATGAAGTGCTGCAATATTTGCTCTGTGCATCCGCATTAACTTCCATGAGGGTGTTAAAATATGTATTTTTATCTAATGTTTTTTTTTTTTTCAAATAAAATTGTTTTCTATTAATCATATGTATGCTTGTTTTTGTTGTCTTTCTTCTAAAGTATGTATGTTTACATGTCGCATGAATTCTTGTTGTTTGTATGTTTATTTCTGCGCCACCAGTGAAAAAATTCCATCTGTCCCCCCACTATGCTGCAGAATTTTTAAATTTTGCCTTTGAGAACAACTGACTGTATACAAAGTGTTAATTGAAAGTGGCAATTAAAAAATATGATACAACAACTGTTCATGCTTTCTTCGGCTTGCTGAGTATTGCTACGTAGCTATACTCGATATTTGTACACTTGAATCGCACACTTAAATAGTGGAAATGTTGAAATCCCATTTATTCTTTACGTTTGATATAACAGCTCATCGTCCCGCAATTGTTCGTCAACGAAATCAGCATAAACCAGTAAAGAAAGTCTGATTTTATGATACCCTACACAACTTTGCTTATTTTGTAGAGCTCCACATAACAATTAAAAGATTTTATGGGAGAATTTAATCATACACGCTATGATTATAATTGTAATTTAAAGTTCAAAGGACTAAATATACCGAAGCATTTGTATCTTTTAAATTCGGACTTGTATTGCCCATCTGGTTCAAAATTAATTTGAAATCAGATAAAGATATATATGGGAGCAATATCCCAATCACCATGGTAATGGTGTGGTCGGCCATGGTGATGGTGTGGTCGCTCTCCGCTCGTACTAATCGAATAAATGACGAATATTATCGCGAAAATATTCTGGAGGGTGTATTAAAGCCTTGGGCACGCAAACATTTTGGCCGCAGACCTTGGACATTCCAAAAGGACTCTGCACAGGGCATTCGCACTCAGCACGCGCCACCCAAGAATGGTTACAAAATGAGGTTCCTCGCTTCATATCCAGCGCAAAATTGCCACAAAAATCTCCGGATACCAATCCGTTGGACTATTGTGTCTGGAGTATTTTGGAAAGCAATGTTGGCACTAAGGAATACCAAAGCGTCGATCATCACAACCAAGTATTTCGCCGGGAATGGGCCAAAATACCGCAGAGCAACATTCCGACAGCATGTGACAGTTTCATTGGCCGTTTTAAGGCCATAGTTCCTGCCAAAGGTGACCAATTCGAACAAATCTAAACTTATTCTAAGGTTTTATGTTATTTCCGAAATTTTTTGCTTTAACTCAATAAAATTTTAAAGAGAAATGTAAAAAATATGTCGTTTGACTTTGTTGCAGTTTTTTATCTCACCCTGTATTTATTGAATATATCTAAGTTTGTATTGTGGCCCTAAAACTTATGCAGCGCAAAATTTCGTGACGATCATGTCAAAATTGCGACAAATAAACAATTATTGAAATAAATTCGATCAGAAATCAGAAAATTTTGTGACAGTACATTGTTTATAATTAGGTATAAATCTTCAACGCGATTAATATTTCGGGGTATAGAGTAAGTGTACCAGTAGTCGGCACTTTTAGGATTTTCGCGTATTTAATCGCGCACCATTCTGAGTGGAGCTTTTCAATTATTGCAAAGTTAATTTATTCAGATTCGAAATTTTGTATAGTTTTTGCAGTAATAAATAGAGTTTTAATAATTTTTTATTAAATTTCATAAATTTGTAGTTTTATTAAAACAATGCTTTTTTGCCAGTAGTCGGCACCACTTGCTAATTGTCTGTATGGCATGATCCAACAGTCGGCAAACCAATTTTTTTGCAAGAAAAATTAATAATAATAAATTAATTCATTACAATATAATATTTTTGTTTAGTTAAACTGATTCGACGT
Organism: Musca domestica; assembly: GCF_030504385.1. Lineage (NCBI taxonomy): Eukaryota > Metazoa > Arthropoda > Insecta > Diptera > Muscidae > Musca > Musca domestica. The sequence goes on from NW_026712299.1 coordinate 21,276,411, forward strand.
CTTTATTGTACTTTTCTTAAGAATATGGATTGTTGAGGACCTTCACAGACAAAAATTTAATTTTTATTAGAATAAATCATCTTTTCTTAGCGAAATTGTGCACAAAGATAGCGGGCAATATATTTGAAGTAAACAAAATACATTTTGTTATAATAGTTTAATTTATTTGGGCTTAAAAATAAAAAGTGCCGACTACTGGGACATGCCGAACTTAGGCACACTAACCCTACTAGTTCATCGATGTAAAATATTCATTTACTTCACGTCGTCAAAAAATTTGGAGAATTTAAGGTTTCGTAAAATTTCCTATAAGTTTTTTCATGGATGACCCAAAGAGAATTTCTTTTATTTTATTCTTCCTTTACCTTATTGATCACATTTTTCGGCAATAAAATCTACCAAAAAGCCATGCGCGACAAGAGAAAGACATTGAGGAGATCGATGAAGAGAATTAAGAAACTGTCACATCGAAATAATGTGTTGGTGCCAAATGATGTCTTATCACTGGCATCACAAAGTACCACCTTCTTTCGTGTTACAAACGGTATCCGTAAGCTGAAGAGCGTTGGAGAAGGCAACAATGTCATCACAGGGCAGGCAGTCAATTGATGTTCATGCCGTCCAGGGACGTGTTCGTATGACCTGTGTCGTTTTCATCTGCGTTTGTGTGTACTTCACAAGCTGAACATTGAGGAAGGGATGAAGTCAAGAAATAACAGTAAAGAAAAAAGTGAATGACACTTGCAGCGCAGAGATTGCTATCTGTACTAGTAGAAACAGAAGTATCGCTTTAAAAATGCAAAAGGCAATCTACGGTAATGCATCCGTTAAAGGACATTTTATTGTCTATGTACATATTTACTTAAAACTGTAATCATATATTGACAGCTGAAAACAGAAGAACACAATGCCAAGAATTTGAGATGTATGTCAAGGGTTCATCTATTTCAACGGAAAACAAAGACGCAAAATGTTAAATTACAATGGCCATTCTGGATGACGTTAAACATTCAAAATTTAAATAATTTATTTCATCTGTAACGGAGCCAGAAAGATATAACAGGCCAATAGCCTGTTGTATGAAAATAGTAAAATCCAATTTAAGCAGATGGAGGGTTGCTTCGTGCCAAAGGTGACCAATTCGAACAAATCTAAACTTATTCTAAAATTTGATGATATTTTCGAAATTTCTTGCTTTCATTTAATAAAATTAAAAAAAAAAAAAAATAAAAATATCTAAACCGATATTCTCCAAATTTGATTTACAGGGTTGCCCATATTCGACGGACCCATCTGGCAACGCCATAACTTTTGACAGAGATGTCACATCGCTTAATGACATACCGCGTTTGAAGCGTCAGTCCAAGCAGATTTTTAACATGAACCAATACACGCCACGCGAGCGCTCTGAAATAGTTGAAATTTACATTCAACAGAAGAAATCAATTGTGAAAACTCAACGTGTTTTTAAAACATTAACAGCCTGTTCCACGATGTCGAAAGAACACGTTCGCACAACTTTTACACGACAAACAGCTGATTTCCGTTCCACTAAAATCCATCAGAACGAAAATTTGCACGAAAATCAAAGCGAACGAAAACGTAAGCATTTCAGTGTAATTTTGCGTTCCACTATCTTTTTTCTTTCGTACGCATGCGAACACAAATGTCAAAATCAGTCACTTGTGTGTTTGCTGTCGAATGATAAAAATTAAGGAAAATTGTTGTAACATAAACATTCCTTGATTGAAAATGGAAAGAAAAATGTAAGTAAAAATAATAAATGCAATTTAATCTGTGAACAACAAATATATATTTTTTTATTTTCTCAATTCCAACACGAAAAAACTACACAGCTGCGGGCACTAGTTGAGTATATGGGGGAGAATCCTAAGTTCGCCAGAGGAGTGCCAATTTTTGGAAGCAGCAGGCAATCCCATGAAGACCACTGGAAGACACAAACCTAGAAAAAATCATTTTTTTATTATTTCAAAAATGTAAAAATACAATCATACTTACTGGTTGTTAGGTACTTCAAATAAATTCGAAGCATCTCTTAAATGCCTCCGTGGCACAATTTGAACCTCCTCCTCATCATCCATAAAAAATAGGGCTACAGAAATATTCATTTTTTTTCTTTTTTAAGAACACAAATAATCTAAACACAATCACTAGAAATTTTATTTTGTTTGTTTATTTACAATTTGTTTGTTTACAACTGAACTGTCAGTTGAGACAGAGCCACTGCTGCTTTTTCGCGTTTAAATTAGACATTTGGCGCTTTTTTTTGCCTTATTTCGCGATTAATTTTGCCAAAAAATATTTTGCAACACTGAATCACGTAAGGCTATGCGAAAGAAAGAACGAAAGTTAGTGGAACGCATTCTTATGCGAAAGTGAGTGAGTTGCCTTCGTTCGCACAAATTTTCTTTCGAGATCGTGGAACAGGCTGTAAAAAATGAGAGAAGTGCGCCTTCTAAGAACACCATTAAGCGTTTATACGAAAAATTTTCGACTGGTAAGGCTCTTTCTAATCCGAAGAGGCCATATAAAAGTCGACTAAGGCGATCGGTATCGCTGCCGTACGAGCCAGTGTTGAGAGATCTCCAAGAACATCCCAAAAACGCCGTTCTCAGCAGTTGGGCATGGCTCGATCCACTTTACAACGGATTATTCGCATTGATTTGCATTTGTTCCCGTACAAAATTCAATTGACGCAAAGAATGTTGCCGACTGAATTCGGTGGGACGTACAAAATACAGGTTATTTGGACTTATATTAGTTATTTGTTGCACAATTAACCCGAAATCGGTTGAAGACATATGGGAGCTGTATCTTAATCTGATCCGATTTTCACCAATTTCAATAGGGGGTCGTCCTTGGGTCAAACAAATATTGTTTGCATAATTTTATCTCAATGGGATAATAAATGCGACCTGCATTTTGTTCACAAGAATACATGGAGGGACTTGCATGCGTAAATCGATTTAGAAAGCGAATCTATGAAGATCCGCAAAAGTAACTGTGGGTCTATCTTGCTTCCTTCTCCATGTTACAAACATATGCACAAAGACTTAATACCCTTACCACTATGTGGTGTAGGGTATAAAACCATGAATGCTATCCACAGCTCATGGCACTGACATAGATAATACAACGCACAACACATTGTGGTAAATTAATTTAAATATTAAAGCGTTAATTTTTTGGCAATATTTTGTTACAATTTTTTTCTCTCCAAAATTGGCTACCTGAATTAACCAGTTTAAAAGTGATGAGAATGATTTGTTTCGGAAACCTAATCCGAATGAATTTTCCATTTCAATTACAATAACCCTGCAAAACCAAATACTTAAAAAAATATATCTGCACTAAATGATATTAGCCCCTACAGAATCTTTGCGTAGGTAGATGGGAAGTTTATTGGGGCAGAGGTTTTTATGTGTTGATTTCGAATTGTTAACGGGAAACAGTGGAATATAGACACAAAATTAAAGTCCTTCAATGTTGTCGATCTTAATAATATCAAAGTGTCCCATTAAAAGGATCATAATCACTTTGGGAGATAAATAAATGACAATGAACTCCTGAATTCTCGATTTGGTGTGCCCTAAGATCAAAGATTCTCCACAACATTTGCAATCAATGGTTTTTGGGCTCAACGTAGAACAATTTTACAGAGGAGGTGGAAAGTATCCCAAAAATGTGTTAAAATGACAGGCAAAATACCAGCAGTGTTTTTATACCCTACACCACATAGTGGTAAGGGTATTATGTCTTTGTGCATTTGTTTGTAACATGGAGAAGGAAACGAGATAGACCCATAGTTACTTTTGAGAACCTTCATAGAATCACTTTCTGAGTCGATTTATGCATGTCAGTCCGTCTGTCCGTCCGTCCGTCCGTCCGTCCGTCCATGTATTCTTGTGAACAAAATGCAGGTCGCATTTATTATCCGATTGAGATGAAATTTTCCAAACAATATTTTTTTGGCCCAAGGACGAACCCTATTGAAATTGGTGAGAATCGGATCAAATTTAGATATAGCTCCCATATATATCTTCATCCGATTTCGGGTTAAATGTGCACCAAATGTCCACTATCAGTCCAAATCACCTGAATTTTGGCACACCCAACCGAGTTCGGCCTAGAAGCAAGTATATCAAATTTGGAGAAAATCGGTTCAGATATGGCTATAGCTCCCATATATATCTTCATCCGATTTGATCTTTAAGTCCCTCACATTTCTACTATACACTCCACAATCGTGATATTTGGTACCAGGTATTAGATGGAGCACAGAAATAGCTGTTTTAAATTTTATCGAAATCGGTTCAGATTTGGATATAGCTCCCATATATATCTTCATCCGATTTCGGGTTAATTGTTCACCAAATGGCCAATATCAGCCCAAATGGCCCGAATTTTGGCACATGTGACCGAGATTAGCCTTAAAGAAAATACAACAAATTTGGAGAAAATCGGTTCAGAAACAGCTATAGCTCCCATATATATGTTTTTTCCGATTTGGTGTTTAAGCCTCTCACATTCGTAATATGCACTCCACAAGAATGATATTTGGTACCAGATATAAGATACAGCCCAAAAATAGCTGTTTGTAATTTTATCGAAATCGGTTCAGATTTGGATATAGCTCCCATATATATCTTCATCCGATTTCGGGTTAATTGTGCACCAAATGGCCGATATAAGTCCAAATGGACTGAATTTTAGTACATCGGACCAAATTCAGCCTAGAAGCAAGTATATTAAATTTAGTGAAAATCGGTTCAGATATAGATATAGCAACCATATATATGTTTCATCCGATTTAGTGTTTTTTTTCTAGAAGCTAATACGTAAAATTTGGAGAAACTCGGTTCAGAGATAGCTATAGTTCGTAAAATGCACGATAGAATTGGATAGATTTTGTTTTTGTACCAAATTTCTAATAGAGCTCTGAAATGCCCTGTATAAACCTTTTTACGAGAGCTCTACTAAATATGCATAGTGGTGTAGGGTATCATATAGTCGGCCCCGCCCGACTTTTGAGCTTTCCTTACTGGTTTTTTTTATGTGATACCTTAATGCAGCTGCTTTGGTCGCTTCAAATTGTTTTATTTGAGTGAAAATTTACATTTAGTTGAAAACCCCTCACTAATTAATGGTTACCTCCTATTACAGAAAATTGACTCTACAGGTCCATGTATTCGAATATATTATATTCATTGCTGCGGATTTTTTATACCCTATACCACATAGTGGTAAGGGTATTATGTCTTTGTGCATTTGTTTGTAACATGGAGAAGGAAACGAGATAGACCCATAGTTACTTTTGAGAACCTTCATAGAATCACTTTCTGAGTCGATTTACGCATGTCAGTCCGTCTGTCCGTCCGTCCGTCCGTCCGTCTGTCCATGTATTCTTGTGAACAAAATGCAGGTCGCATTTATTATCCGATTGAGATGAAATTTTCCAAACAATATTTTTTTGGCCCAAGGACGAACCCTATTGAAATTGGTGAGAATCGGATCAAATTTAGATAATGCTCCCATATATATCTTCATCTGATTTCGGGTTAAATGTGCACCAAATATCCACTATCAGTCCAAATTACCTGAATTTTGGCACACCCAACCGAGTTCGGCCTAGAAGCAAGTATATCAAATTTGGAGAAAATCGGTTCAGATATAGCTATAGCTCCCATATATATCTTTCATCCGATTTGATCTTTAAGTCCCTCACTTTCCTACTATGCACTCCACAACCGTGATATTTGGTACCAGGTATTAGATGGAGCACAGAAATAGCTGTTTTAAATTTTATCGAAATCGGTTCAGATTTGGATATAGCTCCCATATATATCTTCATCCGATTTCGTGTAAATTGACCACCAAATGGCCAATATCAGCCCAAATGGTCCGAATTTTGGCACATGTGACCGAGATTAGCCTTAAAGCAAATACAACAAATATGGAGAAAATCGGTTCAGAAACAGCTATAGCTCCCATATATATCTTCATCCGATTTCGGGTTAAATGTGCACCAAATGTCCACTATCAGTCCAAATTAACTGAATTTTGGCACACCCAACCGAGTTCGGCCTAGAAGCAAGTATATCAAATTTGGAGAAAATCGGTTCAGATATAGCTATAGCTCCCATATATATCTTTCATCCGATTTGGTGTTTAAGCCTCTCACATTCGTAATATGCACTCCACAAGAATGATATTTGGTACCAGATATAAGATACAGCCCAGAAATAGCTTCTTGTAATTTTATCGAAATCGGTTCAGATTTGGATATAGCTCCCATATATATCTTCATCCGATTTCGGGTTAATTGTGCACCAAATGGCCGATATAAGTCCAAATGGACTGAGTTTTAGTACATCGGACCAAATTCAGCCTAGAAGCAAGTATATCAAATTTAGTGAAAATCGGTTCAGATATAGCAACCATATTTATGTTTCATCCGATTTAGAGTTTTAGTCCCATACATTCGTAATATTCACTCCACAAGCGTGATATTTGGTACCAGGTGTTAGATGGAGCACAGGAATAGCTGTTTTAAATTTTATCGAAATCGGTTCAGATTTGGATATAGCTCTCATATATATCTTCATCCGATTTCGGGTTAAATGTGCACTAAATGGTCAATATCAGCCCAAATCACCAGCCTAGAAGCTAATACGTAAAATTTTGAGAGATAGCTATAGTTCGTAAAATGCACGATAGAATTAGATAGATTTTGATTTTGTACCAAATATCTCATAGAGCTCTGAAATGTCCTGTATAAACCTTTTTACGAGAGCTCTACTAAATATGCATAGTGGTGTAGGGTATCATATAGTCGGCCCCGCCCGACTTTTGAGCTTTCCTTACTGGTTTTTTAATTTTGCTATTTTCTGCCAAGTGGTGGAAAGTTTTAAAGATTGACACGACTGCTACTTGTTTCTTTTGTTGAGTAAAAAACCTCAATCAATTTAATTTAACCCAAACTGTCACTATCGATATTCATACAGAAACACTTGATTGAAACACATATTTGTTTTTGGTCACAAATCATTTTTATACCCTACAACACTATGTGTTGGGGTATTATAAGTTTGATTGGGCCAAAAATTATGTAGCACCTCGAAATATTGATTTCCCACATAGGAAAGTATATATGGATCTTCCTATCTCGCCGAGCTGAGTCGATCCGTCCTTCCGTCTGTCCATGTTAATTTGTAATCCCTCTACAGGTCGCAATTATGGCCCGATCTTCACGAAATTTGAAATGTAGGTAGGGTTAAGGTCAGAATAGAACCCTATTTCTTTTGGAGATGATCGTAGAAATGGACCAAAAACTGAAAAATTTCTTGATTTTGTAGTTGCTTTGCAGGTCACAATTATGGACCAATCGAAACGGAAGTTAGCATGGGGCTAGAGCTTAGGGCTGGGCAGAAGCCTTCTCATTTTGATGGTCATCGGATAATTTTAAGTGGGTGAAATAGACCATAACATTTGTGTTAAATTAAAGTCAAATTTACAAAATACCGCGAATATTTTTAATCCTGTCGAAATCACAAATAGACGAACAGGTCAATTCTGACCGTTACGTAGATGCCGATAGTAAATATATCGGATTTATGTAGCGAAATATATACAATGTGTATATACAAAAGGAGGGGATGTTAGATAGAATGCTTATATCTCAAGAATGGTTGGATCGCTGTTGACAAATTTTGTCAATTCTGAATGCCCTCTTGGCATAAAAGTATAAATCTAAAAAAATCGCATAAAAAAAGATGCCAATAATGACGTTAATACATATTTTTTTTTTTTATTTTTCATATTTTTTATCGCATGCGATTTTTTCAATTTGACTTATAATATTGAGGTGTACATTTTGTCAAATTTTTTCACCTTACAACACAGGTTGGGGTTATTGTATACATATTGCATTTATTGTCTGATCCTCATAAGGGTAGCGCTATTCCTATCGTTTTCAAAGATTTCCGCAATATATTGAGGGGTTGAAATGGACCAACAACTAAAAATGTTTCTGATTTTGCAGCCGTAAGGAAGGTAACAAATAGAAACCAAAGGACACGAAGTCTCGCATGAAGTTAGAGTTTTGGACAGCGGGTAGAATGGACCACTATATTTGTTTGAAAACACAATTGAAGCCAAACGGAGCCAAATGGATCACAACAACTAACAGCACAACGGAGTGCGTAAATAGTGGTAAATTTCCGTGTCAAAATATCTGGGCCGTGTTCCGTGACATAATTTCAAAAGCGAAATCTTCCAAAATGGATTTGGACATAAGAGGGCTTCTAACATATTGTAGTGTTGTAGGGTATCACATGGTCGGTCCCGCCCGACTATAGCCTTTGCTTACTTGTTTTTTCGTTAATATCGACCAAAAAGCACAAAAGTGTAAACTGATTGTATCTCAAATTATTTGTTTGTATGAATTGTTTGTTGACTGTTGCAAACATTCCATACATTTTCTCTCAACAAAATTACCATTTTCAGTATGGAATTTTTAGGAAAAAGATGCAAAATTGTGTTTAAATGTTGTATGAGTGTACCTAAACAAAAGTATCAATCATAACTTTAACAATAAAATGTTTCATAATTACATTTTATGTTCAAGTACAAATACTAGAATAGTATCTCAACATTACTAATGTATCTTTACAAAATCTAAATACATTTTTGGATATCTCTAAAGTCATTGTTGCACATCATGCAAGAGAATTATAGCTAAAATTACGAAAAATAAACCATCAATATTAATGTATATAAGTAAAATTATCTCAACATTTAAAATTTGTTTCCTAATTGTTGCACAATAGTTTGGTTATATAAAGCGTTTCTAAAATACGTTGCAACAAGACCATTGTATCCGCATACCTACCTATACATAATAAATTACGGAATGTTGCACGTATTATTTAAATGTTTCTGAAAAATTCAACATTTCGAAATTATCTCAACCGAGTATCTAAACATTCTACATTAATTCAATGTAGCTGATTTTTGTTTTGATCAGTCTGATTGCAACATTTAAATTATCTCAACTATAATTGTATCTCAACACGATATATAAACATTCTATGTTACGAATTATTAATAATAATATTAAATATCGACTACTCAAAATTTGATAAAGAACAGGTTTTAAGATACATCTATTTTCACTAGAAGTCTTCTATTAACAGTCTATGTTAATCTCTATGCAAAGTCAAATGAAACATAAGCCAATAAATATATCAATATTATCAATATTAATAATAATTTCAAGTTCCACACAATTTTTTCCTTAATATCGACCAAAAAGCACAAAAGCGTAAACTGATTGTATCTGAAATTACTTGTTTGTATGAATTGTATGTTGACTGTTGCAAACATACCATATATTTTCTCTCAACAAAATTACCATTCTCAGTATGGAATTGTTAGGAAAAAGTTAAAAAATTGTGTTCAAATGTTGTATGAGTACTAGTGTACCTAAACAAAAGTAACAATCATTACTTTAACAATAAAATATTTCATAATTACATTTAATGTTCAAGTATAAATACTAGAATAGTATCTTAACATTACCAATGTATCTTTACAAAATCTAAATACATTTTTAAATATCTCTAAAGTCATTGTTGCACAACATGCAATATTAATGTATATAAGTAAAATTATCTCAACATTTAAAATTTGTTTCCGAATTGTTGCAAATAGTTTGGTTATATGCAACGTTTCTAAAATACCATTGTATATACCTACATACCTACCCAATACATAATAAATTACGGAATGTTGTACAAATTATATTAAATGTTTCTGAAAAATTCAACATTTCGAAATTATTTCATCACGTGTATCTAAACATTCTATATTAATTCAATGTAGCTGCATTTTTTATTGTTCAGTCTGATTGCAACATTCCAACTATCTCAATTATAATTGTGTCTCAACACAATATATAAACATTCTATGTTACGAAAATTTATCAAATACTCAAAATTTTGTAAAGAAAAATTTTTAAGAATCATCTATTTTCACTAAAATTCTTCTACTAACAATCTATGTGAATCTCTATGCAAAGTCAAAAGAAACAGAAGCCAATAAATATATCAATATTATTAATCAATATTACATATTATAATTTAAAGTTCCACATAATTTTTTCCATCTTAAGTAAAATGTTTAACCTTATTGTTTTTTGTATGAATTGTTTGTTGACTGTTTGAAACATGTCATACATTTTCTCTCAACAAAATTACCACTTGAATCAAAGAAAATACTCTCTGATCTTTAAATGTTCAGCTTCTCTCATTGATTTAACTACCACCAAAATAACAAACAATATTTTTGTTTATGACTACTACAAATGGAAGCTATGAAATACAATCCACCACATGACCGAACAAAACACATGCAATAACAGGTTTGAAGGTAGGGTAGGTAACAGAAAATATCTTCCACATATGAACAGACGAACAAATATAATTGAATTTAGAGTCTGCATTTCAGACTAAGAAACATATATAATGCTACATACCACATGCATTTATATTTGTGGAGAAGCACAACAATTTTAGTATGGGAGCACAACGGTGGCATGAGAGAAGTGGCGCTATCATCGCTATTTTTGTATGTACGGAATTCTATACAATCGTGGATACATTTAGTTGCAATACTATTGTCGGACGGTTTGGTTAACTAATAGAATACATGAACGCTATGCGTAGCAAGTTCTTTAACAGCATAAAATTTGTTGGATTGGATATGAAGGTGAAATTACGAGTTTTCTGATTGATGAATACAACTGCAAAGTTTTTGAGTTTTAATTTGGATATAATTAGCAACTGTGTTATATTAATGAATCCAGGTGTAAATGTATTTAATAACTGACTGAAAATTAAAAAAAAATTATATATTGGATCCAAAGGAAATCAAATTTAATTTAATTCAATATAAATAGTTACTTCAAAGAAATAAAAATTAAAAATAGCCGAACCAAATCAAATAAAAACAAGTAAAAAACATTAAGTTCGGCCGGGCCAAACTTTTAATACCCTCCACCTTAGGGTAAAAGAAACATTCGAAGAAATGTGACAAAAACCATTAAATTACCGAATATCGGGAGGTACCGTTACATGGGGCCTATACCAAAACGTGGACCTATAATTACAATGTTTCGCTGCACGAACTAGGACCCATTATGACCCACAAATACCAATTTTTAGACAAATCAGTGAAAAAATGTGGCAAAAACCATAAAAATACCGAATATCGGGATGTACCGTTATATGGGGGCTATATCAAATCATGGACCCATGCATGCAATATTTCGCCACCGGAGCTGGAACCCATTATGACCAACAAATACCAATTTTTAGACAAATCCGTGAAAAAAGGTTGCAAAAATCATCAAATTACCGAATATCGGGAGGTACCTTTATATGGGGGCTATACCACAACGTGGACCTATACATTCAATGCTTTGCCACACACTCAGGGACCCGTTATGACCTACAAATACCAATTTCCAGACAAATCCGTGAAAAAATGTGGCATAAATCATCAAAATACCGAATATCGGGAGGTACCGTTATATGGGGACTATACCAGAACGTAGACCGATATATCTCATTTTCAATACCAACCATCCTAGACACAATGCAAATAGCTCTGCTAAATTTTGGAGCTCTACGTCAAATAATGTGGGCTGTATCGTGATTTCAACAGACAGACAGACGGACAACGTTAAATCGACTTAGAATTTTACGCTGATTCATAATGGGGTCTAAGACGAATATTTAAGGATGTTACAAACGGAATGACAAAGTTAATATACCCTCCTTTCCAAGGTGGAGGGTATAAATATATTCGATTGGAAAATTTAAATTTATAAATAATCTTCATTTCAATAACAAAGATTTCGACGTCATAATGCAATAACAAATAAGACAAGATCATTTGGATCATTTCGTATACAAAAGCAAAAGGATTTTTTTTTTGAAACTTCCCGGTATCTGTTGAATTGACAAGAATGGAGGCAACATAAAGAATCGCTGAAAATTACAGTTGACTTAGAGCCTAAGAATATGGCGATTGTGGATTAAATGGATTACGCTTTGTCACAGGTCGAAGTGCCAACTTTGCTTTTTTTTGAAACTTCCCGGTATCTGTTGAATTGACAAGAATGGAGGCAACATAAAGAATCGCTGAAAATTACAGTTGACTTAGAGCCTAAGAATATGGCGATTGTGGATTAAATGGATTACGCTTTGTCACAGGTCGAATGGGTAAGATGCACACACAATTATATGTTTTCCAAGACCCAGAAGTTTGTCATACATCCAAAATTTGGTCTCCATTGTGTATACCGATCAGCATATCTCAAAGCATCGATGTAGCTATATGTATCCACGCGTACTTATATCCATGTTTATATAAATACTTCATAAATTTGTATCGATCCTGACAATATTTTACGGGCTTTGAACATTTTCCTGTTTATGTTTACAATAACAGACCCATCGACGCCCAAATTTGCAGTGATTTTGGATAGAGATGATCGGACACTTGTCAAATCAATTCAATAGCTTCTAATAAATTAATATCGAATTGATTGATGCATATTATGAGAGATATAGCAAATATATATTTGTCTGTCTAATTTAGTTAAAAATTGATACTTTGTACTAGCCAATATCGGTCCACTCGTCGTTCATACTTTGCACATAAAAATATGTGAATCAGCCTTAGATCAGATAACAAAATGGACGAGAATGGAAAATAGAGAGATTAAAAATTCCACGTGAGTCTAATAGTGTTCGGTTAGTAGATCAAAATCCAATATATATATTGTTCAAATGTTTTCCTGTCCTTAACTCTCTTCTCAGGCGTGTCGATTGGCTTCAATTGTGTGATCAGGAACATTTTACTGTTTTTGGTTCATTGGAACCCCTAAATATTTTGCGATCATCTCCAAAGGCAAGAGGCCTCTCTGTATCTCCAAATCTAGAATAATCTATATAATTTTCCTGTCTACGAAATTTGGCTATATTTGTCCACGAAATCAGCATAAAAAAGCCAGAAGTTCGCCTTTTGTGTATTTCGAATATCGCCTGTAAGTAGTGTTGGTATTTTTTCACACAAAAGTAGAAGTTCATTCTATCCTCTGTCCTAACTCTAACTTCATGCGAGATTTCGTGTCTTTTGGTACCTTTATAACGGCTGCAAAATCAAGAATATTTTTAATTGTTGGTCCATTTCGACCTCTAAATATATTGCGGACATCTTTGAAAACGATAGACCTAGCCCTGCTGAGCCTAGTCCTACCCTTGTAAAAAGTTTCGTGAGGATCGGACGATAATTGCAATCTGTATATAATTACCCCAACCTGTGTTGTAAAGTGCAAAAATATTACAAAATATACACTTCAATATTATAAGTCAAATTGAAAAAATCGCATGCGATAAAAAATATGAAAAAAAGTGAAAAAAACTACAAAATCTATATTAACATCGCTATTGGCATCTTTTTATGCGATTTTTTTTTTAGATTTTATACTTTTATGCCAAAAAGGGCATTCTAAATTTACAAGATTTGTCAAAATCTCTCCAGCCATTCTGGAGATATAAGCATTCTAGCTAACATCCCCTTCCTTTGTATATATACTTTATATATATTTCGCTATATATATCCGATATTTTTACTATCGGCATCTACATAATGGTCAGAATTGACCTGTTCGTCTATTTGTGATTTCGCCGGGTCTAAAAATATTCGCGGTTTGATGGAAATTATTTATCACAAATGGTATGGTCTATTTCAACCACTAAGTATTAACCGATGACCATCAAAATTGGAAGGCTTCTGCCCAGCCCAAAGCTCTAGCCCCATGATACCTTCCGCTTTGATTGGTCTATAATTGCGACCTGTAGAGCAACTGCAAAATTAGGAAATTTTTCAGTTTTTGGTCCATTTCAACCCCTAAATATTATGCGATCATCTCAATAGAGTTTTATTCTGACCCTATCCCCACCTCCATTTTAAATTTTGTGAAGATCGAGCCATAATTGCGACCTGTAGAGTGATTACAAATTAACATGGACAGACGGACGGACGGACATACATAGTTTATAAATGTTGCGCCAATATGTTGTCTATAATAATTATATTTTTCTTTAATTTTAGGTTGCAGAGGTTACAGTACATGGTGAAGTGTGCCAACCCGTTTTTCGGATCGACTAGAAGTACTTATAAATCCAAATTCACGTTTCATAAAAGAATCTGAAAATTTTGAATTTATTTTAAGTTAAAAAAATTTTAAACGTGTATTTTTTCATAGTCCAAATAATAAATATTAAAAATTCTAATTGTGTTGTTATTTATTAATTTGCAAGCACTTTCATTGCAAGTTGATTTCGGATATTATAAATACCATAACGTGCAAAAATATAACGGTTTTTAAGTCGGTTTAATGTTCCATAGTGTTAGAAAAACTGAGTATGTGTGATGGTTAGGATACAAGGGAAACATAGAAGAAAGTTGATTAATTACTAATTTGTACATAGAAAACTAAAAGAAGAAAAAATAACTACATAGAAGAAAACTTACGAAAGTAAATAAGAAACTCCCAACAAAAATGACATCAGTAATATTTTTATATCTTTTTTTAATTTTATTTAATCAGAGTAAAAAATGTCGGAAATAGCATCAAATTTTAGAATAAGTTTAGATCTCTTCGAATTGGTCATCTTTGGCATGAATTATGGCCTTCAAACGTCAAATGAAACCGTCACACGCTGCCCGAATGTTGCTCTGCGGTATTTTCCCGGCGAAGCGCTCGCTTGAGATGATCGAGACTATGGTATTTTTAAGTGCCAACTTTGCTTTTCAAAATACTTCAGACACAATAGTCCAACGATTTGGTATCCGGAGATTTTGGTGGTCATTGTGTGCTGGAAATGAAGCGGGGAACCTTGCTTTGTAATCATTCTTGGGTGGCGCGTGCCAATGTCTGTGGCCAAAATGTTTACGCGTCCAAGGCTTTAATACACCCTCCAGAATATTTTCGCAATAATATTCGGCATTTATTCTGATGCCACGGTTGATTAATAAGAGCGGAGAGCGACCATCGGCCCACACCATCACCATGGGCGGCGTCTGAACATAATTTTGTAAACACGATCATTTTGGTTGTTTACAAACTGCTGGGCAAACAAACAAACTTCTCATCGGAGAAAACCAAATTCGGCAGTTCGCACTTTCGGCCAAGCGATCCAACTCTGTAGCTCTTTTGAGTCTATTTTCTTTTAGTTACGGTATAAGTTCTCGCACTCTTTGGAATTTCAATGGCTTTGCCCCAAACTTATTTTTCAGTATATGCCGAATGGGTTATTGCGATATGTTCAGCTCATGGTGAAAATGAAAATCAAATGAACATTTAGGCAAAATAAAAATATTATTCAACCGCAACATTACTGAGACCATAAACAGCTGACAAAATATTTGACACAAACTGATACACACTTCATCATTTGAAGATTTGAAGTATAAAAGCATTCATTTACATTACAACACTTTAGTGTGGAAACCATACCGAAGTAATTGTCCAATCCCTCAGTTTTCAATTCAGCCAATTAATGTAATCAAAACAATGTCCTGTTACCACATTTTATTCATTCATCCCTGTCATCTGACGTCGACCATGTTAATATATAGATTAACATTGAGTAGTGACATATTCCGTTGCCTACATCATTGGCATACTTGAGTTCAGCTTTAAAGTACACATATGCATATATGTGCAAAACGATGAACACAAGGTGTGCTCATGCCAAACAAATAACCATCCTCCACGACAAACCTGTCGAATCCTTTCGTGTTATAATTTGTGGAAGGATTGAAAGAGTCTTTCCCTGTGGTGGTAGTAATTTTCTGTACACCACAAGCTGTTTCGTCGATTTTCTTTATTCAATTGTTTAAAACATTGATATATACTTCATTGGAAAGTTATCACCTATGAAAAAGTTTTCAAAATGCCACAAGTTCTTCGCACCTATTTTTTCTTTTATCCATGCAACTTAAAACATAATTTGTTCATTATACCCTACACCACAAGGTGGTCAGGGTATTATGTCTTTGTGCATTTGTTTGTAACAGGCAAAAGGAAACGAGATAGACCCATAGTTCCTTTTGATAATCTGCATAGAATCACATTCTGAGTCGATTTATGTATGTCCGTCCGTCCGTCCGTCTGTCCATGTATTTTTGTAAACAAAGTACAGGTCGCATTTATTGCCCGATCCAGATGAAATTTTGCAAAGATCTTTTGTTTGGCCTAAGGACGAACCCTATTGAAATTGGAGATAATCGGTCAAAATTTAGATATAGCTCCCATAAATATCTTCGTCCGATTTGCCTTTTATTGTGCACCAAACGTGTAATATCAGCCCGAATTGTATGGAATTTTGCATATACACCCAAATTAGGCCTGAAAATATGTATGCCAAATTTGATCGAAATCGGTTCAGATATAGCTATAGCTCCCATATATATTGTTCATCCGATTTGTTATTTTTGTCCTCCGCAGCCGTAATATGCACTCTGTAACAACAATATTTGGGGAAATATATTAAATGCAGCTCAGAAATATCTTTGCAAATTTTATCGAGATCGGTTCAGATTTGGATATAGCTCCCATATATAACTTCGTCCGATTAACCTTTTATTGTACACCAAACGTCTAATATGGGATGGAATTTGGCATGTACGACCGAATTGAGTCTAGAAGGTAGTATGCCAAATTTGGTGAAGATCGGTTCTGATATAGGTATAGCTCCCATATATATTGTTCATCCGATTTGTTATATTTGTTACCCACAGCCATGCACTCCGTAACAACGATATTCAGGGAAATATATCAAATACAACTCAGAAATACCTTTGCTAAATTTTATCGAGATCGGTTCAGATTTGGATATAGCTCCCATATATAACTTCGTCCGACTTACCTTTTATTGTGCACCAAACGTCTAATATTTGTCCAAATGGGATGGAATTTGGCACTTACGACCGAATTGAGTCTAGAAGCTAGTATGTCAAATTTGGTGAAGGTCGGTTTAGGTATAGCTATAGCTTCCATATATATTATTCATCCGAGTTGTTATATTTGTTACCCACAACCGTAATATGCACTCCGTAACAACGATATTCAGGGAAATATATCAAATACAGCTCAGAAATATCTTTGCCAAATTTTATCGAGATCGGTTCAGATTTGGATATGGCTCCCATATATATCTTTATCTGATTTCAAATTAATTGTGCACCACATGGGCAATACAATCCCGAATTTAAAAGATACAAATGCTTCAGCATATTTAGTCCTTTGAACTTTAAATTATAATTATAACTAGCTGGCCCGGTCCGCGTTGCCGGCCCGTAATTTTAGTCTTTAATGCTTATTATATCCCCCACCTTGGAAAGGAGGGTATATTAACTTTTTCATCCGTTTGTAACATCCCTAAATGTTCGTCATAGACTCCGTCTGTATGTCTGTTTATTTAAATTACGATACAGCCCACATTATTTGACGTAGAGCTTCAAAATTTAGCAGAACAATTTGTACTGTGTATAGGATGGTTGGTATTGAAAATGGTCCACGTTTTGGTATAGTCCCCATATAACGGTACCTCCCGAAACTCGTTATTTTGACGATTTTTGTCACATTTCTCCTCGGATTTGTCCGCGTTGCCGGCCCGTAGTTTTAGTCTTTAATGCAAATTTAGCATAGCATAATATTTCACAAATCTAGCTCATAAAGGTGAACAAATTTTAATATAAATATTGATTCGACTAATCAAAATAATTTCTGAATAGTGAAAGTTAATTACGCTTTTACACCCATTACCATAGCACCTCAAATTGCGCATTAGAGTCCCCAAAAAGTCTATGTTCTTGTTCATAGTAAAATTCAATGACGATTAAACAATACCCGCGTTGTTGTCAATCGGTAAACATCACTATAGATCGGCGGGCCTGGGGACTATATGGGGACTGTACCAAAATATTTACGTATGTTGATATTTTTCTGTAAGACGGTTCTCTACTCACAAAGTAGCCTAAATACAGCAAATAATGGCCAAATCAGTTGAAAAACGTGGCCAAGACCACGGTCACAGCTGAAATCAGGGATACATTTATATAAGGGTTATAACAAAACGTGGCCCAACCAATATTCTCTTGGGGGTTACAAATTCAATAAAAAACAAAATTTTCTTTTCTGACCACCAATTAGATGTGAAAGTGGACTTGGAGATACTCCAATGTAGGGACTTTACTTAAATAAATTCCTGTGTGGCAATTATCTGTATGATGGTTCCCTACCCCAGGGTAGCATAAATACAATTTTTAGCCAAATCAATTAATGAATATGGTCAAAACCAAAATGGGCCCTACTCTGAAAATTTCAAACTTTATGCGAAGAGGTTTTCTACCTCCTTAGAAACAAATATGCCAAATAATGTCCAAAATATTAAAAAAGTGACCAAGACACCAAAAAAACTTAAATCATACGATGGTTATATAAATATGAAATCGGATTGTACCCTTATCCGTGAGTTATGATCGATATCATGACCTGCAAAAGCGATTAAAGGTATCTCGAATGTTTGGGAAGAATTTCTGGAAGGATAGAAATTCTTTTCTTACTAAGAGTCCCATTCGCTCTACTATTTTCCACCCTTTATATTTGGTATTTTTCTGATTGTACATTGGACGGATTATTGAGACAGGAAAGATGTAGTTCCACGCTTTGAAATGAGCCCCATTAGGGTTTTTCGGTAATTTTCGTTTGTTCAAATGTGTTCGCATCTTCCAGCTGAACCACGATGTCGGCCCTGGAGTTGAAAGGTAGATGTCAGTTAACATCGTATTTCCCACTTATTTAATTTTTTGGTGAAAATTTGTATATAGTGAAAAATTATTCTTTATTTTGTTCACAAAAAATTTACTGAATTCAATTAGATAATACAAATTGAAAAAAAAATTGACAAAAGAAGAATAACACATTGAAAAAATCTTCAACTTGTTCGCTGATTTTTTACAGAAAATGTTTAAAGATCCTTATATAGTTTGTCAATAGAATGTACTTCTATTTTAAAATTCGATTCCATTAAATTATTTCGACATCATCTATTCCGTTTCGCCACCACATAATTCGGTACTACACTTCCATGTAACTCGACATCAATTTCATTTCTCAAGAAATCAAGTCAATTAAATAAATTGGAATTAATATTTGAATTCAAAAAAAAAAAAAATAAAAAAGTAAAAAAAACACTACAAATGTACATTAGAAAAAAGTAAGTCAAAATGGAAAAACATTATGCAAAATAAAACATTACTATTGTACATTTCAAAAGTCAAAATGAAAATGTTAATATAACACATTTTTACGCGATTTTTTTGGATATTATCCTTTTCGGAGAGGAGACAATTCCGAATTTGTATGAATCGTTAAAATTAGTCCAGCGGTTCTTAAGTTATAAGCGTAGTAACTAACACAACTTTCTTTTATATATATAGATCATAGCGTGTATGATTGAATTCTCCCATAAAAACTTTTAATTGTTATGTGGAGCTCTACTTAATTAGCTAAGTGGTGTAGGGTATCATAAAATCGGCCCGCCCGACTTTAAGACTTTCATTACTGGTTTTATTATTCATTTAAAAAATTCCTTATTGTACAAAACCAAAGTTTTTTACAGGGATTATAATAAATAAAAGGCTGTTGTGGGGTACGACAATAGTCAAAGGTTATTTGCTGTATTGCAATCATAAAAACAAAAATATGCAATGAATTAAAGGAAATATGTTCTCCTGCACTTTATGCATAAAATGGTTGTCGTGGTGACAATTGTAAACTATAGAAAGAGTTGAATGCAATTTTGCCTTAATAAAACAGGCAACCTGTAGCGTGAGTGAAAGAAAAGAAATTTAATTATTAATGCTCCTATTGTGTCGATGACTGACAGGACAAAAGCATGCAAAATGCACATACACAAAATTCCATAATTAAATTTCGTTTTAAGAAAAGGAGTTTTTATTTTTAAACATTTTCCTAGTAACGCCAAAAGCTTTTTAATTCAAGTTTTATTCCAACTAATATCCGCTAAACTTAATTAAAAATATGTATGTGCTGTTTTAATATTTCATTTTAGAAAATTAAAAAGAGATCAAATGAAACAGAATATTAATTAACCTAATTTGTGCCCTTTCATATACTTGTCGTGCTCTAGTTATCCACCTGCATAATGTGGTGGCATTTATTTAAGCTTCATTACATTTTTGAATGTAAGGAAATAACATAGTAGCCACGCTGTAATAAAATCCTTTTTACCTACAACGATGTTTTGCAAAGTACGGGTTGTCAAGTTTTATAGTTTTAAATTTTCAAAAACCACAGAGCAAATGGTTTGTAGAAGTTTTCCACAGTGTATGTCATCTACAGTTGAGACATGCTTATGTTATGGCTTTTCCGGGTTAACCATCTTATTGAAGTTTTATTCGAGTTACATGCAATGGATTTGACAATTTAAACCGACTGGGGTTTTCAAATCCTTTATAACGTAAACATACTATTACAGTAAATGGCTTACATCAATTATTTGTCTTATTATTTTTTGTTTTTAACTTTTAAATATTTTGCTACACTAAATAAAACCATGCTAACACGGGTGTTTTGTATCGGCATTCATAGATTTCATATCCAACTACTTCTGTATGAGATTATTATAATTGAAGATACAGAAATTTGCAGAGAATTATCCTAGTACAGAGAGCATTCAATGGCAGGGCAACTATCCACGTGTAATTTTAATTTCTACTTTTTTGTAAAACATTAAAGTTTTAAATATTATTCATCTTAATTGTTTTAAATTTGGTATTTGAAGTTTGTAATAGATACTGCAGCATAAGGCAGAAAATTGTCTGTGCAGCAACACACTTTTGTATAGCCCCATATAATAATAGCTCCCTAAATTGCTGATTTCAACTATATTATTTACCGATTTTTTTTTCAAGTTTCGAATTTGAATATGGCTTATGACAAAAAAAAAAAGGCGGCAAGATTTGGTATTTTTAAGATTTTAACAGAATTTTTAACGGATTTTATTTTTTTGAAAATTGCCAAATTCGTTCCAAATGGTGGAGGGTGTTCAAAGTTTGGCCAGGCCGAACATACAGCTTGTTTACTTCTTTATAATTAAAAACGTAATCATCAATTTTATTTACAAACTAATAAGCAAAGGCTATAGTCGTGCGGGGCCGAATATGTGATACCCTAAAACACTACAGCACCCTTATGTCCAAATCCATTTTGGAAAATTTCGCTTTTGAAATTATGTCGCGTAGCACTGCCCAGATATTACCCTTAGCATTTTGACCAGGGACATTGGCTTCAATTGTGTGATCAGGAATTTTTTTCTGTTTTTGGTTCATTTGAACCCCTAAATAGTTTGCGATCATCTCCAAATCTCCAACTTATCTGTATCTCCAAATTTAGACTAATCTATATAATTTGCTTGTCTACTATAAAAAGCCAGAAGTTCGTCTTTTGTGTGTTTCGGATATCATCTGTAATTAATGTTGGTATTTTTTCACACAAAAGTAGTGGTCCATTCTACCCGCTGTCCTCAACTCCAACTTCATTCGAGATTTCGTATTCTTGGTTTCTATTTGTGACCTTTATAACGGCTGCAAAATCAGGAAAATTTTTAGTTTTTGGTCCATTTCAACCCCTAAATATTATGCGATCATCTCCATAAACAATAGGCTTCAATTCTGGATCTAACCGCACCTCCATTCTAAATTTCGTGATTACCTGTAGAGTGATTACAAATTAACATGGACAGACGGACGGGCCGACATACATAGCTAGATCGACTCAGCTCGGCGAGATAGGAAGATCCATATATACTTTCCTATGTGGGAAACCAATATTTCGAGGTGTTTCATAATTTTTGGCTCAATCAAACTTATAATACCCCCAACACATAGTGTTGTAAGGTATAATTATATCCTGGATACGTCTATGTAACCAGGTAATGGCCTAGCTTCATTTAATGCATGCCTGTAATTATAATCTTCTTATGGATGGTGTTCTTTTATACAATTCAATGGCATTCATATCTGAGGCTGTATGTTATGTATGCTGGTATGTGTTGTTTTATATGAACCTTGAATACAGATTTGGGATTTGTTTGCGTGTATGTGAATAAAGGTGCATGATAAATTAATATTTAAGGAAATAATTATAATGTTAATAACGTTAATGTTAATAACGAAGAATACACAAGTAAACATTATTCTGGTACTACAGGGTGAGTTGAAAAAACTGCAACGAAGTCAAACGCCATTTTTTTTAAATTTCTTTGAATGAAAGCAAAAAATGTCGGAAATACCATCAAATTTTAGAATAAGTTTAGATTTTTTGAGCTGGTCACCGCTGGCACGAATTATGGCCTTCAAACGGCCAATGAAGCCGTCACACGCTGCCCGAATGAAACTCTGCGGTATTTTGGCCCATACCCGCAAAGCGCTTGCTTGAGGTGATCAACACTTTAGTATTTTTTAGTGACAACCTTGCTTTCCAAAATACTTCAGACACAATAGTTGAATGGATGGGTATCCGGAAATTTTGGTGGCCATTGTGCGCTGGAAATGAGGCGAGGAACATAATTTTGTAACCCTTCTTGGGTGGCGCATGCTGAGTGCGATGGTGCTGAGTCCTGTTGGAATGTTAAAGGTCTGCGGCCAAAATGTTTCCGTACCCAAGGTTTTAATACAACCTCCAGAATATTTTTGCGATAATAATCAGCATTTATTCTGATGCCACGGTCGATTAATACGAGCGGAGAGCAACCATCGGCTGTTATGGCGGCCCACACCGTCACCAAGGCCGGCGCTTGAGTTCTGGTGGCCAACCGAAGGTGCAATGCGCATTTAGGTGACCAAGTAAACACGATTAGTTTGTTTGTTTACAAACTGCTGGACAAAAAATGTTTTTTCATCGGGGAAAACCAAATTCGGTAGTTCACCACTTTCGGCCATGCGAAGCAACTCTTTTGAGTCTATTTTCTTTCGGTTGGGGTGTAAGTTCTTACACTTTTTGGAATTTTAATGGCTTTACCCCGAGCTCATTTTTCAACATTTTCTGAATGGAATATATCGAGCGATTGTACCAGACACAAACGATTTATTCAAATTTAAATGTTGGAGCGCTCTTACGATAGCCACTTGTGAAATTAGAAAGAAAGTACACTATTCCGCATAAATTCCATCACGAATAACTTTGTTTCCGTAAAATTCCCAGCAAAATGCTTTTGTGACCTTGTAAACAATATAATGAGCTGTCACTGGAATAATTTTAACAGCTGTCGGACAAGTGGCTTAGAAATGACAGCAGTCTGAAATTGTTGCAGTTCTTACATCTCACCCTATAAAGCTTCCCATTTTTGTTGTAAATGTACATCAATACATTTAATATGAATTTAGTAATTTGTATGTCATTATGTGCTTGTTAATAATGAAAGTTAGTGCTTTACTCTTACATTCATATTTAGTATTTGGGAATGACTGTAATATTGGAATTTTTACCGACAAAAAGTAAATCATTTTTAAGGTAAAGGACTTCATTGTTATTCAAAATAAAATATTGCGTACTATAAAATAGTTTCCTCCCTCCTCAACATATTATCTGCTGCCTTCAAGTGAAAGGTGAAAATCTTATAACTATTATATGTCGTCTGGCTTAAACCCCTTTTATTAGGAACGAACGACGTCAAGAAATCAAGAAAAACTGACGACAATTTTCAAAGTTACTTGAAAAACATATTTTTCTTAAGATTTTGTATAGCTTTTATTGTTTCCGTAAATCATCTACCATACACGCCTTTTCCACTCTTCGCCCTCTCCATGGTATTTGGAAGCATTTGCTTTGTTGAGAACATAAAGAAAAATGTGATTTTCATGCTAATCATTGGCAGCCATAGAAGTGGCAAACCGAAATAAAAGGAATTTTCTATGGCGCAGCCAAAAATTGTGCAAACTTTTTCGACAATCCAAAGACAATGTAAAAGCTTAAGAAAAGTGTGATGCTATTCAAACACCTCATTATGAGTGTGGGTGCTTATGTTTTCTTATCCTGTACGGAAGATAAATGGTGACGCTTGGAAGTTGTAGTGTAAAGGAATTTTATTTGTTGGAAAAGAAAAAAAACAAACTTTTTTCGAGTAGGTAGCTCGAACATACATACCTGCATGTCGACGTCTAAGGTTGACGTTTTTCTCGGTGATTCCATCATTTTTCTTTTCTTCTGAAATCGGTTTTAGTTTAACAACGAAAACCTTAAAATACTCCCTGGAGATGTCAAAGATGAAGGAAAAATTTGAAACAGTTTGAAAAAGTTTTTCAATACGTATTATCGATAGATTGTCATTCTTTTTTTAAAAAGGGGCTAATAACATCCCCAATTTCTTTTAGAACTCCGTAGTCACCCTCAATATAAAATTAATGTGTCAATATTAAAATCAATTAAAGTTTGCTAAGGGACTTCTCTATTCAGAACAGAGGACAGAGTTTGTAATCAATACAACGATCAATGGGTAAATGTTTTGGGATTTATGGTTCTCATGGGATTTCGAAAAAAGAAACCAGTTTTTTAATGTACTTTTTAAATGCATTCTATTGTGAAAGAAAAATACATTTGTTAATGATATGTATTCTACACCTGTAAATCACCTATGGAACTTTTATAACTAGAAATGGACGGATGACAATGGCTAAATAAAGTATGGCTAATAAAGTATAACGGAAATTAGAAAAATTATTTCAATTTAAGAAGTGGATCGAACTTCCTTATTCTAGAGTCGCAGACCTTTTGTTCAAGAGTATTTTTAATCACTCTACGCACAATTATGCACTGATGGTTACGAAATTTTAAATACGGTAAGGGCTAGAGTATAAAAGCGTATAATTTTTGGAGATGCTCACAAAATTATAAGTTATTTCCACGATACGTTGCATTGCTTAATATTTTCAAAAATGAAATGAACCAAAAACAAACATATGTCCCAAATTCAAGAGCTTTTGTTTCAATGAGTGTATTTTTCTGGAAAATATTGGTTTGAGGTCTATTACGATCTTTTAAGCTGAGAAATATAATGTCGATAACATCAGACCTTTAAATTGAAAAATAGTGCATAACAATTACGGAATGAATTTTAAGTTTTTTAATTATAATGGTAAAGGGCATCACATCAGAAGGCACAGGTATTTAAAAAATTGCGTTGATTGATTGCTCATTCAATGAATACCCAATTAAGTTTATTTTTTTGAAATTTACAACTGAAGTCATCGAGATACTTGGAGATAAATAGTTCTCGATATAGCTAAAACTTACATTTTGGGCAATTTGTAATATTGGCATAACCCCTCTTGGACCTCTACTACAAAATATTTATAAAATTTATATTAGTTATTTTCATAGATATTTGCTATTTCCTTCAAGCTTAGTACATTCCAATACAATGTTAAAATAGTATATGTTAAAATTAAATATATCGGTCCAATCTCCACGGTGCTCACCAACAAGAGCTCACATAATGGTAAGGGTATTATGTCTTTGTGCATTGTTTGTAACAGGCAAAAAGATAAGCGATAGAGCCCTTAAAAAGGAAATATGACTTATTTTAAAATGTTCATAACTCCTTAAATATTGACATTTCGGGGTTTTTAACATCATTTTAATAGCAGTTATTGAAAGAGAAAAAATAGCTTATTTTAAAATGCTCATAACTCCTTAAATATTGACATCTCGGGCTTTTTAGCATAATTTTAATCGCAGTTTCTTAAATAGGAAAAATAGCTTATATTAAAACGCTCATAACTCCTTAAATATTGACATTTTTGGGTTTTTAGTATCATTTTAATCGCAGTCTCTGAAAGAGGATAAAAAGTTTATTTTAAAATGCTCATAACTCCTTAAATATTGACATTTCGGTGTTTTTAGCATCATTTTAATCGCAGTTATTGAAAGAGAAAAAACGACTTATTTTAAAATGTTCATAACTCCTTAAATATTGACATTTCGGGGTTTTTAGCATTATTTTAATCGCAGTTACTGAAAGAGCAAAATAGTTTATTTTAAAATGCTCGCAACTCCTTAAATATTGATATTTCGGAGTTTTTAGCATTATTTTAATCGCAGTTATTGAAAGAGGAAAAATAGCTTATTTTAAAAGGCTCATAACTCCTTAAATATTGACATTTCGGGGTTTTTAGCATCATTTTAATCGCAGTAATTGAAAGAGAAACCAGCAAGGAAAGCTCAAAAGTCGGGCGGGGCCGACTATATGATACCCTACACCACTATGCATATTTAGTAGAGCTCTCGTAAAAAGGTTTATACAGGGCATTTCAGAGCTCTATGAGATATTTGGTACAAAATCAAAATCTATCTAATTCTATCGTGCATTTTACGAACTATAGCTATCTCTGGGCCGGGTTTCTCCAAATTTGACGTATTAGCTTCTAGACTGAATTCGGTCTTATGTACGAAAATTCAGGTGATTTGGGCTGATATTGACCATTTAGTGCACATTTAACCCGAAATCGGATGAAGATATATATGGGAGCTATATCCAAATCTGAACCGATTTCGATAAAATTTAAAACAGCTATTTCTGTGCTCCATCTAATACCTGGTACCAAATATCACGGTTGTGGAGTGCATAGTAGGAATGTGATGGACTTAAAGATCAAATCGGATGAAAGATATATATGGGAGCTATAGCTATATCTGAACCGATTTTCTCCAAATTTGATATACTTGCTTCTAGGCCGAACTCGGTTGGGTGTGCCAAAATTCAGGTAATTTGGACTGATAGTGGACATTTGGTGCACATTTAACCCGAAATCGGATGAAGATATATATGGGAGCTATATCTAAATTTGATCCGATTCTCACCAATTTCAATAGGGTTCGTCCTTGGGCCAAAAAAGTATTGTTTGGAAAATTTCATCTCAATCGGATAATAAATGCGATCTGCATTTTGTTCACAAAAATACGACAAGAATCGACTCAGAAAGTGATTCTATGAAGGTTCTCAAAAGTAACTATGGGTCTATCTCGTTTCCTTCTCCATGCTACAAACCAGTAAGGAAAGCTCAAAAGTCGGGCGGGGCCGACTATATGATACCCTACACCACTATGCATATTAAGTAGAGCTCTCGTAAAAGGGTTTATACAGGGCATTTCAGAGCTCTATGAGATATTTGGTACAAAATCAAAATCTATCTAATTCTATCGTGCATTTTACGAACTATAGCAATCTCTGAACCGGGTTTCTCCAAATTTGACGTATTAGCTTCTAGACTGAATTCGGTCTTATGTACGAAAATTCAGGTGATTTGGGCTGATATTGACCATTTAGTGCACATTTAACCCGAAATCGGATGAAGATATATATGGGAGCTGTATCCAAATCTGAACCGATTTCGATAAAATTTAAAGCAGCTATTCCTGTGCTCCAACTAATACCTGGTACCAAATATCACGGTTGTGGAGTGAATATTACGAATGTAAGGGACTAAAACACTAAATCGGATGAAACATATATATGGTTGCTATACCTATATCTGAACCGATTTTCACTAAATTTGATATACTTGCTTCTAGGCTGAATTTGGTCCGATGTACTAAAATTCAGTCCATTTGGACTTATATCGGCCATTTGGTGCACAATTAACCCGAAATCGGATGAAGATATATATGGGAGCTATATCCAAATCTGAACCGATTTCGATAAAATTACAAACAGCTATTTCTGGGCTGTATCTTATATCTGGTACCAAATATCATTCTTGTGAATTGCATATTACGAATGTGAGAGGCTTAAACACCAAATCGGATAAAACATATATATGGGAGCTATAGCTGTTTCTGAGCCGATTTTCTCCAAATTTGTTGTATTTGCTTTAAGGCTAATCTCGGTCACATGTGCCAAAATTCGGGCCATTTGGGCTGATATTGACCATTTGGTGGTCAATTAACCCGAAATCGGATGAAGATATATATGGGAGCTATATCCAAATCTGAACCGATTTCGATAAAATTTAAAGCAGCTATTTCTGTGCTCCATCTAATACCTGGTACCAAATATCACGGTTGTGGAGTGCATAGTAGGAATGTGAGGGACTTAAAGATCAAATCGGATGAAAGATATATATGGGAGCTATAGCTATATCTGAACCGATTTTCACTAAATTTGATATACTTGCTTCTATGCTGAATTTGGTCCGATGTACTAAAATTCAGTCCATTTGGACTTATATCGGCCATTTGGTGCACAATTAACCCGAAATCGGATGAAGATATATATGGGAGCTATATCCAAATCTGAACCGATTTCGATAAAATTTAAAACAGCTATTTCTGTGCTCCATCTAATACCTGGTACCAAATATCACGGTTGTGGAGTGCATAGTAGGAATGTGAGGGACTTAAAGATCAAATCGGATGAAAGATATATATGGGAGCTATAGCTATATCTGAACCGATTTTCTCCAAATTTAATATACTTGCTTCTAGGCCGAACTCGGTTGGGTGTGCCAAAATTCAGGTAATTTGGACTGATAGTTGATATTTGGTGCACATTTAACCCGAAATCGGATGAAGATATATATGGGAGCTATATCTAAATTTGATCCGATTCTCACCAATTTCAATAGGGTTCGTCCTTGGGCCAAAAAAATATTGTTTGGAAAATTTCATCTCAATCGGATAATAAATGCGACCTGCATTTTGTTCACAAGAATACATGGACAGACGGACGGACGGACGGACAGACGGACTGACATGCATAAATCGACTCAGAAAGTGATTCTATGAAGGTTCTCAAAAGTAAGTATGGGTCTATCTCGTTTCCTTCTCCATGTTACAAACAAATGCACAAAGTCATAATACCCTTACCACTATGTGGTGTAGGGTATAAAAATAGCTTATTTTAAAATGATCATAACTCCTTAAATATTAACATATCGGAGTTTTTAGCATCGTTTTAATCGCAGTTGTTGAAAGAGGAAAAATAGATTATTTTAAAATGCTCATCACTCATTAAATATTGACATTTCGGGGTTTGAAAGAGGAAAAATAGCTTATTAAAGTGCTCATAACTCCTTAAATATTGACATTTCGTTGTTTTTAGCATCATTTTAATCGCAGTTACTGAAAGAGGAAAAATAGCTTATTAAAATGCTCATAACTCCTTAAATATTGACATTTCGGGGTTTTTAGCATCATTTAAATCGCAGTTTCTTAAAGAGAAAAATAGCTTATTTCAAAATGCTCATAACTCCTTAAATATTGACATTTCGGGGTTTTTAGCATCATTTTAATCGCAGTTATTGAAAGAGGAAAACTAGTTTATTTTAAAATGCTCATAACTCCTTAAATATTGACATTTCGGGGTTTTTAGCATCATTTTGATCGCAGTTTCTTAAAGAGAAAAATAGCTTATTTCAAAAAGCTCATAACTCCTTAAATATTGACATTTCGGGGTTTTTAGCATCATTTTAATCGCAGTTATTGAAAGAGGAAAAATTGATTATTTTAAAATGCTCATAACTCCTTAAATATTGACATTTCGGGGTTTTTAGCATCATTTTAATCGCAGTTTCTTAAAGAGGAAAAATAGCTTATTTTAAAATGCTCATAACTCCTTAAATATTGACATTTCGGTCTTTTAGCATCATTTTAATCGCAGTTTCTTAAAGAGGAAAAATAGCTTATTTTAAAATGCTCATAACTCCTTAAATATTGACATTTCGGGGTTTTTAGCATCATTTTAATCGCAGTTTCTTAAAGAGGAAAAATAGCTTACTTTAAAATGATCATAACTCCTTAAATATTTACATTTCGGGGTTTTTAGCATCATTTTAATCGCAGTTGTTGAAAGAGGAAAAATAGCTTATTTTAAAATGCTCATAACTCCTTAAATATTGACATTTCGGGGTTTTTAGCATCATTTTAATCGCAGTTTCTTAAAGAGGAAAAATAGCTTATTTTAAAATGCTCATAACTCCTTAAATATTGACATTTCGGGGTTTTTAGCATAATTTTAATCGCAGTTTCTTAAAGTGGAAAAATAGCTTATTTTAAAATGATCATAACTCCTTAAATATTGACATTTCGGGGTTTTTAGCATCATTTTAATCGCAGTTTCTTAAAGTGGAAAAATAACTTATTTTAAAATGCTCATAACTCCTTAAATATTTTAATCGCAATTTCTTAAAAGGAAAAATAGCTTACTTTAAAATGATCATAACTCCTTAAATATTTTAATCGCAGTTTCTTAAAGAGGAAAAACAGCTTACTTTAAAATGATCATAACTCCTTAAATATTGACATTTCGGGGTTTTTAGCGTCATTTTAATCGCAGTTTCTTAAAGAGGAAAAATAGCTTATTTTAAAATGCTCATAACTCCTTAAATATTGACATTTCGGGGTTTTTAGCATCACTTTAATCGCAGTTTCTTAAAGGGGAAAAATAGCTTATTTTAAAATGCTCATAACTCCTTAAATATTTTAATCGCAGTTTCTTAAAAGGAAAAATAGCTTACTTTAAAATGATCATAACTCCTTAAATATTTTAATCGCAGTTTCTTAAAGAGGAAAAACAGCTTACTTTAAAATGATCATAACTCCTTAAATATTGACATTTCGGGGTTTTTAGCATCATTTTAATCGCAGTTTCTTAAAGAGGAAAAATAGCTTATTTTAAAATGCTCATAGCGCTTTAAATATTGACATTTCGGGGTTTTTAGCATCACTTTAATCGCAGTTTCTTAAAGGGGAAAAATAGCTTATTTTAAAATGCTCATAACTCCTTAAATATTGACATTTCGGGGTTTTTAGCATCATTTTAATCGCAGTTTCTTAAAGTGGAAAAATAGCTTATTTTAAAATGCTCATAACTCCTTAAATATTTTAATCGCAGTTTCTTAAAAGGAAAAATAGCTTACTTTAAAATGATCATAACTCCTTAAATATTTTAATCGCAGTTTCTTAAAGAGGAAAAATAGCTTACTTTAAAATGATCATAACTCTTAAATATTGACATTTCGGGGTTTTTAGCATCATTTTAATCGCAGTTTCTTAAAGAGAAAAATAGCTTATTTCAAAATGCTCATAACTCCTTAAATATTGACATTTCGGGGTTTTTAGCATCATTTAATCGCAGTTATTGAAAGAGGAAAAATAGTTTATTTTAAAATGCTCATAACTCCTTAAATATTAACATTTCGGGGTTTTTAGCATCATTTTGATCGCAGTTTCTTAAAGAGAAAAATAGCTTATTTCAAAAAGCTCATAACTCCTTAAATATTGACATTTCGGGGTTTTTAGCATCATTTTAATCGCAGTTTCTTAAAGAGGAAAAATAGCTTATTTTAAAATGCTCATAACTCCTTAAATATTTTAATCGCAGTTTCTTAAAGAGGAAAAATAGCTTACTTTAAAATAGCGAAAAATAGAGAAAAATAGCTTATTTCAAAATGCTCATAACTCCTTAAATATTGACATTTCGGGGTTTTTAGCATCATTTTAATCGCAGTTATTGAAAGAGGAAAAATAGTTTATTTTAAAATGCTCATAACTCCTTAAATATTGACATTTCGGGGTTTATAGCATCATTTTGATCGCAGTTTCTTAAAGAGAAAAATAGCTTATTTCAAAAAGCTCATAACTCCTTAAATATTGACATTTCGGGGTTTTTAGCATCATTTTAATCGCAGTTTCTTAAAGAGGAAAAATAGCTTATTTTAAAATGCTCATAACTCCTTAAATATTTTAATCGCAGTTTCTTAAAGAGGAAAAACAGCTTACTTTAAAATGATCATAACTCCTTAAATATTGACATTTCGGGGTTTTTAGCATCATTTTAATCGCAGTTTCTTAAAGAGAAAAATAGCTTATTTCAAAATGCTCATAACTCCTTAAATATTGACATTTCGGGGTTTTTAGCATCATTTTAATCGCAGTTATTGAAAGAGGAAAAATAGCTTATTTTAAAATGCTCATAACTCCTTAAATATTGACATTTCGGGGTTTTTAGCATCATTTTAATCGCAGTTTCTTAAAGAGGAAAAATAGCTTATTTTAAAATGCTCATAACTCCTTAAATATTGACATTTCGGGGTTTTTAGCATCATTTTAATCGCAGTTTATTAAAGAGGAAAAATAGCTTATTTTAAAATGCTCATAACTCCTTAAATATTGACATTTCGGGGTTTTTAGCATCATTTTAATCGCAGTTTCTTAAAGAGAAAAATAGCTTATTTCAAAATGCTCATAACTCCTTAAATATTGACATTTCGGGGTTTTTAGCATCATTTTAATCGCAGTTATTGAAAGAGGAAAACTAGCTTATTTTAAAATGCTCATAACTCCTTAAGTATTGACATTTCGAAGTTTTTAGCATCATTTTAATCGCAGTTTCTTAAAGAGGAAAAATAGCTTATTTTAAAATGCTCATAACTCCTTAAATATTGACATTTCGGGGTTTTTAGCATCATTTTGATCACAGTTATTGAAATAGGAAAAATAGCTTATTTTAAAATGCTCATAACTCCTTAAGTATTGACATTTCGGGGTATTTAGCATCATTTTAATCGCAGTTTCTTGAAGAGGAAAAATAGCTTATTTTAAAATGCTCATAACTCCTTAAATATTGACATTTCGGGGTTTTTAGCATCATTTTAATCGCAGTTTCTTAAAGAGGAAAATAGCTTATTTTAAAATGCTCATAACTCCGTCAATATTGACATTTCGGGGTTTTTAGCATCATTTTAATCGCAGTTTCTTAAAGAGGAAAAATTGTTTATTTTAAAATGCTCATAACTCCTTAAATATTGACATTTCGGGGTTTTTAGCATCATTTTAATCGCAGTTTCTTAAAGAGGAAAAATTGCTTATTTTAAAATGCTCATAACTCCTTAAGTATTGACATTTCGGGGTTTTTAGCATCATTTTAATCGCAGTTATTGAAAGAGGAAAAATAGCTTATTTTAAAGTGCTCATAACTCCTTAAATATTGACATTTCGGGGTTTTTAGCATCATTTTAATCGCAGTTATTGAAAGAGGAAAAATAACTTATTTTAAAATGCTCATAACTCCTTAAATATTGACATTTCGGGGGTTTTAGCATCATTTTAATCGCAGTTTCTTAAAAAGGAAAAATAGCCTATTTAAAATGCTCATAACTCCTTAAATATTGACATTTCGGGGTTTTTAGCATAATTTTGATCGCAGTTTCTTGAAGAGGAAAAATAGCTTATTTTAAAATGCTCATAACTCCTTAAATATTTTAATCGCAGTTTCTTAAAGAGGAAAAATAGCTTACTTTAAAATGATCATAACTCCTTAAATATTGACATTTCGGGGTTTTTAGCATCATTTTAATCCCAGTTTGTTAAAGTGGCAAAATAGCTTATTTAAATGCTCATAACTCCTTAAATATTTTAATCGCAGTTTCTTAAAAGGAAAAATAGCTTACTTTAAAATGATCATAACTCCTTAAATATTTAATCGCAGTTTCTTAAAGAGGAAAAATAGCTTACTTTAAAATGATCATAACTCCTTAAATATTGACATTTCGGGGTTTTTAGCATCATTTTAATCGCAGTTTCTTAAAGAGAAAAATAGCTTATTTCAAAATGCTCATAACTCCTTAAATATTGACATTTCGGGGTTTTTAGCATCATTTTAATCGCAGTTTCTTAAAGAGGAAAAATAGCTTATTTTAAAATGCTCATAACTCATTAAATATTGACATTTCGGGGTTTTTAGCATAATTTTAATCGCAGTTTCTTAAAGAGGAAAAATAGCTCCTCCTTAAATAGCATAACTCCTTAAATATTGACATTTCGGGGTTTTTAGCATCATTTTAATCGCAGTTTCTTAAAGTGGAAAAATAGCTTATTTTAAAATGCTCATAACTCCTTAAATATTTTAATCGCAATTTCTTAAAAGGAAAAATAGCTTACTTTAAAATGATCATAACTCCTTAAATATTTTAATCGCAGTTTCTTAAAGAGGAAAAATAGCTTACTTTAAAATGATCATAACTCCTTAAATATTGACATTTCGGGGTTTTTAGCATCATTTTAATCGCAGTTTCTTAAAGAGAAAAATAGCTTATTTCAAAATGCTATAACTCCTTAAATATTGACATTTCGGGGTTTTTAGCATCATTTTAATCGCAGTTATTGAAAGAGGAAAAATAGTTTATTTTAAAATGCTCATAACTCCTTAAATATTGACATTTCGGGGTTTTTAGCATCATTTTGATCGCAGTTTCTTAAAGAGAAAAATAGCTTATTTCAAAATGCTCATAACTCCTTAAATATTGACATTTCGGGGTTTTAGCATCATTTAATCGCAGTTTCTTAAAGAGGAAAAATAGCTTATTTTAAAATGCTCATAACTCCTTAAATATTTTAATCGCAGTTTCTTAAAGAGGAAAAATAGCTTACTTTAAAATGATCATAACTCCTTAAATATTGACATTTCGGGGTTTTTAGCATCATTTTAATCCCAGTTTCTTAAAGTGGCAAAATAGCTTATTTTAAATGCTCATAACTCCTTAAATATTTTAATCGCAGTTTCTTAAAAGGAAAAATAGCTTACTTTAAAATGATCATAACTCCTTAAATATTTTAATCGCAGTTTCTTAAAGAGGAAATATAGCTTACTTTAAAATGATCATAACTCCTTAAATATTGACATTTCGGGGTTTTTAGCATCATTTTAATCGCAGTTATTGAAAGAGGAAAAATAGTTTATTTTAAAATGCTCATAACTCCTTAAGTATTGACATTTCGGGGTTTTTAGCATCATTTTAATCGCAGTTTCTTGAAGAGGAAAAATAGCTTATTTTAAAATGCTCATAACTCCTTCAATATTGACATTTCGGGGTTTTTAGCATCATTTTAATCGCACTTTCTTAAAGAGGAAAAATAGCTTATTTTAAAATGCTCATAACTCCTTAAATATTGACATTTCGGGGTTTTTAGCATCATTTTAATCGCACTTTCTTAAAGAGGAAAATAGCTTATTTTAAAATGCTCATAACTCCTTCAATATTGACATTTCGGGGTTTTTAGCATCATTTTAATCGCACTTTCTTAAAGAGGAAAAATAGCTTATTTAAAATGCTCATACTCCTTAAATATTGACATTTCGGGGTTTTTAGCATCATTTTGTTCGCAGTTATTGAAATAGGAAAAATAGCTTATGCTCATAACTCCTTAAGTATTGACATTTCGGGGTTTTTAGCATCATTTTAATCGCAGTTTCTTAAAGAGGAAAAATAGCTTATTTTAAAATGCTCATAACTCATTAAATATTGACATTTCGGGTTTTTAGCATAATTTTAATCGCAGTTTCTTAAAGAGGAAAAATAGCTTATTTTAAAATGCTCATAACTCCTTAAGTATTGACATTTCGGGGTTTTAGCATCATTTAATCGCAGTTTCTTAAAGAGGAAAAATAGCTTATTTCAAAATGCTCATAACTCTTTAATATTGACATTTCGGGGTTTTTAGCATCATTTTAATCGCAGTTTCTTAAAAAGGAAAAATAGCTTATTTAAAATGCTCATAACTCATTAATATTGACATTTCGGGGTTTTTAGCATCATTTAATCGCAGTTTCTTAAAGAGGAAAAATAGCTTATTTTAAAATGCTTATAACTCCTTAAATATTGACATTTCGGGGTTTTTAGCATCATTTTGTTCGCAGTTATTGAAATAGGAAAAATAGCTTATGCTCATAACTCCTTAAGTATTGACATTTCGGGGTTTTAGCATCATTTTAATCGCAGTTTCTTAAAGAGGAAAAATAGCTTATTTTAAAATGCTCATAACTCATTAAATATTGACATTTCGGGGTTTTAGCATCATTTTAATCGCAGTTTCTTAAAGAGGAAAAATAGCTTATTTTAAAATGATCATAACTCCTTAAATATTGACATTTCGGGGATTTTAGCATCATTTTAAATCGCAGTTATTGAAAGAGGAAAATAGCTTATTTAAAATGCTCATAACTCCTTAGGTATTGACATTTCGGGGTTTTTAGCATCATTTTAATCGCAGTTTCTTAAAGAGGAAAAATAGCTTATTTTAAATGCTCATAACTCCTTAAATATTGACATTTTGGGGTTTTTAGCATCATTTTGATCGCAGTTATTGAAAGAGGAAAAATAGCTTATTTTAAAGTGCTCATAACTCCTAAAATACAGATATTTCGGGGATTTTAGCATCATTTTAATCGCAGTTATTGAAAGAGGAAAAATAGCTTATTTTAAAATGCTCATAACTCCTTAAATATCGACATTTCGGGGTTTTTAGCATAATTTTAATCGCAGTTTCTTAAAGAGGAAAATAGCTTATTTTAAAATGCTCATAACTCCTTAAATATTGAGATTTCGGGGTTTTTAGCTTCATTTTAATCGCAGTTTCTTAATGAGGAAAAATAGGTTATTTTAAAATGCTCATAACTCCTTAAATATTGACATTTCGGGGTTTTTAGCATCATTTTAATCGCAGTTATTGAAAGAGGAAAAATAGCTTATTTAAAATGCTCATAACTCCTTAAATATTGACATTTCGGCGTTTTTAGCGTCATTTTGATCGCAGTTATTGAAATAGGAAAAATAGCTTATTTTAAAATGCTCATAACTCCTTAAATATTGACATTTCGGGGTTTTAAGCATCATTTTAATCGCAGTTTCTTAAAGAGGAAAAATAGTGTATTTTAAAATGCTCATAACGCCTTAAATATTGACATTTCGGGGTTTTTAACATTACTTTAATCGCAGTTTCTTAAAGAGGAAAAATATCTTATTTTAAAATGCTCATAACTCCTTAAATATTGACATTTCGGGTTTTTTAGCATAATATTAATCTCAGTTTCTTAAAGAGGAAAAATAGCTTATTTTAAAATGCTCTTAACTCCTTAAATATTTACATTTCGGGGTTTTTAGCATCATTTTAATCGCAGTTATTGAAAGAGGAAAAATAGCTTATTTTAAAATGCTCATAACTCCTTAAATATTGACATTTCGGGGTTTTTAGCATCATTTTCATCGCAGTTCCTTAAAGAGGAAAAATAGCTTATTTTAAAATGCACATAACTCCTTAAATATTGACATTTCGGGGTTTTAGCATCATTTAATCGCAGTTTCTTAAAGAGGAAAAATAGCTTATTTTAAAATGCTCATAACTCCTTAAATATTGACATTTCGGGGATTTTTAGCATCATTTTAATCGCAGTTTCTTAAAGAGGAAAAATAGCTTATTTTAAAATGCTCATAACTCCTTAAATATTGACATTTCGGGGATTTTTAGCATCATTTTAATCGCAGTTATTGAAAGATGAAAAATAGCTTATTTTAAAATGCTCATAACTCCTTAAATATTGACATTTCGGGGTTTTTAGCATCATTTCAATCGCAGTTATTGAAAGGGGAAAAATAGCTTATTTTAAAATGCTCATAACTCCTTAAATATTGACATTTCGGGGTTTTTAGCATCATTTTAATCGCAGTTTCTTAAAGAGGAAAAATAGCTTATTTTAAAATACTCATAACTCCTTAAATATTGACATTTCGGGGTTTTTAGCATAATTTTAATCGCAGTTTCTTAAAGAGGAAAAATAGCTTATTTAAAATGCTCATAACTCCTTAAATATTGACATTTCGGGGTTTTTAGCATCATTTTAATCGCATTTATTGAAAGAGGAAAAATAGCTTATTTTAAAATGCTCATAACTCCTTAAATGTTGACATTTCGGGGTTTTTAGCATCATTTTCATCGCAGTTCCTTAAAGAGGAAAAATAGCTTATTTTAAAATGCACATAACTCCTTAAATATTGACATTTCGGGGTTTTAGCATAATTTTAATCGCAGTTTCTTAAAGAGGAAAAATAGCTTATTTTAAAATGCACATAACTCCTTAAATATTGACATTTCGGGGATTTTAGCATAATTTTAATCGCAGTTTCTTAAAGAGGAAAAATAGCTTATTTTAAAATGCTCATAACTCCTTAAATATTGACATTTCGGGGTTTTTAGCATCATTTTCATCACAGTTCCTTAAAGGGGAAAAATAGCTTATTTTAAAATGCTCATAACTCCTTAAATATTGACATTTCGGGGTTTTTAGCATCATTTTAATCGCAGTTTCTTAAAGAGGAAAAATAGCTTATTTTAAAATACTCATAACTCCTTAAATATTGACATTTCGGGTTTTTAGCATAATTTTAATCGCAGTTTCTTAAAGAGGAAAAATAGCTTATTTTAAAATGCACATAACTCCTTAAATATTGACATTTCGGGGTTTTTAGCATAATTTTAATCGCAGTTTCTTAAAGAGGAAAAATAGCTTATTTTAAAATGCACATAACTCCTTAAATATTGACATTTCGGGGTTTTTAGCATCATTTTAATCGCAGTTTCTTAAAGAGGAAAAATAGCTTATTTTAAAATGCTCATAACTCCATAAATATTGACATTTCGGGGTTTTAAGCATCATTTTAATCGCAGTTTCTTAAAGAGGAAAAATAGTTTATTTTAAAATGCTCATAACGCCTTAAATATTGACATTTCGGGGTTTTTAACATCACTTTAATCGCAGTTTCTTAAAGAGGAAAAATAGCTTATTTTAAAATGCTCATAACTCCTTAAATATTGACATTTCGGGTTTTTTAGCATCATTTTAATCGCAGTTTCTTAAAGAGGAAAAATAGCTTATTTTAAAATGCTCATAACTCCTTAAATATTGACATTTCGGGGTTTTTAGCATCATTTTGATTGCAGTTATTGAAATAGGAAAAATAGCTTATTTTACTATGCTCATAACTCCTTAAATATTGACATTTCGGAGTTTTTAGCATCATTTTAATCGCAGTTTCTTAAAGAGGAAGAATAGCTTATTTTAAAATGCTCATAACTCCTTAAATATTGACATTTCGGGGTTTTAGCATCACTTTAATCGCAGTTTCTTAAAGAGGATAAATAGCTTATTTTAAAATGCTCATAACTCCTTAAATATTGATATTTCGGGGTTTTTAGCATCATTTTAATCGCAGTTTCTTAAAGAGGAAAAATAGCTTATTTTAAAATGCTCATAACTCCTTAAATATTGACATTTCGGGGTTTTTAGCATCATTTTGATCGCAGTTATTGAAAGAGGAAAAATAGCTTATTTTAAAATGCTCATAACTCCTTAAATATTGACATTTCGGGGTTTTTAGCATCATTTTAATCGCAGTTATTGAAAGAGGAAAAATAGCTTATTTTAAAATGCTCATAACTCCTTAAATATTGGCATTTCGGGGTTTTTAGCATCATTTTAATCGCAGTTTCTTAAAGAGGAAAAATAGCTTATTTTAAAATGCTCATAACTCCTTAAATATTGACATTTCGGGGTTTTTAGCATCACTTTGATCGCAGTTATTGAAATAGGAAAAATGGCTTATTTTCAAA
This sequence comes from Musca domestica, assembly GCF_030504385.1. NCBI lineage: Eukaryota > Metazoa > Arthropoda > Insecta > Diptera > Muscidae > Musca > Musca domestica. Next base: position 21,316,030 of record NW_026712299.1, read on the forward strand.
TGCTCATAAACTCCTTAAATATTGACATTTCGGGGTTTTTAGCATCATTTTAATCGCAGTTTCTTAAAGAGGAAAAATAGCTTATTTTAAAATGCTCATAACTCCTTAAATATTGATATTTCGGGGTTTTTAGCATCATTTAAATCGCAGTTTCTTAAAGAGGAAAAAATAGCTTATTTTAAAATGCTCATAACTCCTTAATATTGACATTTCGGGTTTTTAGCATCATTTTAATCGCAGTTATTGAAAAAGGAAAAATAGCTTATTTTAAAATGCTCATAACTCCTTAAATATTGACATTTCGGGGTTTTTAGCATCATTTTAATCGCAGTTCCTTAAAGAGGAAAAATAGCTTATTTTAAAATGCTCATAACTCCTTAAATATTGACATTTCGGGACTTTTAGCATTATTTTAATCGCAGTTTCTTAAAGAGGAAAAATAGCTTATTTTAAAATGCTCATAACTCCTTAAATATTTACATTTCTGGGATTTTAGCATCATTTTAATCGCAGGTATTGAAAGAGGAAAGATAGTTTATTTTAAAATGCTCATAACTCCTTAAATATTGACATTTCGGGGTTTTTAGCATCACTTCAATCGCAGTTATTGAAAGGGGAAAAATAGCTTATTTTAAAATGCTCATAACTCCTTAAATATTGACATTTCGGGGTTTTAGCATCATTTTAATCGCAGTTTCTTAAAGAGGAAAAATAGCTTATTTTAAAATGCTCATAACTCCTTAAATATTGACATTTCGGGGCTTTTAGCATCATTTTAATCGCAGTTATTGAAATAGGAAAAATAGCTTATTTTCAAATGCTCATAACTCCTTAAGTATTGACATTTCGGGGTTTTTAGCATCATTTTAATCGCAGTTTCTTAAGAGGAAAAATAGCTTATTTTAAAATGCTCATAACTCCTTAAATATTGACATTTCGGGGTTTTTAGCATCACTTTGATCGCAGTTATTGAAATAGGAAAAATAGCTTATTTTCAAATGCTCATAACTCCTTAAGTATTGACATTTCGGGGTTTTTAGCATCATTTTAATCGCAGTTTCTTAAAGAGGAAAAATAGCTTATTTTAAAATGCTCATAACTCCTTAAATATTGATATTTCGGGGTTGTTAGCATCATTTTAATCGCAGTTTCTTAAAGAGGAAAAATAGCTTATTTTAAAATGCTCATAACTCCTTAAATATTGACATTTCGGGGTTTTAGCATCACTTTGATCGCAGTTATTGAAATAGGAAAAATAGCTTATTTTCAAATGCTCATAACTCCTTAAGTATTGACATTTCGGGGTTTTTAGCATCATTTTAATCGCAGTTATTGAAAGAGGAAAAATAGTTTATTTTAAAATGCTCATAACTCCTTAAATATTGACATTTCGGGGTTTTTAGCATCATTTTAATCGCAGTTATTGAAAGAGGAAAAATAGTTTATTTTAAAATGCTCATAACTCCTTAAATATTGACATTTCGGGGTTTTTAGCATCATTTTAATCGCAGTTTCTTAAAGAGGAAAATAGCTTATTTCAAAATGCTCATAACTCCTTAAATATTGACATTTCGGGGTTTTTAGCATCATTTTAATCGCAGTTTCTTAAGAGGAAAATAGCTTATTTTAAAATGCTCATAACTCCTTAAATATTGACATTCGGGGTTTTTTAGCATCATTTTAATCGCACTTTCTTAAAGAGGAAAAATAGCTTATTTTAAAATGCTCATAACTCCTTAAATATTGACATTTCGGGGATTTTAGCATCATTTTAATCGCAGTTATTGAAAGAGGAAAAATAGTTTATTTAAAATGCTCATAACTCCTTAAATATTGACATTTCGGGGCTTTTAGCAATATTGACATTTCGGGGTTTTTAGCATCATTTTAATCGCAGTTATTGAAAGAGGAAAAATAGTTTATTTAAAATGCTCATAACTCCTTAATATTGATATTTCGGGGTTTTTTAGCATCATTTTAATCGCAGTTTCTTAAAGAGGAAAATAGCTTATTTCAAAATGCTCATAACTCCTTAAATATTGACATTTCGGGGTTTTTAGCATCATTTTAATCGCAGTCTCTTAAAGAGGAAAACTAGCTTATTTTAAAATGCTCATAACTTCTTAGATATGTCATTTCGGGGTTGTTTATCATCATTTTAATCGCAGTTTCTTAAAGAGGAAAAAATAGCTTATTTAAAATGCTCATAACTCCTTAATATTGACATTTCGGGGTTTTAGCATCATTTTAATCGCAGTTATTGAAAGAGGAAAAATAGTTTATTTTAAAATGCTCATAACTCCTTAAATATTGACATTTCGTGGTTTTTAGCATCATTTTGATCGCAGTTATTGAAAGAGGAAAAATAGCTTATTTTAAAATGCTCATAACTACTTAAATATTGACATTTCGGGGTTTTTAGCATTATTTTAATCGCAGTTTCTTAAAGAGAAAAAATAGCTTATTTGAAAATGCTCATAACTCCTTAAATATTGACATTTCGGGGATTTTAGCATCATTTTAATCGCAGTTATTGAAAGAGGAAAAATAGCTTATTTAAAAAATGCTCATAACTCCTTAAATATTGACATTTCGGGTTTTTAGCATCATTTTAATCGCAGTTTCTAAAGAGGAAAAATAGCTTATTTTAAAATGCTCATAACTCCTTAAATATTGACATTTCGGGGTTTTAGCATCATTTTAATCGCAGTTTCTTAAAGAGGAAAAATAGCTTATTTTAAAATACTCATAACTCCTTAAATATTGACATTTCCGGGTTTTAGCATCATTTTAATCGCAGTTTCTTAAAGAGGAAAAATAGCTTATTTTAAAATGCTCATAACTCCTTAAATATTGACATTTCGGGGTTTTTAGCATCATTTTAATCGCAGTTCTTAAAGAGGAAAAATAGGTTATTTTAAAATGCTCATGACTCTTAAATATTGATATTTCGGGGTTTTTAGCATCATTTAATCGCATTTATTGAAAGAGGAAAATAGCTCATTTTAAAATGCTCACAACTCCTTTAATATTGACATTTCGGGTTTTTTAGCATCATTTAATCGCAGTTTCTTAAAGAGGAAAAATAGCTTATTTTAAAATGCTCATAACTCCTTAAATATTGACATTTCGGGGTTTTTAGCATAATTTTAATCGCAGTTCTTACAGAGGAAAAATAGCTTTATTTTAAAATGCTAATAACTCCTTAAATATTGACATTTCGGGGTTTTTAGCATCATTTTAATCGCAGTTATTGAAAGAGGAAAAATAGTTTATTTAAATGCTCATAACTCCCTTAAATATTGATATTTCGGGTTTTTTAGCATTCATTTAATCGCAGTTATTGAAAGAGGAAAAATAGTTTATTTAAAATGCTCATAACTCCTTAAATATTACATTCGGGTTTTTAGCATCATTTTAATCGCAGTTTCTTAAAGAAGAAAAATAGCTTATTTTAAATGCTCATCTCCTTAAATATTGACATTTCGGGGTTTTAGCATCATTTTAATCGCAGTTTCTTAAAGAGGAAAAAGCTTATTTTAAAATGCTCATAACTCCTTAAATATTGACATTTCGGGGTTTTAGCATCATTTAATCGCAGTTATTGAAGAGGAAAATAGCTTATTTTAAAATGCTCATAACTCCTTAAATATTGACATTTCGGGGTTTTTAGAGCATCATTTTAATCGCAGTTTTTAAAGAGGAAAAAGCTTATTTTAAAATGCTCATAACTCCTTAAATATTGACATTTCGGGGTTTTTAGCATCATTTTAATCGCAGTTTCTTAAAGAGGAAAAATAGCTTATTTTAAAATGCTCATAACTCCTTAAATATTGACATTTCGGGGTTTTAGCATCATTTTAATCGCAGTTTCTAAAGAGGAAAAATAGCTTATTTTAAAATGCTCATACTCCTTAAATATTGACATTTCGGGGTTTTAGTATCATTTTAATCGCAGTTATTGAAAGAGGAAAAATAGTTTATTTTACAATGCTCATAACGCCTAAATATTGACATTTCGGGGATTTTAAGCATCATTTTAATCGCAGTTTCTTAATAGAGGAAAAATAGCTTTATTTAAAATGCTCATAACTCCTTAAATATTGACATTTCGGGTTTTAGCATCATTTTAATCGCAGTTATTGAAAGAGGAAAAATAGTTTATTTTAAAATGCTCATAACTCCTTATATATTGACATTTCGGGGTTTTTAGCATCATTTTAATCGCAGTTATTGAAAGAGGAAAAATAGTTTATTTTAAAATGCTCATAACTCCTTAAATATTGACATTTCCGGGGTTTTTAGCATCATTTTAAATCGCAGTTATTGAAGAGGAAAATAGCTTATTTTAAAATGCTCATAACTCCTTAAATATTGACATTTCGGGGTTTTAGCATCATTTTAATCGCAGTTTCTTAAAGAGGAAAAATAGCTTATTTTAAAATGCTCATAACTCCTTAAATATTGACATTTCGGGGTTTTAAGCATCATTTTAATCGCAGTTCTTAAAGAGGAAAAATAGCTTATTTTAAAATGCTCATAACTCCTTAAATATTGACATTCGGGGGTTTTTAGCATCATTTTAATCGCAGTTTCTTAAAGAGGAAAAATAGCTTATTTTAAATGCTCATAACTCCTTAAATATTGACATTCGGGGTTTTAGCATCATTTTAATCGCAGTTTCTTAAAGAGGAAAAATAGCTTATTTTAAAATGCTGATTAACTCCTTAAATATTGACATTTCGGGGTTTTAGCATCATTTTAATCGCAGTTTCTTAAAAGAGGAAAAATAGCTTATTTTAAATGCTCATAACTCCTTAATATTGACATTTCGGGGTTTTAGCATCATTTTAATCGCAGTTTCTTAAGAGGAAAAATAGCTTTTTTAAAATGCTCATAACTCCTTAAATATTGACATTTCGGGGTTTTTTAGCATCATTTTAATCGCAGTTTCTTAAAGATGAAAAATAGCTTATTTCAAAATGCTCATAACTCCTAAATGTTGACATTTCGGGGTTTTAGCATAATTTTAATCGCAGTTTCTTAAGAGGAAAAAATAGCTTAATTTAAAATGCTCATAACTCCTTAAATATTGACATTTCGGGGTTTTTAGGATCATTTTAATCGCAGTTTCCTTAAAGAGAAAAATAGCTTTTTTTAAAATGCTCATAAACTCCGTAAATATTGACATTTCGGGGTTTTTAGCATCATTTTAATCCCGCAGTTTCTTAAAGAGGAAAAATAGCTTAGTTTAAAATGCTCCATAACTCCTTAAATATTGACATTTCGGGGTTTTTAAGCATCATTTTAATCGCAGTTTCTTAAAGAGGAAAATAGCTTATTTTAAACTGCTCATAACTCCTTAAATATTGACATTTCGGGGTTTTTTAGCATCATTTTAATCGCAGTTTCTTAAAGAGGAAAAATAGCTTATTTTAAAATGCTCATAACTCCTTAAATATTGACATTTCGGGGTTTTTAGCATCATTTAATCGCAGTTTCTTAAAGAGGAAAAAATAGCTATTTTAAAATGCTCATAACTCCTTAATATTGACATTTCGGGTTTTTTAGCATCATTTTAATCGCATTTCTTAGAGGAAAATAGCTTATTTTAAAATGCTCATAACTCCTTATATTGACATTTCGGGTTTTTAGCATCATTTTAATCGCAGTTTCTTAAAGAGGAAAATAGCTTATTTTAAAATGCTCATAACTCCTTAATATTGACATTTCGGTTTTTAGCATCATTTTAATCGCAGTTTCTTAAGAGGAAAAATCTTATTTTAAATGCTCATAACTCCTTAATATTGACATTTCGGGGTTTTTAGCATCATTTTAATCGCAGTTATTGAAAGAGGAAAAATAGCTTATTTTAAAATGCTCATAACTCCTTAAATATTGACATTTCGGGGTTTTTAGCATCATTTTAATCGCAGTTTCTAAAGAGGAAAATAGCTTATTTTAAAATGCTCATAACTCCTTAAATATTGACATTTCGGGGTTTTTAGCATCATTTTAATCGCAGTTTCTTAAAAGGAAAAATAGCTTATTTTAAAATGCTCATAACTCCTTAAATATTGACATTTCGGGTTTTTAGCATCATTTTAATCGCAGTTTCTTAAGAGGGAAAATAGCTTATTTTAAAATGCTCATAACTCCTTAAATATTGACATTTCGGGGTTTTTAGCATCATTTTAATCGCAGTTTCTTAAGGAAAATAGCTTATTTTAAAATGCTCATAACTCCTTAAATATTGACATTTCGGGGTTTTAGCATCATTTTAATCGCAGTTTCTTGAAAGAGGAAAATAGCTTATTTTAAAATGCTCATAACTCCTTAAATATTGACATTTCGGGGTTTTTAGCATCATTTTAATCGCAGTTCTTAAAGAGGAAAATAGCTTATTTTAAAATGCTCATAACTCCTTAAATATTGACATTTCGGGGTTTTTAGCATCATTTTAATCGCAGTTTTAAAAGAGGAAAAATAGCTTATTTTAAAATGCTCATAACTCCTTAAATATTGACATTTCGGGTTTTTAGCATCATTTTAATCGCAGTTTCTTAAAGAGGAAAATAGCTTTTTTTAAAATGCTCATAACTCCTTAAATATTGACATTTCGGGGTTTTAGCATCATTTTAATCGCAGTTTCTTAAAGAGGAAAATAGCTTATTTTAAAATGCTCATAACTCCTTAATATTGACATTTCGGGGTTTTTAGCATCATTTTAATCGCAGTTATTAAAGAGGAAAATAGCTTATTTAAAATGCTCATAACTCCTTAATATTGACATTTCGGGGTTTTTAGCATCATTTTAATCGCAGTTTCTTAAAGAGGAAAAATAGCTTATTTTAAAATGCTCATACTCCTTAAATATTGACATTTCGGGTTTTTAGCATCATTTTAATCGCAGTTTCTTAAAGAGGAAAATAGCTTATTTTAAATGCTCATAACTCCTTAAATATTGACATTTCGGGGTTTTTAGCATCATTTTAATCGCAGTTTCTTAAAGAGGAAAAATAGCTTATTTTAAAATGCTCATAACTCCTTAAATATTGACATTTCGGGGTTTTAGAGCATCATTTTAATCGCAGTTTCTTAAAGAGGAAAAATAGCTTATTTTAAAATGCTCATAACTCCTTAAATATTGACATTTCGGGGTTTTTAGCATCATTTTAATCGCAGTTTCTTAAAGAGGAAAATAGCTTATTTTAAAATGCTCATAACTCCTTAAATATTGACATTCGGGTTTTTAGCATCATTTTAATCGCAGTTTCTTAAAGAGGAAAAAGCTTATTTTAAAATGCTCATAACTCCTTAAATATTGACATTTCGGGTTTTTAGCATCATTTTAATCGCAGTTTCTTAAAGAGGAAAATAGCTTATTTTAAAATGCTCATAACTCCTTAAATAGACATTTCGGGGTTTTTAGCATCATTTTAATCGCAGTTTCTTAAAGAGGAAAATAGCTTATTTTAAAATGCTCATAACTCCTTAAATATTGACATTTCGGGGTTTTTAGCATCATTTTAATCGCAGTTTTTAAAGGAAAAATAGCTTATTTTAAAATGCTCATACTCCTTGAATGTTTTAGCATCATTTTAATCGCAGTTTTTAAGAGGAAAAATAGCTTATTTTAAATGCTCATAAACTCCTTAAATATTGACATTTCGGGGTTTTTAGCATCATTTTAATCGCAGTTATTAAAGAGGAAAAATAGCTTATTTTAAAATGCTCATAACTCCTTAAATATTGACATTTCGGGTTTTTTAGCATCATTTTAATCGAGCTTCTTTAAAGAGGAAAAATTAGCCTTCTTTAAAATGCTCATAACTCCTTAAATATGACATTTCGGGGTTTTAGCATCATTTTAATCGCAGTTTCTTAAAGAGGAAAAATAGCTTATTTTAAAATGCTCATAACTCCTTAATATTGACATTTCGGGGATTTTAGCATCATTTTATCGCAGTTATTGAAAGAGGAAAATAGCTTATTTTAAAATGCTCATAACTCCTTAAATATTGACATTTCGGGGTTTTTAGCATCATTTTAATCGCAGTTTCTTTAAAGAGGAAAAATAGCTTATTTTAAAATGCTCATAAATCCCTTAAATATTGACATTTCGGGTTTTTTAGCATCATTTTAATATCGCAGTTTCTTACTCGGAAAAATAGCTTATTTAAAATGCTCATAACTCCTTAAATATTGACATTTCGGGGTTTTTAGCATCATTTAATCGCATTTCTTAAAGAGGAAATATCTTATTTTAAAATGCTCATAACTCCTTAAATATTGACATTTCGGGTTTTTTTAGCATCATTTTAATCGCAGTTATCTTAAAGAGAAAATAGCTTATTTTTAAAATGCTCATACCTCCTTAAATATTGACATTTCGGGATTTTTAGCATCATTTTAATCGCATTTCTTAAAGAGGAAAAATAGCTTATTTTAAATGCTCATAACTCCTTAAATATTGACATTTCGGGGTTTTTTTAGCATCATTTTATCGCAGTTTTTCTTAAAGAAAAAATAGCTATTTTAAAATGCTCATAACTCCTTAAATATTGACATTTCGGGGTTTAGCATCATTTTAAATCGCAGTTTCTTAAAGAGGAAAAATAGCTTATTTTAAAATGCTCATAACCCCTTAAATTTGACATTTCGGGTTTTTAGCATCATTTTAATCGCAGTTTCTTAAAGGAGGAAAAATAGCTTATTTAAAATGCTCATAACTCCTTAAATATTGACATTTCGGGGTTTTTTAGCATCATTTAATCGCAGTTCTTAAAGAGGAAAAATAGCTTATTTTAAATGCTCATAACTCCTTACATATTGACATTTCGGGTTTTTAGCATCATTTTAATCGCCGTTTCTTAAAGCGAAAAAATAGCTTATTTTAAAATGCTCATAACTCCTTAAAATTGACATTTCGGGGTTTTTGCATCATTTTAATCGCAGTTTCTTAAAGAGGAAAAATAGCTTATTTTAAAATGCTCATAACATCTTAAATTTGACATTTCGGGGATTTTTAGCATCATTTTAATGGCAGTTATTGACAGAGAAAAATGGCTTATTTTAAAATGCTCATAACTCCTAAATATTGACATTCGGGTTTTTAGCATCATGTTAATCGCAGTTTCTTAAAGAGGAAAAAGCCTTATTTTAAAATGCTCAGAACTCCTTAATATTGACATTTCGGGGTTTTTAGCATCATTTTAATCGCAGTTTTCTTAAAGAAGAGGAAATAGCTTATTTTAAAATGCTCATAAACTCCTTAAATATTGACATTTCGCGGTTTTTAGCATCATTTTAATCGCAGTTTCTTAAAGAGAAAAATAGCTTATTTTAAAATGCTCATAACTCCTTAAATTTGACATTTCGGGTTTTTTAGCATCATTTTAATGCAGTTATGAAAAGAGGAAATAGCTTTTTTAAAATGCTCATAACTCCTAAATATTGACATTTCGTCGGGTGTTTTAGCATCATTTTAATCGCAGTTTCTCAAAGAGGAAAAATAGCTTTTTTAAAATGCTCATCACTCCTTAAATATTGACATTTCGGGATTTTTTAGCATCATTTTAATCGCAGTTTCTTAAAGAGGAAAAAATAGGTATTTTAAATGCTCATAACTCCTTAATATTGACATTTCGCGGTTTTTAGCATCACTTTAATCGCAGTTTCTTAAGAGGAAAAATAGCTTATTTAAAATGCTCATAACTCCTTAAATATTGACATTTCGGGGTTTTTAGCATCATTTTAATCGCAGTTTCTTAAAGAGGAAAAAGAGCTTATTTTAAAATGCTCATAACTCCTTAAATATTGACATTCGGGGTTTTTAGCATCATTTAATCGCAGTTTCTTAAAGAGGAAAAATAGCTTATTTTAAAATGTCTAAACTCCTTAATATGACATTTCGGGGATTTTAGCATCATTTTAATCGCAGTTATTGAAAGAGGAAAAATAGCGTATTTTAAAATGCTCATAACTCCTTAAATATTGACATTTCTGGGATTTTAGCATCATTTAATCGCAGTTCTTAAAGAGGAAAAATAGCTTATTTTAAAATGCTCATAACTCCTTAATATTGACATTTCGGGTGTTTTTAGCATCATTTTAATCGCAGTTTCTTAAAGAGGAAAAATAGCTTATTTTAAAATGCTCTAACTCCTTAAATATTGACATTGGGGATTTTTAGCATCATTTTAATCGCAGTTTCTTAAAGAGGAAAAATAGCTTATTTTAAAATGCTCATAAATCTTAAATATTGACATTTCGGGGATTTTGCATCATTTTAATGGCAGTTATTGAAAGAGGAAAAATAGCTTATTTAAATGCTCATAACTCCTTAAATATTGACATTTCGGGGTTTTCAGCATCATTTTAATCGCAGTTTCTTAAAGAGGAAAAATAGCTTATTTTAAATGCTCATAACTCCTTAAATATTGACATTTCGGGATTTTTAGCATCATTTTAATCGCAGGTTTCTTAAAGAGGAAAAATAGGCTTATTTTAAATGCTCATAACTCCTAAATATTGACATTTCGGGGTTTTTAGCATCATTTTAATCGCAGTTTCTTAAAGAGGAAAATAGGCTTATTTCAAAATGCTCATAACTCCTTAAATATTGACATTTCGGGGCTTTTAGCATCATTTTAATCGCAGTTTCTTAAAGAGGAAAAATAGCTTATTTTAAAATGCTCATAACTCCTTAAATATTGACATTTCGCGGTCTTTAGCATCATTTTAATCGCAGTTTCTTAAAGAGGAAAAATAGCTTATTTTAAAATGCTCATAACTCCTTAAATATTGACATTTCGGGGTTTTTAGCATCATTTTAATCGCAGTTTCTTAAAGAGGAAAAATAGCTATTTTTAAAATGCTCATAACTCCTTAAATATTGACATTTCGGGGTTTTTAGCATCATTTTAATCGCAGTTTCTTAAAGAGGAAAAATAGCTTATTTTAAAATGCTCATAACTCCTTAAATATGACATTTCGGGGTTTTTTAGCTATCATTTTAATCGCAGTTTCTTAAAGAGGAAAAATAGCTTATTTTAAATGCTCCATAACTCCTTAAATATTGACATTCGCGGTCTTTAGCATCATTTTAATCGCAGTTTCTTAAAGAGGAAAATAGCTTATTTAAAATGACTTTCGGATTTTTAGCATCATTTTAATCGCAGTTTCTTAAAGAGGAAAAATAGCTTATTTTTAAAATGCCTCATAACTCCTTAAATATTGACATTTCGGGGATTTTAGCATCATTTTAATCGCCAGTTAGTTGAAAGAGGAAACTAGCTTATTTTAAAATGATCATAACTCCTTTAAATATGACATTCGGGGTTTTAGCATCATTTTAATCGCAGTTTCTTAAAGAGGAAAAATAGCTTATTTTAAATGCTCATAACTCCTTAAATATTGAACATTTCGGGCGTTTTTTTAGCATCATTTTAATCGCAGTTTCTTAAAGAGGAAAAACAGCTTATTTTAAAATGCTCATAACTCCTTAAATATTGACATTTCAGGATTTTTAGCATCATTTAATCGCAGTTTCTTAAAGACGAAAAATAGCTTATTTTAAAATGCTCATAACTCCTTAAATATTGACATTTCGGGGTTTTTAGCATCATTTTAATCGCAGTTTCTTAAAGAGGAAAAATAGCTTATTTAAAATGCTCATAACTCCTTAAATATTGACATTTCGGGATTTTTTAGCATCATTTTAATCGCAGTTTCTTAAAGAGGAAAAATAGCTTATTTTAAAATGCTGATAACTCCTTATATATTGACATTTCGGGGTTTTTAGCATCATTTTAATCGCAGTTTCTTAAAGAGGAAAAATAGCTTATTTTAAAATGCTCATAACTCCTTAATATTGACATTTCGGGGTTTTTAGCATCATTTGAATCGCAGTTTCTTAAAGAGGAAAACAGCTTATTTTAAAATGCTCATAACTCCTTAAATATTGACATTTCGGGGTTTTTAGCATCATTTTAATGGCAGTTATTGAAAGAGGAAAAGCAGCTTATTTTAAAATGCTCATAACTCCTTAAATATTGACATTTCGGGGATTTTAGCATCATTTTAATGGCAGTTATTGAAAGAGGAAAATATCTTATTTTAAAATGCTCATAACTCCTTAAATATTGACATTTCGGGGTTTTTAGCATCATTTTAATCGCAGTTTCTTAAAGAGGAAAAATAGCTTATTTTAAAATTCTCATAACTCCTTAATATTGACATTTCGAGGTTTTTAGCATCATTTTAATCGCAGTTATTGAAAGAGGAAAAATAGCTTATTTTAAAATGCTCATAACTCCTTAAATATTGACATTTCCGGGTTTTTAGCATCATTTTAATCGCAGTTTCTTAAAGAGGAAAAATATCTTATTTTAAAATGCTCATAACTCCGTAAATATTGACAATTCGGGGTTTTTAGCATCATTTTGATCTCAGTTATTGAAAGAGGAAAAATATCTTATTTTAAAATGCTCGTAAACTCCTTAATGTTGAGATTTCGGTGATTTTAGCATCATTTTAATCACAGTTATTGAAAGGGGAAAAATAGCTTATTTTAAAATGCTCATAACTCCTTAATTATTGACGGGGTTTTTAGCATCATTTTAATCGCAGTTTCTTAAAGAGGAAAGATAGCTTATTTTTAAAATGCTCATAACTCCGTAAATATTGACAATTCGGGGTTTTTAGCATCATTTTGATCGCAGTTTCTTAAAGAGGAAAAATATATTATTTTAAATGCTCGTAACTCCTTAAATGTTGAGATTTCGGTGATTTTAGCATCATTTTAATCGCAGTTAGTGAAAGAGGAAAAATAGCTTATTTTAAAATGCTCATAACTCCTTAAATATTGACATTTCGGGGTTTTTAGCATCATTTTAATCGCAGTTTCTTAAAGAGGAAAAATAGCTTATTTTAAAATGCTCATAACTCCGTAAATATTGACAATTCGGGTTTTTAGCATCATTTTGATCTCAGTTATTGAAAGAGGAAAAATATATTATTTTAAAATGCTCGTAACTCCTTAAATGTTGAGATTTCGGTGATTTTAGCATCATTTTAATCGCAGTTAGTGAAAGAGGAAAAATAGCTTATTTTAAAATGCTCATAACTCCTTAAATATTGACATTTCGGGGTTTTTAGCATCATTTTAATCGCAGTTTCTTAAAGAGGAAAAATAGCTTATTTTAAAATGCTCATAACTCCTTAAATATTGACATTTCGGGGTTTTTAGCATCATTTTAATCGCAGTTTCTTAAAGAGGAAAAACAGCTTATTTTAAAATGCTCATAACTCCTTAAATATTGACATTTCGGGATTTTAGCATCATTTAATCGCAGTTTCTTAAAGAGGAAAAATAGCTTATTTTAAAATGCTCATAACTCCTTAAATGTTGAGATTTCGGTGATTTTAGCATCATTTTAATCGCAGTTAGTGAAAGAGGAAAATAGCTTATTTTAAAGTGCTCATAACTCCTTAAATATTGACATTTCGGGGTTTTTTAGCATCATTTTAATCGCAGTTTCTTAAAGAGGAAAAACAGCTTATTTTAAAATGCTCATAACTCCTTAAATATTGACATTTCTGGGTTTTTAGCATCATTTTAATCGCAGTTTCTTAAAGAGGAAAAACAGCTTATTTTAAAATGCTCATAACTCCTTAAATATTGACATTTCGGGGTTTTTAGCATCATTTGAATCACAGTTTCTTAAAGAGGAAAAATAGCTTATTTTAAAATGCTCATAACTCCTTAAATATTGACATTTCGGGGTTTTTAGCATCATTTTAATGACAGTTATTGAAAGAGGAAAAATAGCTTATTTTAAAATGCTTATAACTCCTTAAATATTGACATTTCGGGGATTTTAGCATCATTTTAATGGCAGTTATTGAAAGAGGAAAAATAGCATATTTTAAAATGCTCATAACTCCTTAAATATTGACATTTCGGGGTTTTTAGCATCATTTTAATCGCAGTTTCTTAAAGAGGAAAATAGCTTATTTTAAAATGCTCATAACTCCTTAAATATTGACATTTCCGGGTTTTTAGCATCATTTTAATCGCAGTTTCTTAAAGAGGAAAAATAGCTTATTTTAAAATGCTCATAACTCCGTAAATATTGACAATTCGGGGTTTTTAGCATCATTTTGATCTCAGTTATTGAAAGAGGAAAAATATCTTATTTTAAAATGCTCGTAACTCCTTAAATGTTGAGATTTCGGTGATTTTAGCATCATTTAATCACAGTTATTGAAAGGGGAAAAATAGCTTATTTTAAAATGCTCATAACTCCTTAATTATTGACGGGGTTTTTAGCATCATTTTAATCGCAGTTTCTTAAAGAGGAAAGATAGCTTATTTTAAAATGCTCATAACTCCGTAAATATTGACAATTCGGGGTTTTTAGCATCATTTTGATCGCAGTTTCTTAAAGAGGAAAAATATATTATTTTAAAATGCTCGTAACTCCTTAAATGTTGAGATTTCGGTGATTTTAGCATCATTTTAATCGCAGGTAGTGAAAGAGGAAAAATAGCTTATTTTAAAATGCTCATAACTCCTTAAATATTGACATTTCGGGGTTTTTAGCATCATTTAATCGCAGTTTCTTAAAGAGGAAAGATAGCTTATTTTAAAATGCTCATAACTCCGTAAATATTGACAATTCGGGGTTTTTAGCATCATTTTGATCGCAGTTATTGAAAGAGGAAAAATATATTATTTTAAAATGCTCGTAACTCCTTAAATGTTGAGATTTCGGTGATTTTAGCATCATTTTAATCGCAGTTAGTGAAAGAGGAAAAATAGCTTATTTTAAATGCTCATAACTCCTTAAATATTGACATTTCGGGGTTTTTAGCATCATTTTAATCGCAGTTTCTTAAAGAGGAAAAATAGCTTATTTTAAAATGCTCATAACTCCTTAAATATTGACATTTCGGGGTTTTTAGCATCATTTTAATCGCAGTTTCTTAAAGAGGAAAAACAGCTTATTTTAAAATGCTCATAACTCCTTAAATATTGACATTTCGGGATTTTTAGCATCATTTTAATCGCAGTTTCTTAAAGAGGAAAAATAGCTTATTTTAAAATGCTCATAACTCCTTAAATGTTGAGATTTCGGTGATTTTAGCATCATTTTAATCGCAGTTAGTGAAAGAGGAAAAATAGCTTATTTTAAAGTGCTCATAACTCCTTAAATATTGACATTCGGGTTTTTAGCATCATTTTAATCGCAGTTTCTTAAAGAGGAAAAACAGCTTATTTAAAATGCTCATAACTCCTTAAATATTGACATTTCTGGGTTTTTAGCATCATTTTAATCGCAGTTTCTTAAGAGGAAAAACAGCTTATTTAAAATGCTCATAACTCCTTAAATATTGACATTTCGGGGTTTTTAGCATCATTTGAATCACAGTTCTTAAAGAGGAAAAATAGCTTATTTTAAAATGCTCATAACTCCTTAAATATTGACATTTCGGGGTTTTTAGCATCATTTTAATGACAGTTATTGAAGAGGAAAAATAGCTTATTTTAAAATGCTTATAACTCCTTAAATATTGACATTTCGGGGATTTTAGCATCATTTTAATGGCAGTTATTGAAAGAGGAAAAATAGCTTATTTTAAAATGCTCATAACTCCTTAAATATTGACATTTCGGGGTTTTTAGCATCATTTAATCGCAGTTTCTTAAAGAGGAAAAATAGCTTATTTTAAAATTCTCATAACTCCTTAAATATTGACATTTCGAGGTTTTTAGCATCATTTAATTGCAGTTATTGAAAGAGGAAAAATAGCTTATTTTAAAATGCTCATAACTCCTTAAATATTGACATTTCCGGGTTTTTAGCATCATTTAATCGCAGTTTCTTAAAGAGGAAAAATAGCTTATTTTAAAATGCTCATAACTCCGTAAATATTGACAATTCGGGGTTTTTAGCATAATTTTGATCGCAGTTATTGAAAGAGGAAAAATATCTTATTTTAAAATGCTCGTAACTCCTTAAATGTTGAGATTTCGGTGATTTTAGCATCATTTTAATCACAGTTATTGAAAGGGGAAAAATAGCTTATTTTAAAATGCTCATAACTCCTTAATTATTGACGGGGTTTTTAGCATCATTTTAATCGCAGTTTCTTAAAGAGGAAAGATAGCTTATTTTAAAATGCTCATAACTCCTTAAATATTGACATTTCGGGGTTTTTTAGCATCATTTTAATCGCAGTTATTGAAATATTAAAATAGTTTTTTTTAAAGTGCTCATAACTCCTTAAATATTGACATTTCGGGGTTTTTAGCGTCATTTTAATCGCAGTTTCTTAAAGAGGAAAAATAGCTCATTTTAAAATGCTCATAACTCCTTAAATATTGACATTTCGGGGTTTTTAGCATCATTTTAATCGCAGTTTCTTAAAGAGGAAAGATAGCTCATTTTAAAATGCTCATAACTCCTTAAATATTGACATTTCAGGGTTTTTAGCATCATTTTAATCGCAGTTTCTTAAAGAGGAAAAATAGCTTATTTTAAAATGCTCATAACTCCTTAAATATTGACATTTCGGGGTTTTTAGCATCATTTTAATCGCAGTTTCTTAAAGAGGAAAAATAGCTTATTTTAAAATGATCATAACTCCTTAAATATTGACATTTCGGGGTTTCTTAAAGAGGAAAAATAGTTTATTTTAAAGTGCTCATAACTCCTTAAATATTGACATTTCGGGGTTTTTAGCATCATTTTAATCGCAGTTTCTTAAAGAGGAAAAACAGCTTATTTTAAAATGCTCATAACTCCTTAAATATTGACATTTCTGGGTTTTTAGCATCATTTTAATCGCAGTTTCTTAAAGAGGAAAAACAGCTTATTTTAAAATGCTCATAACTCCTTAAATATTGACATTTCGGGGTTTTTAGCATCATTTGAATCACAGTTTCTTAAAGAGGAAAAATAGCTTATTTAAAATGCTCATAACTCCTTAAATATTGACATTTCGTTTTTTAGCATCATTTTAATGACAGTTATTGAAAGAGGAAAAATAGCTTATTTTAAAATGCTTATAACTCCTTAAATATTGACATTTCGGGGTTTTTAGCATCATTTTAATCGCAGTTTCTTAAAGAGGAAAAATAGCTTATTTTAAAATGCTCATAACTCCTTAATTATTGACATTTCGGGGTTTTTAGCATCATTTGAATCGCAGTTTCTTAAAAAGGAAAAACAGCTTATTTTAAAATGCTCATAACTCCTTAAATATTGACATTTCGGGGTTTTTAGCATCATTTTAATGGCAGTTATTGAAAGAGGAAAAGCAGCTTATTTTAAAATGCTCATAACTCCTTAAATATTGACATTTCGGGGATTTTAGCATCATTTTAATGGCAGTTATTGAAAGAGGAAAAATAGCTTATTTTAAAATGCTCATAACTCCTTAAATATTGACATTTCGGGTTTTTAGCATCATTTTAATCGCAGTTTCTTAAAGAGGAAAATAGCTTATTTTAAAATTCTCATAACTCCTTAAATATTGACATTTCGAGGTTTTTAGCATCATTTTAATCGCAGTTATTGAAAGAGGAAAAATAGCTTATTTTAAAATGTTCATAACTCCTTAAATATTGACATTTCCGGGTTTTTAGCATCATTTTAATCGCAGTTTCTTAAAGAGGAAAAATAGCTTATTTTAAATGCTCATAACTCCGTAAATATTGACAATTCGGGGTTTTTAGCATCATTTTGATCTCAGTTATTGAAAGAGGAAAAATATCTTATTTTAAAATGCTCGTAACTCCTTAAATGTTGAGATTTCGGTGATTTTAGCATCATTTTAATCACAGTTATTGAAAGGGGAAAAATAGCTTATTTTAAAATGCTCATAACTCCTTAATTATTGACGGGGTTTTTAGCATCATTTTAATCGCAGTTTCTTAAGAGGAAAGATAGCTTATTTTAAAATGCTCATAACTCCGTAAATATTGACAATTCGGGGTTTTTAGCATCATTTTGATCGCAGTTATTGAAAGAGGAAAAATATATTATTTTAAAATGCTCGTACTCCTTAAATGTTGAGATTTCGGTGATTTTAGCATCATTTTAATCGCAGTTAGTGAAAGAGGAAAATAGCTTATTTTAAAATGCTCATAACTCCTTAAATATTGACATTTCGGGGTTTTTAGCATCATTTTAATCGCAGTTTCTTAAAGAGGAAAAATAGCTTATTTTAAAATGCTCATAACTCCTTAAATATTGACATTTCGGGGTTTTTAGCATCATTTTAATCGCAGTTTCTTAAAGAGGAAAAACAGCTTATTTTAAAATGCTCATAACTCCTTAAATATTGACATTTCGGGATTTTTAGCATCATTTTAAACGCAGTTTCTTAAAGAGGAAAAATAGCTTATTTTAAAATGCTCATAACTCCTTAAATGTTGAGATTTCGGTGATTTTAGCATCATTTTAATCGCAGTTAGTGAAAGAGGAAAAATAGCTTATTTAAAGTGCTCATAACTCCTTAAATATTGACATTTCGGGGTTTTTAGCATCATTTAATCGCAGTTTCTTAAAGAGGAAAAACAGCTTATTTTAAAATGCTCATAACTCCTTAAATATTGACATTTCTGGGTTTTTAGCATCATTTTAATCGCAGTTTCTTAAAGAGGAAAAACAGCTTATTTTAAATGCTCATAACTCCTTAAATATTGACATTTCGGGGTTTTTTAGCATCATTTGAATCACAGTTTCTTAAAGAGGAAAAATAGCTTATTTTAAAATGCTCATAACTCCTTAAATATTGACATTTCGGGGTTTTTAGCATCATTTTAATGACAGTTATTGAAAGAGGAAAAATAGCTTATTTTAAAATGCTTATAACTCCTTAAATATTGACATTTCGGGGATTTTAGCATCATTTTAATGGCAGTTATTGAAAGAGGAAAAATAGCTTATTTAAAATGCTCATAACTCCTTAATATTGACATTTCGGGGTTTTTAGCATCATTTTAATCGCAGTTTCTTAAAGAGGAAAAATAGCTTATTTTAAAATTCTCATAACTCCTTAAATATTGACATTTCGAGGTTTTTAGCATCATTTTAATTGCAGTTATTGAAAGAGGAAAAATAGCTTATTTTAAAATGCTCATAACTCCTTAAATATTGACATTTCCGGGTTTTTAGCATCATTTTAATCGCAGTTTCTTAAAGAGGAAAAATAGCTTATTTTAAAATGCTCATAACTCCGTAAATATTGACAATTCGGGGTTTTTAGCATAATTTGATCGCAGTTATTGAAAGAGGAAAAATATCTTATTTTAAAATGCTCGTAACTCCTTAAATGTTGAGATTTCGGTGATTTTAGCATCATTTTAATCACAGTTATTGAAAGGGGAAAAATAGCTTATTTTAAAATGCTCATAACTCCTTAATTATTGACGGGGTTTTTAGCATCATTTTAATCGCAGTTTCTTAAAGAGGAAAGATAGCTTATTTTAAAATGCTCATAACTCCTTAAATATTGACATTTCGGGGTTTTTAGCATCATTTTAATCGCAGTTATTGAAATATTAAAAATAGTTTTTTTTAAAGTGCTCATAACTCCTTAAATATTGACATTTCGGGGTTTTTAGCGTCATTTTAATCGCAGTTTCTTAAAGAGGAAAAATAGCTCATTTTAAAATGCTCATAACTCCTTAAATATTGACATTTCGGGGTTTTTAGCATCATTTTAATCGCAGTTTCTTAAAGAGGAAAGATAGCTCATTTTAAAATGCTCATAACTCCTTAAATATTGACATTTCAGGGTTTTTAGCATCATTTTAATCGCAGTTTCTTAAAGAGGAAAAATAGCTTATTTTAAAATGCTCATAACTCCTTAAATATTGACATTTCGGGGTTTTTAGCATCATTTTAATCGCAGTTTCTTAAAGAGGAAAAATAGCTTATTTTAAAATGCTCATAACTCCTTAAATATTGACATTTCGGGGTTTTTAGCATCATTTTAATCGCAGTTTCTTAAAGAGGAAAAATAGCTTATTTTAAAATGCTCATAACTCCTTAAATATTGACATTTCGGAGTTTTTAACATCATTTTAATGCAGTTATTGAAAGAGGAAAAATAGCTTATTTTAAAATGCTCATAACTCCTTAAATATTGACATTTCGGGGTTTTTAGCATCATTTTAATCGCAGTTTCTTAAAGAGGAAAAATAGCTTATTTTAAAATGCTCATAACTCCTTAAATATTGACATTTCGGGGTTTTTAGCATCATTTTAATCGCAGTTATTGAAAGAGGAAAAATAGCTTATTTTAAAATGCTCATAACTCCTTAAATATTGACATTTCGGGGTTTTTAGCATCATTTTAATCGCAGTTTCTTAAAGAGGAAAAATAGCTTATTTTAAAATGCTCATAACTCCTTAAATATTGACATTTCGGGGTTTTTAGCATCATTTTAATCGCAGTTTCTTAAAGAGGAAAAATAGCTTATTTTAAAATGCTCATAACTCCTTAAATATTGACATTTCGGGGTTTTTAGCATCATTTGAATCGCAGTTTCTTAAAGAGGAAAAATAGCTTATTTTAGAATGCTCATAACTCCTTAAATATTGACATTTCGGAGTTTTTAACATCATTTTAATGCAGTTATTGAAAGAGGAAAAATAGCTTATTTTAAAATGCTCATAACTCCTTAAATATTGACATTTCGGGGATTTTAGCATCATTTTAATGGCAGTTATTGAAAGAGGAAAAATAGCTTATTTTAAAATGCTCATAACTCCTTAAATATTGACATTTCGGGGTTTTTAGCATCATTTTAATCGCAGTTTCTTAAAGAGGAAAAATAGCTTATTTTAAAATTCTCATAACTCCTTAAATATTGACATTTCGGGGTTTTTAGCATCATTTTAATCGCAGTTATTGAAAGAGGAAAAATAGCTTATTTTAAAATGCTCATAACTCCTTAAATATTGACATTTCCGGGTTTTTAGCATCATTTTAATCGCAGTTTCTTAAAGAGGAAAAATAGCTTATTTTAAAATGCTCATAACTCCTTAAATATTGACATTTCGGGGTTTTTAGCATCATTTTAATCGCAGTTTCTTAAAGAGGAAAATAGCTTATTTTAAAATGCTCATAACTCCTTAAATATTGACATTTCGGGGTTTTTAGCATCATTTTAATCGCAGTTATTGAAATATTAAAAATAGTTTTTTTTTTAAAGTGCTCATAACTCCTTAAATATTGACATTTCGGGGTTTTTAGCGTCATTTTAATCGCAATTTCTTAAAGAGGAAAAATAGCTCATTTTAAAATGCTCATAACATTTGTATAAAAAATTCAGTTATTTAATCTTATATCTTTAAGAAAAGAATATATCGCAAAACAGTAAGGTCTGTTTGTATCGAAACCATTGATAACAAATTGAATTTAATCACAAATAACTAAAAAAAATCCCTACCACAGATTTCAATAATGGAATGGACTAAAGGACAATGGAAATGCTGATTTGTTTTTTCTTGCTTTAGATCCGTTGTCATCTTATTATCATAGTACGCAATATGTAATACACAATGCCTCTTGAATTAACTAAATAACCCTAACAACATGAAAAGAGTATACCTACCCTTTCAAAAAAGGACACAATGCCTCCATTATTTCCTGTTGACATCTGGTGTTAGCAGTTTCGCTTCGCATCATCTTTTATGCTGATGTCTATTGTTCACATTTTTTGCAACGTTTTACAGTTTTTATCCGTCCTACAATGACGAACTTTCGATGTTTCTTTACCATCCCAAGTCGGTTAATGAAAAAACGGCACATTTTAATATGTCTAATTTTGTTTAAATAACATTAGCTGAACCCGGTGGGCTTCGCTACCCCCTTTGATTTTATATGCATTCAAAATTGTATATGCAAATATTTGTTGATTAGAAAATTAAAAAAAAATTAAACAAATTCAAAAATTTAAAAAATGTAATTATTGTAATAGTTTAATGCGTAAAAAAATAAATAAATAAAAAATAACTCGTCTACCAACGCGTGAACATGCCAGAAACAGCTGACCATGAGAAAAGCAGAAAGTTGTTTCCTTCAGAAAGCATACAGAAAGTTGTTTTCCTTCGGATTTAATAATTTCATAGCAAGCGCCAAGCGTGCAAGAAACTTCAATCAATAATCGTATGCTCAATTAAATTGTTGTGTAGTTATTTACTGTTAGCCTAATACCATTGCAAAGGCGTTGTGGGTCAATGCTTCCCAAAAAAATCATATACCAATCTGAACCGAATTTATCAATGTCCGTCCATCTGTCCATCTATCCGTCTGTGGAAATCACTCTAACTTCCGAACGAAATGGAGTAAGTTGAAAAAATGTATATTATGTCTGCAGGACTTTTGATATTGAAAATGGGATATGTAGGTCCACATCTTCGTATAACCCCCATATAACTATACCCCCCGATATTCGGTATTTTGATTATTTTAGCGACATTATTTACCGGAATTGTTTCAAATTTGGTATTTGAAGTTCGTAATGGATACTACAGCCTAAGACAGAAAATCGGTCATGTAGGTCCACGTCTTCGTATACTCCCCATATAACATATTTTTAAGATTTTAACAGAATTTTTAATGAATTTTATTTTTTGAAAATTGCCAAATTTGTACAAAATGGTGGAGGGTATTCAAAGTTCGGCCTGGCCGAACTTACAACTTTTTTACTTGTTAAACTTTCGTATTTGAATATTGTAATGTCATATGACAAAAGTTACCTGTGCAGGTCCACGTCGTAGTATAGACCCTAATATGATGACTACATTCGGTATTTTTAAGATTCTAACAAAATTTTGAACGGATTTTTTTTTTGTTCCAAATGGTGGAGTGTATTCAAAGATCGGCTCGGCCGAACTTACATCTTTTTTACTTGTTCTTATAGAAAAAGTTGGTTATGAAGTAGTTAAAATTACCCACAGGATCTATCATCATTATTTTTAACACAAAATCGAATCACACCTTGAAGACTGGTTGGAGGTCAAAGGTTAGTCCTTTTTAAATGTATACCTAGCTCAAAAACCTACGCATATCATAGATTTTATACTATTATCCAATAAACAGGAGGTCTTTCCCATATTACAATTCAGTCCTTTTTACTTATTCGAACAATGGGGCGAACTATGATTGCGTTATCAAAACAAGGCGAATATTGAGAAAAGGATTGAAATTATAATGTCTACAAACAAGATCGTATAATAACTGCGCAACATAGCAAACGTCGCGGAAGAGTTTTTTACAAACGTCGCGGAAGAGTTTTCCGCTCTCAAACTTTTTTAACGTTGTCTTTGGCGTGCTTTTTGAGACCATTAGTGTGTTTGTTTTTGTCATTATCCTTTTTGTACCGGTCGTCATTGAGTTGTTGAAGTACTATACGGCAGCATTTTAAATGTTTAAGGAGTCAAAGGACACTTGATAAAATGAAAAATTACTGATGTAATTATCATTGTAGTATTTTATCATTGTTACTTACGCCATTAAATTACATTGAGTTTCAGAAACGATTACTTAGCGCTAAATAGAGGAATATCGAGTAAATGAAAATTGGTGATTCGTACCATTTGGTACGAAGGTTAAGCATTAACATCACTAAAAGGTTATTTCTTTTAAGTTATTTTTGAACCCGAATTAAAAAAAATTATCTAGCTGAACCCGGTGTGCTTCTCTACCCCTTTTGATTTTATGTGCATTCAAAATTTTATATACGAATATATGTTGGTTTAAAAAAGTAAAACAAATTCAAAAATTTAGAAAAAAATGTTGTTGCAAAAAGGTCAGGCTTAATCCCTTTGTTGTTGTTTTTATAAAACAACGTTTGTTTATTAGTGGAGAACGGTGGTATGTTTACCAGGGAATAAGGCAGGAAATACCTAGGTTTCGGAAAGATCCACCAATCCTCATCAGTTCTCTAGTTTTTTTGTCTGGGATATTCTCCCCAGAAGCTATTAAAAATAGTTTCTATAACAAAAAACATTATTTACCCAAGTGACGAGATCGTAAGCTAGAAGAGGAACCAAAGAAAACCGCACTTGTAAACATTTTCATCTTTCTCTACTTGTTATGCTTTCGTTTTACCTGAACGAAGTAGCATAACCATTTAAGTTGGTTTTGTCTGTTACAACAAAAACCTCTTCGTCAACTGTGCCTTGTTATACCCTACACAACAAGGTGGTCAGGGTATTATTTCTTTGTGCATTTGTTTGTAACAGGCAAAAGGAAACGAGATAGACGCATAGTTCCTTTTGATGATCTGCATAGAATCACATTCTGAGTCGATGTCCGTCCGTCCGTCTGTCCATGTATTTGTGTAAACAAAGTACAGTTCGCAATTATTGCCCTATCCAGATGAAATTTTGCACAGATGATTTGTTTGGCCCAGGGACGAACCCTAATGAAATTGGAGATAATCGGTCAAAATTTAGATATAGCTCCCATATGTATCTTCGTCTGATTTGCCTTTTATTGTGCACCAAACGTGTAATATCAGCCCGAATAGTATGGAATTTTGCACATACAACCAAATTAGACCTGAAAATAAGTATGCCAAATTTGATCGAAATCGGTTCAGATATAGCTAAAGCTCCCATATATATTGTTCATCCGATTTGTTATTTTTGTCCCCCGCAGCCGTAATATACACTCTGTAACAACAATATTTGGGGAAATATATCAAATGCAGGTCAGAAATACAATTGCAAAATTTCATCGAGATCGGTTCAGATTTGGATATCGCTCCCATATATAACTTCGTCCGATTTAATTTTTATTGTGCACCAAACGTCTAATATTTGTCCAAATGGAATGGAATTTGGCACATGCGACCGAATTGAGTCTAGAAGGTAGTATGCTAAATTTGGTGAAGATCGGTTCAGATATAGCTATAGGTCCCATATATATTGTTCATCCGATTTGTTATATTTGTTACCCACAGCCGTAATATGCAGTCCGTAACAACGATATTCAGGGAAATATATCAAATACAGCTCAGAAATACCTTTGCTAAATATTATCGAGATCGGTTCAGATTTGGATATAGCTCCCATATAGTTAGGAGAAAATGTTCTTACCTAAAATGGCTCAGTTAAGTTGGTTCCCTACCCCAAGTATAAATTATGTTAAGGCCCTTCCAACTAAATGAACTATAAGCCAATTCTTTTACATATGTTGACCATATATCGCCACCAGTATTATTGATTTTAAAACAACTGATGTCATATGAAAGTCTCCATATGACGAACTTAACACATGTTTTACTTAATACAAACTATAGTTCAAATTTTTAAGCACAAGTATTAAACTTGCAAAATCCGAACGAACTTGTTCAAACGTTAATTTCAGAAAATTGTTTTCATAAGATATCCCAGTTTAATCGGGCTTACAGTGCTTGGAAATTGTGATTTGTGAACCCTGTATATAATACGTTCTAGTGTACGTAGTAACTCATTACGAATCTAACTTCATAAAATGCCGAATTTTTGAAGTACACAGTTTTATATTAAAACAAAATTTTATTAAGCATATTAATAGAAACTTCTTTTTGGGTTTTTAAGGTTCTTATTTTTTTGTTATTTTTTCCTCTTTAGTTTGATTTTTCTTTTCAGCCACATTTTTGTTTCCTTCGACTAATGCTTAGTGAAACTTTTCCATTTCATTGTATTGGCCACAAGCAAAAGTTTGTCAATTTCGACTTTGTTTGTGGGATAAATCTTAGAGAATTTAGCACTAATCTTCTTATGTTAAGTCTTTAATTTCCTTTACACACGAAGTATCAATGTCAAATTGTCCTTGATGAAAATATTATAGCAATTTCCGGTGAAATGAGAATGAAACGAAAAACCCTGGATATGCCTTTGGATTTAAGTCAGTGATATCCATTTTCTACGAAAAGACCACACAACTTTAATTTCACTTTTTAAGGACATTTAGGTTTTGTAACTGATGAAAATTCATTAGAATAATTTTTTGTCATATTGTTTAAATGCTTAAATGAATTTGTTGATAAATGTAATTTTATTTTCCACTATGTGTCAAGTCCACCATGATTTTGTCGGATATTTGTAATTATGTTTTCATGAAAAATCGTTTAAATTAATTACTTTAATTTCCGGAATATAGTATGAAAAACTCGGAAGTGGATCAATAGCTCTGATTTATTACTTTATACCTAACATATACTGCACCTCTTTATTTTTATACCCTCCACCATAGTATGGGGGGTATTTTAAGTTTGTCATTCCGTTTGTAACACCTCGAAATATACATTTTAGACCCCAGCATAAAATTCTATGTCGATTTATCAATGTTCGTCCGTCTGTTCGTCTGTGGAAATCACTCTAGCTTCCCAACGAAATGAAGTAGGTTGATAAAATTTGTATTATGTCTGCAGGACTTTTGGTATTGAAAATGGGCCATGTAGGTCTACGTCTTCGTATAGCCCCCGGCTATCGGGTACCCCCCGAAATTCGGTATTCTGATGATTTTAGCGACATTATTTACCGGAATTGTTTCAAATTTGGTACTTAAAGTTCGTAATAGACGCTACAGCATAAAACAGAAAATGGGCCATGTCGACCCACTTCTTCGTATAGCCCCCGTAAAACAGAAAATGAGCCATGTAGGTTCACTTCTTCGTACAGCCCCCATATAACGGTACCCCTCGATATTCGGTATTATGATGATTTTAGCGACATTATTTACCGAAATTTGTTTCAAATTTGGTATTTGAAGTTCGTAATAGACACTACAGCATGTTTGTCCTCATTTAACATTTTTTCTTTTTACTCGTCATGTGATTTTTATCACTTAAAGTAATGTCCAACAGTGCAATTTTTAGCTTTTTTTTAAAAATGATCAAACGTTTTTCCCTGTTTTTGAAATTCTTGTATGACAATTCACGCTATTTAAAGTCTATTCAAATATTTTCTATTCGCTTTGTAAAAATTTTAAAACACATTTATTATCATTATTTTTTTAATAAATATATTACAAGACTATATAAGGATTGTTTCCTTTTATAATATTTGCACCGTTAAAAATAGCTTTCTCTAATATCTAAATAGGAAACAATTAAATTTCAAGTTTAAATTGTCGTACATTTAGTTATTCATATTATGCTCATACATTTCCATCATATAAACTCGCTCTCTCTCTCTCTCTCTCTCTCTCTCTATCTCTCTCTAAAAACTTTTCCTTAAATAACATTTGGCTAAAAGAGAGATTCTATCAAATGTAATAGTTTAAAACAATACCCATTTGCACTGATGATAAAGGCAGTCGGATTTTCTTCCCAGACAAATGAAAATATGCATAGAAAAGTAAAAATAATGCTGGAACATTTTTCAACATTGAGCTAACAATGGGAGAAACATTTTCTGCGACGAGTGTGAAGTGAACGTGAAATAATCCCTTAAGTTGGAAAAATTTCGTGCTCATGTATAATCCCACTTTGCAAATAGAACTGACTTTTAAACTGCGCCGAAAAAAAGAAAGGGACTGCGAAAAGATTTTTTGTGGGGAATGTTGTGGCAGTCGCTTCAAAATCTTGAATTGGTTGCATTACTTAACGAGGATAGAAAAAACCGTGACACCACCTCCAACTAGACTTGGCATGGTACAGAAAACTATTGGAAAACTTATGGCAAACTTGATGATAAGGTTGCAGTTTTTCACAAATGCCGACATTGGAAAGGATCATCGAGATTTAGGGAATATTTCTTTTTTTGTCTTTGGAGAAATCAAAGAAATAGAATATTGTCAAACGAAAATTTTCATTTACATTATTATCGATTAAAAAATTACATATTTTTTATTTTTAAATAACTTGTATGGGTTACTTCAAATATAATGTAATTTAATAATTATTTGAAAAATGGAAAGCAAATAGTATATTCTCAACCGTTATTCATATTTAGAAGAGCTCTGCGGAAAAATATATGATTATATTTTGAATTTTTTATAAAGTGAATCATACCATATACAATGGACTGATTGATGAATGGATTTCAACAAAGTTTTTGGGTTGTATGTGCATTCTATAGATTTGATTCTAGGTTCAACGTAGTTAGCCAGATATTATGCATTTGGTGTGTAGTACAAAGGCCGAAGACATATATGAGTGCTTTATTCTAATATGAAACAAATTGAATATGGTTCCTCCTTGAGCTAACCAAATGAACAGTGTAAAGTTCTCTCTCAATCGGATAATTTTAGTTCTTATAAAAGTATACAAGAATACAGAAACGCGTAAATAGACGAAGAATGTGATTCGATGAATATCACACAAATGTCTCTTTACCCCCCATATAACTGTACCCCCCGATATTCGGTATTTGGATGATTTTACCCAAATTTTTCAACGGAATTGTCTGAAAATCCACGCAAGGAGTTCCTTGTGGGTACTTTATACCTCGGCAGAGAATTATCTATATAGCTCCACGATATCGTATAGCCCACATATAACGGTAAACCCGATATTCGGTATTTTGATGATTTTAGCCACAATTTTCAATGGAATTGTCTGAAATTCCACAAAAAGGAGTCCTCTGTGAGAATTTTACCCCCTCAAAAAGAATTGTCTATGTAGGTCCACGATACCCCCCGATATTCGGTATTTTGATGAAAATCCACACAAGGAGGTCCTTGTGGGTACTTTATACCTCGACAGAGAATTATCTATATATGTCCACGATATCGTATATCCCCCATATAACTGTACCCCCCGATATTCGGTATTTTCATGATGTTAGCCACACTTTTCAATTGAATTGTCTTAAAATCCACACAAGTAGTTCCTTGTGAGTACTTTACCCCCTGAGGGAGAATTGTCTATACAGGTCCACGATATCGTATAGCCCCCATACAACGGTACCCCCGATATTCGGTATTTTGATGTTTTTAGCCACATTTTTCAACGGAATGGTCAAAAGGGGTTCTTTGTACACAAGGGGTTCTTTGTGAGCACTTTTCCCCCTGACAGAGAATTCTTTATATAGGTTAATGATATCGTATAGCACCCATATAACGGTACCCCCGATATTCGGTATTTTGATGATTTTAGCCAAATTTTCAAATCGTATTGTCTGAAAATCCACACAAGGAGTTCTTTGTGAGCACTTGACCCCCTGAAAGGGCATTGTCTATATAGGTCCGCAATATCGTATATCCCCCATATAATGGTACCCCCCGATATTCAGTAGTGTGATAATTTTAGCCACTTTTTCCAATGGAATTATCTGAAAATCCACACAAGGAGTTCCTTGTGAGTACTTTACACCCAGACATTGATTTGTCTTAATTGGTCCACAATATCATATATATATATATATATATATATATATATATATATATATATATATATATATATATATATATATATATATATATATATATATATATATATATTTATATTCCTATATTAGATATTGTAAAGATTTAAAAAAAAATAAATGGATTTCAATTCTTTGAAAATTTTCTAATTCGTTCGAGCCGGCCGAACTTACTGCTTTTTATTTGTTTTCTTTTGTGATCGATGCTGTTTTATACCCTACACCACATAGTGGTAGGGATATTATATTCTGCGTATTTGTTTGTAACATGGAGAGGGATTCGTTCAGTTATGTATATACCTTCGATATACATCTTCATCCGATTTTACGGTTTTTGTTCACCATATATGTAATATCAGCCAAATGTGGTAAATTTTCATAGTTGGTATGAACTACTTCACATAAATTCCCAAAATAAACTTTTTTGTTACTGGAGCTCTACTAGATAGGCCCGACTTTTGACCATTCCTTACTGGTTTAATATTTATCTTACGGAATATTGGGATGCATGAGTTGATGGTAATTGATACAATTAATTTTCATTATGTATGACTACTAGTAAAAATCGATTAAAATTCTTTTGATTTCTACGAATTGTGTCAAAATTAAAAATGAAAATGGCCCATTAAAAGTGCAAATTCTTAGTTGAATTCAAATATTCTGAAAATAACGAATACTTCAATGAAAACCTTGGTGGCGGAAAAAGTTTTATTAAAATGCGTTAATAATCCTTCGGATAAAATATGAATAACCATTTTTTCTAAACATAAGAGACATTATAATGCTAAATGTTTAATTAAGCCTTAAACGCTTGAAGTTCTGATCTTTACGTTTCCATAGAAACCCATCGATTGAATAAACCATTGTTGGAATTAAATGACAACTATATTATACCAAGGGAAAGCCTTACTTTAATTTGTTAATTTATGATATCATTGTCATTGATATAGTGTCATTGAAGTTTGTGGTTAAAAAAAAAAAATAGAAAAACGCTTTTCCTCCAACAATGCCCACATTTTGTGTTGGCTATTCTTCTGTCTTTCGTCTTCAGGGTCTTTGCCAGACCACTGGCCCTGAGGGAAAAAGTCGAATAGAAATAATTTCCCATTAGATTTAGTTGCTTTCTTTCAAACTTTCATTCCTACATGTGTTTTTCGTGGTTCGTCACAACGAATGAACATTTCAAATGACACCTGTTATCAGTCCAAAACTTTTGGAACAACCATTGTTCTTTCGTGTTTTTCAGCTGCCATGAGCAGACATTGTGAGTGTTTGCATTATCTTTTTTGGCAAATGACTTTGGTGACGTTATGTGTTATTTATTGTTGGATTGAATTCAAGTACACTTAGAAAATCTGGTGGGGTTTATGCCTAAGCATGGGAGATAAAGGCCATTTCCATACCAGTCATTTGAGACACAGTAGTCTCTATCTAGTATGGTCTCTCTTCATATTTCCATATCTTCCATTAAGTCAAAATAAGTAAACATTAATAATGAGAGTTACGGCACGATCAGGAGGTAGAACGGTAGTGGCACTGATGATTGGTGATCGCCGTCAATCTACACCTCTTACCCAGTATCTAAATAAAACGACCTACATTAATATGGAATCTAGGTAATGGCGATTAATCTAGATTTTCGGTATTGTAAATCACATTTTCATAGAAAATATGCGGTAGGTCCACATTTTTATGTATACTCCATATTCCTGTAACTTTCGATATTCCCAGTATTAAAGTAAACCATTCTGTGAAGATGTTGAATTGATATGTAAGTGTTAATGCTTTGACCCCGAAGTTCGTAACATATTTAGATGTTTCCCTATATCCACCATTATATCTAAATATGTGTGTCCGTCCGATAATCCATCTAATAATTGTTAACTAACCCAAAAAAAAAGAATTTGAACCGCTATCCATCTAAATTCTTCCTATCTGTGCTGATATTAGACTATTCAGGTACAATAAAGGTGAAATCGGATGAAGATGTATCCAAATCCGAACCGATCTCTATAAAATGTGGTTTTAGTGAAGTGCATTTTATGGTTTTGAGGGACTTAAGTACAAAATCGGATGAAAGATATTTATATTGAACTTATAAATATATCTAAAGCAATGTCCACCATTTTTATACACTTTCTGCCAGCCGTAATTCGTTTGTATATGCCAAAATCCATTCAATTTGGGCTTATATTAACAATTTGGTGCACAATAAACGTCAAATCGGATAAACATGTATATGGGAGCTATAACCAAATCTGAACCGATCTCAATACCAAGTCCATAACATATCTCTTTGCAACATAAGACTCCATCATATATGTAACAGTTTTTCAGATTCTCGGTACTGAAAATTGATATTTTAACTTAATAAACCACACATACACGTAGTTCTATTTGGAATGTATGGACCTAATTTGTTTTTCTTTCTTAATGGTGAAATTAACGAATGTAGCCGTATATTAGGGTCTGTACGATGATGTGGACCTGCATAGGCAACTTTTGTCACAAGAAGTGTACCTACATGGCCCATTCTCTGTTTTATGCTTTAGTATCTATCACGAAGTTCAAATACCAAATTTGAAACAATTCCGGTCAATAATGTAGCTAAAATCATCAGAATACCGAATATCGGGGGGTACCGTAATATGGGGGCTATACAAAGAAGTGGACCTACATGGCCCATTTTACGAACTTCAAATACCAAATTTGAAACAATTCCGGTAAATAAAGTCGCTAAAATCATCAAAATACCGAATATGGGGCTATACGAAGAAGGGGGCTATACGAAGAAGTGGACCTACATAGCCCATTTTCAGTTTTATGCTGTAGTATCTGTACTTCATATACAAAATTTGAAACTATTCCGGTAAATAATGTCGCTAAAATTATCAAAATACTGATAAAATACTGACAAAATACTGGGCGCTATACGAAGACGTGGACCTACATGGCCCATTTTCAATACCAAAAGTCCTGCAGACACATTTGAGTAAAATTTTATCAACCTACTTCATTTCGTTCGGAAGCTAGAGTGATTTCCACAGACGGATAGACGTACAGACGGACGGACATTGATAAATCGACATAGAATTTTATGCTGATCAAGAATATATATAAAAAGTGTTCGTAGCAACTCTTTTTCAAGTTTACAACCAAATTTCTCTCAGTGTTTTATCAGGATGTATACATTAAGCGAATTTATATGTTTGCATGTCTAAACTGCACTGTGGGCGCGGTTAGCATTGTCAGTGACATGTACACGCGTATGCAATGAACCATTAAATTAGCAAACGTTTTTCGGCTGTTTTGCACTTTACAGTTTACTATTGTTTGGGGCAGTTCTCTTTGCTTCTAGACAAATTTTAAACAAAATGTTAAATTGTTGTGAAAAAGTGTTAGTTAAAAATTATAAATTTTTATTCTTTTGAATATTCAAAATATTATGTTATTCAACCTTTATTTCCTAACGATTTAAAGCTCAATGCCAGTATTTTATATTTGACCACAGTCATTGCTAAGTCTTCGATTACATTTTGATTACTGACAAATTCTTACAAGTTATCGATCAAAATACTCCAATTTTGCAAGTGGATTGAAAAAATATGAACCATATTTTTTATACTATGGTATTTAGGTATATGCACACATTTTGACTTTAAAGTTATTACCACCGTTGTGTCTATTATGATAATAAAAAATCAAATTGTTGATATTTTAGATTTTTCAATCCTTAAAAAATTAATGCAAATTTAATATGTCCCCAAAAGCAATTTCATCTGCTATTTTCAATGCAAGTAATATGTATAAAATTTTAATATAAATTCAAAAGTCGTTATTGACCGAACGTCAGCATCAGTCATTATTTACATTTGTTATATGTATTGTCTGGCACCCTAGTCATTGATGAACATTTAACATTAATATTCTCGTTAGGTCAATGTCGATGCTGCTGCGGTACTTTGTTCAAAATTTCATTTATTTTATAACAATAATTCGAATAATGGTCTCATTTACAACAATTGTGTTGTGAATTTGAAATCATTTACCATTTTGAGGATTCAAAAATTCGTTTGTGAATATTCTGTTTGGTCAAAATGGCATAATAAAAATTTATGCTTAATAAAATTTCACAAAATTGTATTATTCACATTGAAGATTTTATTGTTTAAATTGAAAATGTGTACATTTCAGAATATTGATATGTTTCAGATGGTGATGTTGTACATGCAATACTATAGTAGGAAGTCAATGTAATCCCTATAAATAATTCAGTTGTATTTTATTCAACATCAAAAATATACTCCTAGAAATTATTAAAAATTATAGCACATATGTAGATACAAATAGTAATTTAACGGTCATGCTAATAAATCGTTCCGAAATCTAAAATTACGAAGTAATTTTTAAGTGCTATTATATAAGAAAGTACTAACCATGGACGATTTTGAACGTGCAAGGTATAAAACAACATAGTATGGAGGTTAGGAAAATAAAAATAAGCAGGTTAATAAAATTTTACTCAAAAATATTTCCAGTCCGTAGAATTGCTGGTACTAAAAAGAGGATACATAGGTTCTAGTTTGGGCATGGCCCCTAAAATCAGTACCAACCGATACGTAGACCACTTTAAGGAAATATCTTTGCAATGGTCGATGTTTTTTATGGTCCCTATATAACTATATCTTCTGATATTCTGTATTTTCTCACATTTTTACAGGAATTGAGTCACATTTAGTATTTGGAGTTCGTAATTTTCTA
The DNA here is from genome assembly GCF_030504385.1 of Musca domestica. Classification (NCBI taxonomy): domain Eukaryota; kingdom Metazoa; phylum Arthropoda; class Insecta; order Diptera; family Muscidae; genus Musca; species Musca domestica. The sequence continues at coordinate 21,350,178 of NW_026712299.1, forward strand.
TATAGGTCTGAGCTTCCTGTCCATAACCGTTTGTACACTTGCGTAAATAGAGAAGAGCGGCTTATGTCGGAATGTATAAATCACTGTACCTTGATGAAGAATCCATATACAAGTGAGATGAAAAAACTGCAACCAACTTCAGACGGCTGTCATTTCTAAGCCACTCGTCCGGCAGCTGTTAAAATTATTCCAGTGACAGATCATTGTACCGTATACAAGTGTACAAAAGCATTTTGTACAGAAAAAAAGTTATTTGTGATGGAATTCAAGCGTGATAGTGTGATTTCTTTATATTTGACTGGAAAACCACAAGTGGCTATCGTTAGAGCACTCCAGCATTCAAATGTGAATAAATTTTTTGTTTCTAGTACCATCGCTCGTTACCGTGATACTGGTAGCGTAGCCCGACGTCAAGGAAAAGGACGGAAGAAAACAGCAACAGATGAACATATCGGAATATTCCATTCGCCACATATTGAAAAAATGAGCTCGGGGTAAAGCCATTGACATTCCAAAAAGTACAAGAACCGCAACAGAAAGAAAATTGGCTCAAAAGAGCTAGAGAATTGCTTCGCTTGGTCGAAAGTGGTGGCCAAAGGGGTCAGTTGAAAATGTGCACCTTCGGTTGGCCACCAAAACTCAAACGCCGGCCATGGTGATGGTGTGGGTCGCCATAACAGCAGATGGTCGCTCTCCGCTCGTATTAATCGACCGTGGTATAAGAATAAATGCCGAATATTACCGCGACAGCAAGTTTCGGTTTCATTATGGCATTTGACTTTGTTGCAGTTTTTTTATGTCACCCTGTATATTATTGGGTCTCAAATTATTTTTTCGATGGGATACAAACAAAATTATAAACTGAATGTATCCTCCATATTATAGTTGTGAATATAATAACCTTAAATATTGATCATTTCTATAAATATCATATTCGCACGGTTAGGATCGATGGAACCCCACCAAAATTATGTTTGGTGGAAATTTTGTTCAATTGTTGAATCTATATTGTAAAGACTTCTATGTAGTGATGCTAAAATGGGTTTTAGTAGCCTCGTAAAATGAGCTTGCATAGACAATTTGTACAGGCATTGATTTCTAAAGCTGCTTAATTAAATTAGTGAACTTTATACTAATATAAAAAGTATTTCCAAATTAGACATAGGGTAAGTGTACCAGTAGTCGGCACTTTTAGGATTTTCGATTTTTCAATCTCTCAACATTCTGAGTGAAATCTTTCAGTTGAAAAAATAAAGTTTTTTAGATTCCAAATTTTGTTTACTTTTCAAAATAATAAACAAAAATTGAATTAGTTTTTATTAAATTGGCAAAATTTGCAATTTTACTAAAATAGTAGTTTTTGCCAGTAGTCGGCACCATTTTCCAATGCTCGGCATGTATATTTGCCAGTAGTCAGCATATGGTATTTCAGTAAAAAATATTATTTTGTATATTTCAATAGTATTTAATGTATTTCAAATAGTATAAAACAATGCTATATTACTAATTCACAATTTAATCCAGAATTTGAAATTAATTTCGTTTTTAAATAGTGTTTTATTCAATTATCATTCTAAACCAAATATAGGTAGAAAATCAAGAATAGTATGGTTACCTTCAGTAACGTATCGATTTTCATTTTAAAATAAGAATGAGATTTAATAAAAAAGTACCTTTCTTATATTTGGAATTTGTGAATTGATCTTTTTCCTTTAGATAGCCAATATTTTTTTTCAAAAATGCCACCGCTATCTAAAACGTCAAATAGCTGATGTAAAAAACCTATTTAATTTAGAAAAGTTGGTCAAAAAGCACAAATAAAAGCAACTGCCGACTCAAAACGATATTTTTATTTGAGTAGTTTTTGGATTATTTTTTAAAACTTTTCTCAAGTTTTGGTGAAATTGGTCAAAAATACGACTACTGGCAAATCTGTTTTTTTTTCTGTTCCTAATGTCGGCATTAAATAATATAACAAAAAAATGCTTGATTTGTATTTTTTTCAAGTCATAAAATGATCTTTGAACTCTTATTTACTATTATAAAATATTTCTGATTTGAAAAGTATTAAATTTAACGTATTTACATCGATTATAAAGTTGACACCATCACTAATGTTTTCTTTACAAACAAGCACTATCGCACGTTTTGGAAGACACTCACTGACAAAAACCGTTATTCTCTCGTAATAAATGATCGAAGCTCGTTGTTTTTTTTACAGAAAGAGAACAGAGATCACTGTTGACGTTTTTTTGAAATTATTTCATTATTTGGTCAATACTATTCTTAGTTATTTAAGTTTAAATTTCAAAACTGCCGACTACTGGGACATGCCGAACTTAGGCGCACTTACCCTATATGTTCAGAAACTGTTGCTGTTGTTTCGTGAAATCACAGACATACACGTGTTCAGATTGCTTTAATCTGTCATAAGATTTTTTAATTTTCATGTAAATTAATACAATAAATTTTAAATTAATTATTTTAAGGGCCAGTCATTGTATACTTTTTGTCAGTACAAATGAATGTACTTACTGTTTGAAGTGGGTGTTCGTATGTGTCGAGGCTCTCTCATTAAAATAAACCTGTTTATGTCCAAACAAAATATTTACTCAAAGTATATACCCTCGTCATCAGATGCCTTTTATATCTTCCACAAAACTGGGTTTTATGTGATTCTTTTAATGATTTCACATCATTTAATACCTGATTATAAATTTAATCTTCTTATATGGTGCGTTCATTACAATTCAATACTTTCGCCATCACTTGATATGCTTGTATATGCATTGTTTTATTATGTAGGATTTCATTTTGTTGTATTTTAATACCGTTTATAAGCTAACCATGTTTGTGGCGAGTGGGTGTTTGTGAGCCCAACATACCCCATGCTTCAAATATTCCTCTATGACGCAATGTGTGTATGGGATAATTTTATGAACTATATAAACTCACTTTCAAAGCGGGGCTGGGACAAACCTTATCCTACTTACATTGAAGGGACTAAAACGATGAATTGGAGAGTCGTCGTCTTAGTACATAAAGGGCCATAACAAGGTATATTTATATTATGAAATCACATATATATATTTTCGACACTGTTAATCTTTAAAAAACGTATCTTATTTTTTCATTTAAGAAACTTTCTCCCTATTTAAATTATATTAACTTTGAAATTCATTACCACAATTTAATCTTCCAAGTATTTAATGTTACACTAAAATGTAAAATGTCGAACATATGTTACATCAACAGACAAGCTATTATCATATGTCAACTCAAAATCGCTTCTTAGATGTCTGCGAATATTTGAAACATATGAATATAATGGCGAATATATTATTATCATATTATGCAAATTTTTATTGTTTTCAAAATCAAAAATGCTTTAGACGTGAAGATCTGCAAAGTAAATCCCCAAGCTCTGGCAACAAAAACGTATCGGATTTAGGATTATTGGTAAACTGTAATTCTGTTAAATGATTTTTTTTGGTTGTTTTAATGTACGTTTTCTTCAACATTTGATTGGTGTTAATATGTAGATGGTTTATTTGTTTGAGACAGAGAAGAACAATATTGTTGGAGGGAATTTATGCGAGATTAAGTCGAATTAAATTTATTAGGTGAGAAGTTTTGTTGGAAAAAATAAGAGGGTGCCAAACCTGGTTAAAAAAATAATTTATTAATTTGAAAAAAAAATTGATGTTGATCAAAATGGCCCAATTTTTAAGAAATTCTGCAAAAAAAATATAATTATTTGAAGTTATGCTAATTATACCTGTAAATGCGCCGAAATTGCGCTCCGATAAATAAAGGAAAAAAAGAAATAAAAAACACAAATAATTTTAGTTTAAAATTCAAATAAAAGCAGTCGCTTTATTGATAAATAAATAATAGAAAAAAAGGGGAAAATTAGCAAACAGGTTACCTGTGTTACGATCGATCGATACGAAGAAGAATAATGCCGAAAGGTGGCGTCGGCGCAAACCAATACTCGTTAGAAAACTGCTAGTTGACAGTTCAATGGTGTAACAATAAGGAGTAGGCAGTTTTCTAACGAGTATGCAAAATCAAACACAATGAAATTAGAACGACAAAAAAGAGGGGCATTTCCAAACAATGCAAATAAATTAATTTAATATTTCTTGCGTAAACATTAGGCGCCCACTTTGCAACATTATGAATGTTGTAACACAGGTCGATATTATGTATTGTAACATGTAGGTACTATATAATGAAAAAGGAGGTGCAGTGTTTTGTGAGCAATTCAAATTTATTTTGGTAAAGTTAATGTTTTCAAAAATTCGGATTTTTACTAGGTTCTACTAATTGTAGCAGACTCCAGACAATACCCAACCAAATATGGTGTATTGTGCTATAGGTAATCCAGGCGTCGTTTGCACCCGATGAGTCACCACCTTTGAATACACATCCGGGCCCAGCACTAACGCAACCCGACTTGGTCGAAAAAAGGAGGGATCTGCTAAAGGCAATCCAAGGAATGCCTCCTTGACCCTTTCATTGACGGTTTCGCGAGGGGTGTAAACGTGGCGAAGATCTGTAACCCTTGCCACTAAAGTTATGCTTTGAGTGACATCATAAACGGACGTGACCGTGATTCGGCAAAGCCGAATTCCATCTAGGTCGGAAGTGGGTAGTTTCAATTGGTCTACCATTGTCGCACAAATGAGACTCTGTATTGAGCAAGTATCCAGCACCGCTCGGACTGGAAAAGTCGGTCCGACACATTGAAGTCGTACTACTAGACTTGGGGATAAGGTCGCCACCGATTGTAAAGGCAGTATGCCCAGGGAACTACCAGATGAATGGCAGAAGGATCGTGAAACCTCGGACGAACGAAGATCGGATCTAGTACTCGGACCAGACATAGAGCTTGGGTACGGACGAGACCTTGTATGCTGGCGCGGACGGAACATGGGTTGAGAACCTCGACCAACATCTTTTCTATTATCATGCAGCAAAGCATGATGGTCCCCACCGCATTTGTAGCAGCTTTTGGTACTATGGCAATTACGCGCTTGGTGCCATTTGCCAAGGCAACGCGTACAATCTCGATGCTGGACCACAACATTGAGACGCGATTCCAGCGTCATTTCTAAAAATTGTTTGCAGGTGCTCAGCGAGTGCCTGCGCAGACAAACCCGACAGCTATATTTATGTGGAGTGTCCGAATCGACCGCAGTAACGGTCGTACTCCCCAATTCTTCCAAACGAGCGGTCGCGATTGAATCCACAGCTATGGATTCCGATCTGTTAGGAAAGAGTTGTCGACCCGATGAACCCGCAGAGACGGATTCAATATTCAAATGCCGTTCGTTTGAACCCGCAGTTACGGATTCCGCATTATTGATATTTAAATCCGCAGTGACGGATTTCGATAAAGTGGCAGCAACATTATTGGAATCCGCAGTGACGGATTCCGTTGACATTTCTATCGGATCCGCAGAGACGGATTCCGATTCAGTGAGTGTCACTGCAGCGATTGGCTTCACCAAATCATCCACTACCTCCGAAGTAGTCCTCTGTTTTTTGTCGGCCCTTTCCAAATGGTTATCAATTGCCGTCACGAGATCGATGTTGTACATATTAGAGGAATCCATTTTCTAAGAAAAAATTGCGAATTTAAAGGGAATTCGAGATTGAATGGTCGATCAAAGCGACCAGTTTAGATATGGGCCGCTTTACAACGCCATTTGCTGTGCGAACATCGACAATTCGAACATGACCATCAATACCCGGGTATATATTTTCTACTCGGCCTAACTTCCAAGATGTCGGAGGAAGTTGTTCATGACGAATTACCACAAGATCGTCTTTTTGGATTTCGCGTTCGGGAAATTTCCACTTATAGCGCATGTGCAAGCTTTTTAAATATTCCTCTTTCCATCTAAGGCAAAACAAATGAGCAAGGGCCTGTACTTTTCGAAACCTATTCACGAGCGATAAAGGTTCGTTAGATACTACAGGCTCAGAAGGAGCGAGTAATGGAGCGCCAATCAAAAAATGACCTGGTGTCAAAGCTACAAGTTCATCCGGACTATCAGACATCGGACATAGAGGACGCGAATTCAAACAAGCCTCTATTCTGGCTAGAACGGTTGCCAATTCTTCTAAGGTAAGTCGAACATTTCGAACTTGTCTTCGAAAGTGTTGCTTGAAACTTTTCACTCCAGCTTCCCAGAGCCCACCCATATGTGGAGCACCCGCTGGAATGAAATGCCAATTGAGGCCCTGAGTTGCAAATACATTACAGACCGATTCGCAACTATTCCGGATGAATTCTCGGAAATTCCGACGTAACTCACGGGAAGCACCTACGAAATTCGTACCGTTGTCCGAATATATCAAGCTAGGACAACCTCGACGTGCCACAAATCGATGAAAAGCCAGCAAGAAATTGGCAGTGGACAAATCGGATACTGCCTCCAAATGTATGGCCTTGGTAGAAAAACAAACGAACACACAAACATATCCTTTTGTAATCTTACACGCACGGCTAGTAAATGACTTAATCTCAAATGGACCGGCGAAGTCGACCCCAGTTGTTGTGAACGCCCTATCAATTATTGTTCTTTCAGGTGGAAGCGCCGCCATTATTTGGCTACAATGTCGTTTCTTCTCCAAGATACATACTTTACAATTATGAACCACCGAACGAATCAAAATTTTTACTCGAGGAATCCAATATTCCATCCTTAGCGTACGAAGCATAAGCTGAACGTCTCCATGAACACATTTTATGTGGATGTATTTGACCAAAAGTTTCGCGAACCTACTTTTATAGGGAAGAATTATGGGATGACGCTCCGAATATGAAAGGCAGGGCGCACGTACAAGACGACCATTAATTCTCATGACACCATTTTCGTCAACAAAGGGATTGAGGGGAACGAGGGAACTGTTTTTAGAAATGGGTTCCTTGTCGATTAGTTTTTTATAGTCTTCAGCAAAATGAAGCTTTTGAGTTGTAATTACGAGGCGAGTACGAACCTCTTTTAATTCTTCGGCCGAAATCCGAGAGTTTGGGTAATTAAATGTGCCCCTATACCGCGAATGGGTCTGGCGAATGAATCTTAAAACATACGCCATTGTGCGAAGTCCCTTTTCAAATGAGGAATACCTTTCGAGAATATCTTCGAAGGAAGGCGGAAAGAACGAAAAATGACAATGAACCGACCGTTTTTCAATGTCAGTCCCAAGCGGAGCCAGGTCTCGAATAGACCAATCCGACTTCTTTTTGCTAAGCCATTGAGGCCCATGCCACCAAAGAGAGCTCACAGCTAAATCTGCGGGCGATAAACCACGACTTCCCAGGTCTGCTGGATTATCCTCCGACCTAACGTGATACCAGTTATGATTCCCCACATTTTCCTGAATTCTACATACTCGATTAGCTACAAATGTAGTCCAAGTGGAAGGAGTTTTTCTTAGCCACGACAGCACAATAGTGGAATCCGTCCAACAATAAACTTGACGAAATTCTAAATCGATCTCTTTGACGATAATTTTTAAAAGTTCAGAGGCTAATACTGCGCCGCAAAGTTCAAGACGAGGGAGAGAAATAGATTTCAATGGAGCCACTTTTGTCTTACTATATAATAAATGCACGAACACATTTTTATCTGGAGATTCGATTCTCATATATGCTACCCCCGCGTATGCCTTAACAGAGGCATCCGAAAAGACGTGTAATTCAGCCGAACACTCAGGGGTATACCGAAGCCAACGAGGTATTTTTATCAAATTTACCTTAGGGTAACAATCGACGAATTTGCGCCACTCCGAATAAGTAGCGGGCAACAAGGGCTCGTCCCAACCAATTTGGTCTAGCCACACCTTTTGCATTATGATTTTCGCGGTCACAATAACCGGGCTAACCCAACCTACCGGGTCAAAAAGTTTGGCGATTGAAGATAGTACCTCCCGCTTTGTATAACTTGATTTAGTTTCAATAGGACAAACCTCAAAGTAAAACGAATCCAACCTCGCGTTCCATCTAATTCCTAAGGGTTTTGAGCCACTAGCTTCCTCAAACGACAAAACTTGAACATCAACCAAATGCTCTGGAGGAAAACAATCCAAAATTGACTTGTCATTGGCTGTCCACTTCCTCAATTCAAACTTAGCCGAAGAAAGTGCTCCGATCAACTGGTCCCTAGCAATAAATGCCGTCTCGAGGTCATGTGTTCCGGCCAAAACGTCATCTACGTACATGGATGATCGCAATATTTTGGCCGCGAGCGGATATTCAGACTCAGTCTCGTCAGCGAGTTGTAGAAGCGTCCGGATTGCTAAGTAAGGCGCACAATTAAGGCCAAAAGTTACCGTTTGCAATTCATAGTCGAGAATGGGTTTGGTTGGCGAGTCCCGATAAAGAATTCTTTGAAGCGGTGTATGTTTGGGGTCTACACGTATTTGCCTATACATTTGAGTAATGTCTGAATTGAACACGAACCTATACACTCGCCAACGAAGTAATAAAAGTACTAGGTCGAGTTGCAAAGAAGGTCCTACATGTAACATGTCGTTCAGACTAATGCCGGTCGAAGTTTTATTGGAGGCGTTAGAAACAACTCGCAATTTTGTAGTTTGTTTTTCGAGATTAATTACCGGATGGTGAGGCAAATAACACGAAAGATAATTATGGCAGATTGGAATGTCTGTTGGCTTCATGTGGCCAAGTTCTAAATACTCGATCAAGACCTTATCATACATAGCTTTCACCTCGGGTTTTTTAGATAACGACGCCTCATTACGAATAAATTGTCTGAGGACGCTTGGGCGAGATTCTCCCAAATGTAAATCTTCACCGAACCCAGATCGCAAAGGAAGCGTCACCACATATCTACCTTCGGAGTCTCTACGCGTCGACCTGATATAATATTCCTCACAGATACGATCGGATGGAGTCATCATTTTCCGCTTAGGGATTTCTTCTAACTCCCAAAAGCGCAACAAAGTTTTGTTTAAGGAGTCCTCTTCCGCGACGTCAACCATAGTGGCAAATGTTCGAATTTGCGAAGAAGGAATCGGTCCAGTGACAAGCCATCCGAAGACAGAATTTTGGGCAAGCAACGTTCCACAGAGAATCGAATGACATCCCTCTAATAAAATTTTTGGATACAAATCAGCACCCAACAAAAGATCCACTGGACGGGAGTCGAACAAGTTATGGTCTGCCAGACGAATATTTGGCATTTGGGCTCTAAAATCAGAGGAGACAGTGACCGCGGGCAGGTTTCCAGAAATGGACGGCAACACCAGCGCACGAGTTTCTAAGTTGATCGATGGATCCAAAGGGCTTCCAATCTTCAGAGAACAAATTTTACGAGAATTGGCCGAAATTGCACAATTCACACCAGAGATAACAGCATTAGTTGAACCTACCGGAAGTTTCAACCTATTTTGAAAACGTTCAGTTAAAAAAGGATTAGGAGAGCGAGAAGAATTGGTATTAGTCATATGACTTCGAAGTTTTTTAACATTAGACTTTGTGGGCTGATCATTTCCTCTCATACCATGTAGACACATGAGTGTCTGAATTCCTTCCGACAAAAAGCTATCTAGGTCTTTCCACAACGAAATAGATGATTTATCTTTAACACTCTGCTCCCATAAGGTTTGTGTAATTTTAGGGAGCCTTTCCAAACAAATAAAGACTAAAAACGGATCCCAATTATCCGTACGAACGTCGTAAATGGACATTGCAGACAAACAACCATTAATACCACGCTGGATTTGTTTGAGGCCCGAACATGTCTCAGTTTCAAGTACCGGGAGAGAAAACAATGTCTTAAACTGACTATGAATCAACAAACGCGGATTATCATACGTAGATTTCAACGCGTCCCAAGCTAGACCAAAACTGCGGTTAGTTAAGGGGAATTTAGCGACAATTTCACGAGCTTCCCCACTAGTTTTTCGAGTTAAGTGACAGAGACGCTCAATATCACTTAATCTGGAATTATTAATATAAACCGCGCTAAAAAGATCTCTAAACGTTGGCCAGGAGAGAAAATCACCTTCGAAGACATCAGTATCGCATGGAGGCAACGCAAGATTGTGGACCATATCAAAATTCGGCGGATCAATAGCAAAACTCGAGCTATCCCTAGGATTCCCAATATTAGATATTGCGGAGCTAGAAGCCTGCGTACCCACATTCCGAGCAGTGTGGGTAGACGAGTTCGTTTTATTTAAATCTAAGTTTCTGGCCTGGACTTCCTTTGGAATTCCAGACGGGGTCTGGTCATCCTTAGGAATATAAGAGGGATCCTGATTTAAAGAAACCACTGAACTAAAAGATGAGCTTAATGATGATTTTCGAGATCGCCGGAATTTATGCAAATATTTATTAATGAGCGCGACACACTCCATATATAAGTCATGAACAACCTCATATTTCCCATCGACAACCACAATGTCTTCAGCAGTCGTATCCTCGGCAGTCGATAAATAGTCGAGACATTTTCCAAAGGAACTTTCTAAGTCAACCCATTTTTATTTAACTCGGCACTTTTTACTTCTAAAATGAAAACATCTAAGTCTTCTTCTTTCGCGTCTTTAATTTTAGCACAAAACTTGACCATATTATCGGAAACTCTAGTGAAATTCTTGAGAGGATTTAGAGCCATGATGCTGCGAATAATATAAATTCACACGAAACGACAAATAAACCGAAGAAAATATCCTTTGGAAAATATTCTTTTGATGAACCCAAAAATTGGAAAAAAGTGAATATTCCAATGAACGAAACGATAAATCCTTGTAAGGCTTGCAATAATATAAATTCCTTTACAAAAAAAAATCCGAAATTCGATTAAAAAATCAGAAAAATCAGCCAAATAATTAAGCTTAACCAACAAAATATTCCAAAATTCCAAAAAATCCGAAAAGCGAAAAGGACAACCAAATTAGCGAAAAGTTTCAAAATTTTGCACAAAATATTTATTTTCCCTTTATAAAAAAGGGACGAAATCCACAAAAATATGTAAAAAAGCCAAAAAATCACGAAATATTTAAAATAATATTAATAAAACAAGGTAATAATTGCAAAAATTCGATAAAATATATAGAAATAATTATTTTTGCAACTATTTTTATTAAAAACGGCAAAAAATTACTATTTTTATGTCCAAATACAATAAAAATAATAATTTTTACAAACCGAATAAAAATTCTATATATGCGGACTGTAGGGTACACGATAAATTAAAATGTCCAAAATTACCTTAAAATGTGATTATACACACGCCACAATACAATAATCAAAAAATATTTTTCTTTGTTCCCAACGTGTTGACCAGTCACTATTGACCAACCCGATTAGTGTAGGGTACACGTGAACAAAAGAAAAAACGAAAAAAATAAAAAGATCAATTTCGAAAATATGTATGTGAGGCGCGTGTGTGTATGCTGTGTGATGACGAGACGATTGACCGCTCAACGTAAATATCCCAGCAAACATTTTTTTCCGATTTTCTTCCGAATTCGGAAAAAAACTCTGCACAAGTTTCCGACTCTGATGTCGAATTCGGAAAGAAATCGGAAAAAAATTGTGTGAGATTGCCCAAGACTCTGAAAGATTTTGCGGAAAAAATTCTGAAAGAACGTAAGAGTTTCGGGGCGAATTCGTATAGAATTCGGCAAAGAAAAAATTAAAATTCGGAGAGATATAGGATGTTTGATACGAAATTCGGAAAATTTTCGAATGTTTGATACGAAATTCGGAAAAAAATCTGAATTTGTTCCATAGTTTTATCGGAAAATCGGAGAAATATAGGATGTTTGATGCGATATTCGGAAACGTATCGGATGTTTGATCCGAGATTCTGAAAATTTTCGGATGTTTGATTCGAAAAAATATCTGAATTTATTCTGTAGTTTTATCCGAAAATCGGGAAAAATTCGAATAAATCATTCGAAAATCGGAAAATAATAGGATGTTTGATACGAAATTCGCAAATTTTTCGGATGTTTGATACGAAATTCGCAAAAAATCTGAATTTATTCTGTAGTTTTATCCGAAAATCGGGAAAAATTCGAATAATTCATTCGAAAATCGGAAAATAATAGGATGTTTGATACGAAATTCGCAAAAAAATCTGAATTTATTCTGTAGTTGTAATCGAAAAACCGAAATACTAAAATTCATCTAATTTTTTAAATAATTGATTCTGTATATATATTTTAATTTAATAATAGATCATTTTTATTCAGTCTTTTTGTGAAATTTAATGGATAAAGAAATTAAAATATAATAAAAAAAAAACATAAAAAGTTACAATTCAATTTGAATAAATATAACTAAGGTCTAAAACTTTATTTTAAAATAATTTAATTGCATACTTTTCGTTTATTTTTCAGCCGTTTGTTAAGTCTATCTTTAGCCGAATTAAAAAATGCTTTATTTGGGTTTCTATGGTACTTCCCATAGTTCCCGGAATATGTTCCAATGCTGCATCTAAATAATAAAAAATGAAAAAATATGATTTACATTATTAAAGAGTTTAAAACACAAGGATACAAACCTTTAAGGAGCCTTATAAAATACATGTCCTTTACAGCCGTGTTTTGGTACATATTGTGCCACGAAAACGTTGTAATGACCTCGTCTGTTTGGAAAATAAGTTTCAAATTTTCAAATATAAAAGTCTTTATGTTGTCATGGGGTTGATTTTTTAAACGGCGTAGCTAAACAATTCAAGATATTCACCCTTATTATGGCTGGCGTAGTCGTATCGAAAATTGCAAGTTGACGCGTCGTAACGACTAATTGGTATTTTGTGTGTCGTATGCGAGAAATTACAACTCTGTATGAAATTCTGTTACAATTTTCGTACCACAAGACGCGTTCTAATTCGACAAATGCTGCAAAATTAGTCGTTAGAGATTTTGTTGCCGACAACACACAAGTTTTCCCAAATTGAGTTTACAAAAGAATAAATTATATACAAAATGGATTTGAATAAGAAGTATGTATCAACATTACAAAAATATATGTATGTAAAGCTATTAACATTTCTATTTTTCTAGATTTAAAGTCACAACGAAAAAACAATTTGATGAAATGATCCAGATTTTGCAAAGGAATCCAAATTTGGCTAGAGGTTACAGCAGTGGCTTGAAAAAAGTTAACATTAAGGAAGAATGGAACAAAATTGGTGAAAAACTCAATATCTTGGGACCGCCGGTTCGAACTGGCGAAGACTGGATGAAAGTCTGGGCCGACTACAAATTTAAATTGAGGAAGAAGCTTGTTCATAACAAGGCAGAATGTCGTGCTACAGGTGGAGGGCCCTTCAAGCAGTTCATTTTAAGCGAAACGGAGGAAGCAGCATCACGCCTGTTACAATTGGAGACAATTGTAAATGCAGGGAACCAAGCAATTGGAATTCAACAGCGTCCAATACTTGGTGAACTGGAGACTGAGGAGGAACTGTTTGAAGGGTTTGAAATTGGCGAGGACAAAGAAAACCACAATCCCTGCATACTGACTCCTCCAAGCGTAAACAGATTTCACCGAAATACGCAACAGAAGCAGGTTGTTGTCATCCAAGATGTCTGTACGCTTCCCTCTGTAAGCACAAATAACCCGAATCAAAATGAACTACAGGAAGAGGTTCCAACGACTTCTTCAAAAAGACAAAAGAAAAGTGACCACAAATATGAACTTCTTGAAGAGCAGCTGAAGGTGCAAACAGAATTATATACTGATGTTAAACGATCATTAAATGATATTGAGAGGTACCAACGCAAAAACTACAAACTGAATGAAGAGTTGTTAAAACAAAGAAAAATTAGTTACAAGTTAAAGGAAGAAAAATTAAAACTTCTTAAAGAAGAATATAAAAATAAGGCGGAATTCAGAAAGGAGTTATTGCGATGTAGGAAAGATGAAATTGAAATTGAAAAGAGACGTCTGGAATTAGAAGAAATAAGGAGTGGATTTCAGTGAAACTATTTATGTTATAACTTAAAGCATAGCTTTTATATTTAAATATTAAAAATGAATTTTACTTTTTATAAGATAATTAATAATAAAATGAATTAATTACTTAAAGATAGCATTATTGATGATCTTATGTCTAATGCATTCAAATCGTCGTTCATTTCAACATCATTTGAATCTGTCATGAAGTAGGGGTTTGCGTTAACTATCGGCATTTCAATTTTGAAATGTATGCAAATATTGTGTAACGCTGCACAAACTGCTGTTACTTTTCCACATATATCAGGGGTGTAATGCAATTGTCTCGCTCCTAATATACAACGAAATCTGTTCTTCAACACCCCAATTGCTCGTTCAACTATATTTCTTGTTTTTGAATGTATTTTGTTGAATCTACACTCTGGTGAGCCTTCGTCAGCTGATCTAAATGGCGTAATTAAAAATTTTTCCAATGGATATCCTGCGTCACCTAAAACAACGAACTTGATATAAGTCATAACTAATTTTATTTAATATATGTACCTAATATCCATGTATTTCTTTCGCCATTGTCAAAGTTTTCTTTCATGTGTTGTTTCAAATCACTTGTATTCCAAACCAACGAGTCGTGAACGGATCCATGATGGTGTGATGATATATATCTAATTCTTAATTTATGATCACACACCTACAATAATACAGAGAGTAAAGCTATTTGCATTATTTATAAGTTATGCAACATACCACCGTTACGTTGAGACTGTAGAATCCTTTCCGGTTCAAGTATTTGAATCTCTCTTCCATTCTTGGCGCAACAATTTTTATGTGCGTTCCATCAATACATCCAATCACACCAGGAAATCCAGTATTTTTCAAAAAATGTTCCTTAATTTCATATTTCTCTTCTTCAGTGGTGGGAAAAGAGATCCAATTTGGACACAGCTTATTATGTAATACTTCTATGCACTCGCGGAACACATTGCTGACAGACGACTGTGATAAACTGACATTGAAATCGTTCCCAGCACCCTTTTGATAACTTCCTTCAGCCAGTATTCGAATTGTTGCGGCTAGTTTTAGTGTATTTGGGACACTTGTAGATTTAACCCGGTTACGGAGGTCTGGAGTGATTTGACCCAAAACATATTTAAATGCATCCTTACTAAGCCTGAAGTAACTAACAAATCTAGAGAAAAATATTTATTTTAGCTTCTTCCTCATTTTACATTTTACTTACTGGGAATCAGTCATGGAAAATATGTTAGACTCTTGCCGCAATATTTTTCGCCTCACGTTTAAATCATTTTGAATATACTCATCTTCATCCTCAGATAAAAAATTGCCAACACTTAACATATTTCAATATTTAATTAAACAAATGATCGTTTTACTTCAACTATTTCAACTGACGCATTTATTTCTTTTAACCGGGTAGCTCGTAAATTCTACAATTGTTTATTATTCCAGAGCACCCTGCTTTTTTACATCTATTACAAAAAAGACGTAGTCGAAAATTGTACATAATACCAAAAATTTTTATTTACGACAACGCCTACGACTACGTCTACGACACTTGAACGCCTACGACAACGCCAACCATAATAAGGGTGATTAATAAAAGTAGAAATTGTAAAAAGGTGCTTACTTACCATAAGGTTCTGAAGGTCCAAATCTTCCTTCAATTTTTCATCGAATTGTAAAACTTCTTGGGTGGACCGAAGCGTTTCCAGCGAATATATATTATTTTTGATTTCAACCTCCTTCAGAATCCTATCAATGCTTCGTTTTAATACAATAAATTCGGTTGTAAAATAAGAAAAGATTTTCGAATTCTCATCGTTTTGTTTTTTATTTTGTTCTTCAAGGACTCGCAATTTATCTTCCATTTCATTCTTATTTTTTTCTAATAATAAATTTAGTTTAGCATTTTGTTCGAGAATCGTCTCATTTTGTTTAATTATCAATGATAGTAACTCAAAATTGTTAGTATTAGAAGCTTCCATTCTGTAAAAGAGGTAAAAAAATTGTCAGAAAATCCAAAGAAAATTTAATATATTTTCGAGTGACATCTGAAATAAGAATCTCAATGTTGTTTTCGCAAAAAGTTTCGTTTTCTGTCTTAAAAATTCCTAACGCTTTTCCCAACGATTGATCTAAATTAAATAAATTATCAAGATTATTTATCTTGTTGCAAATTAATGTAATTCCATTACTGTTTTTTTTAATTTTTCTAATTATGTACACGAAACTATCAAACTCAACTAAATTATTTGGCTGGTTTATAGAATATTTCCCATTATGAGTTACTACGGTTTTGAAGAAATTGTCCTCTATATGACTTTTTAATATTGGAAAATCAGTTTTTTTCTTATTTGCTTTAAGAACGATACTCTGCTCAACAATCCTGTTGGATATTTGAGATAAAATATTATTTCCATTTTTCACTTTTCTTTTTAATTGATATAAATAATTCTCATAATTGAATGCACTAAAGTTATCAAGGGAACCATACATGAGAACATCATTTGGCAAATGGATAAGACAGTGAGCATTATAGGTTAAATGAGCCTGCCCATAAATTGAACTTAATTCAACAATGAACTCAATAAGCAAACGTTCGGCAATCTTATTAAATTTAATGCACATGCGTTTATCACTAAGAATTCGTATGAAAATATGTAGCTTTATAAAATGATTGTATACACTATCGCTCACAACGTTCTTCAAAACCACAATTGAGCTATACAATAAAAACGAACGAAGCTCTGAAGCCTTCCACCTATCTAGTTCATCGATAGTTCTAGGAACCCTATTAAATTCACAGCAAAATTGTTTTGAAATTTGAAAGTTTCGGCTACTTATTTTTGCAATTTGATCAGCATTCAAACTAAATTCCCGGCTTTTTACTTTGGTCCACACTTTCAGAAGGTGCTTCATCACACCGAGGCACACAACGTGCATGTAATCCAGGGGAAACTGACTAACACATCCAATTTCTACAGATTCTAAAGCCAAACTTCCTAAATTTGTGTGATGTTCAGGATGAGCTCTGTTCTTGAAGGACTCGTCAGTGCGTAAGTCAGCGGAACAATGTGGGAATGTTATCCTTCGTTCGCAGTATTCCCCTTTCTGTGTACATTTTGTGCAGCAATAAAACCCCGAATGTGACTTAATATTAAGCAAAAAAGCCCGGGCGGGTGCGTCGCAGACAAAATTGCCTATTTCGATGTTGTACACTTTATTTCGGAACATGAACCCTTCTTCTTTATATTTGCTAATGTCTTCCAATAGGTATTGCAGAAATATATTTGTGTCTTTGGGTTTAGAAAATTTGTCTACAATGTTATTAATGTTAACATTAATGTAAACGCCTACAATAAAAACACTATCGTAGTTCTGGATGCTCACCATTATTGGCCAGATACATTTTTTGGAGCTCTTAAATAGTGGCAGACCGTCTATGCCGAAATTTAGAACAATGTTTGAAGAGTCATCCAAAACCTCAGTTTGTTGAAAAAAAAATCAGTCAAACAATTTTCTATGCCATAATGCATATATGTACCCATTCCCATTTCTACAACCGTGGTATTTTTTGGCGTTTCTCGTAAAGTTCGAATATCCAAGGGCAATGTTTCGTCAAAGCATTTTAATTTGGAAAGGAGTTCGTTCATTGCATTTCCTGGTATTGAAAACTTAATAGACCATTCGCTTAAAAATGCTTTAAAATTGCTGCTAACTGGATTATTTGCTTGAAATACTTCATGAGGCGCCGGTTGTACATTTGGGATGGTGGCTTCTATTTCTTCCATATGACTTACAGAAGGCGATACTTGACTATTTGGGATGGGAGCTTCTCTTTCTTCTTTCTGCTGATTAACAGAAATATTATCTGCCATGTCTATCTCTTCATCCCTATGTGGTTTGCTTAATATGTTGCGTAATAAATTGTCAGCTTGTATTTTAAGATTTCTCTTTGTAGTACGTCGTGACATTTTTAGTTAAATTTGAATTATTTACCTTAAAATTATGACTTTTTTCACCTTAAATTAAAACTTTTTACGCCAACACACTGCACACGTGCTTCGTTTAAATTCTGACGACAAACTGATCATAATCAAAAAACCAAAAAGAAAAATTGTATACACAAAATTCTTCAAATAATTTGAACCGAGCATGTGCAGAGTACTCGGAAACTTTTCGAAAGGAACGGTAAAAAAATCTCAACAGAAAAAAGGTAACTCTCTGCTGATGTAGGAATTTTTGTGTTTTTTTTTTTTTTTTTTTTTTTTTTTCAAATGAAACAAAAGAAACGAGTATGTGCAGATTACTCGGAAACTTTTCTGGAGTAACATTAGAAATTCTCGCCAAAAAAGAGTTAACTCTCTGTATACGCTGTTTTTTTTCTCTTTTGCTTTGTTTTGTTCAAACTGTAATATACGATTCGACCAAAATTACTCATCACATTTATCGATTGAAACTAAGTGGCAACGCTAAAAACGTACTATCGTTCTTTGCCTTAGATCAAAAGCAACTCTATCGACAATTGCAATTCCCTTACTATACAACTATAATTTTAGTACAGAGCTTTCGTATAGAAAAGAGAATTTGCAACAGGCCTTTTACAACTCGCCTTTCAAGAAGTACAGAACACAAAAACCTAAATTGAAAAGTTAAAGAATTTTGAAAAAAACTTGATAAATAATTTTGATAATTAAAAAATTGACAAATTCCATATTTTAAATAAGGAAATTATTAGCAAATAAACCTAAATTTGCCAAGGCAAAGAATACAATTTCTTAAAAAATTGTATAATCATTGAAATTCAGCCTACTCAGTTGGAAAAATTCAATAAAAGTGGTATATAGTGACAAAGGCAACTATAATTAAGAAAAGAATAACCCCCGACATTTTTCTTCACGTGGCTCAAACTGTGAAGACGAATTTTGTTTGGTTATGTCGGGGGCCAACATGTGCGATGTCAAGTATAACCAGTGCATTTTAATACCATCTTCTATCAACCAATTATCCCCCGCATGATTTGTAATGAACAAAATCCAACATTCCGTCAAATATTGTGAAAAATTGCACTAAAAAATTTGAAGCCTTAATATTAAAATCATTCATCACACCACCATTGCCACTACGAAAGCTTCAGCATCCACTGCGATCACTTGCTACATTCAACCAAATTTCCAACAAAATACTTCTCCGGCTGGATTGCTAAATAACCACAGAATTCATCATAAGAAACCCAAAACATTATATTAGGGTTAGATTGATTTGCAGCCTCTATCGAATCCACCACAACCAGCCTCCAGACAATAATAGTGTTCCAGTTAGATAAAATATGATCTCGCAGAAAATACATCAAACCTAAAATCATCATATTAATCCTCTACCGGACAAACCACCATTCTGTCACTAAAAACCCATCCACCAATAAAATAGAATGTCCGTACCTTAAGCAGGGCAATTCTAAGACCATCAAAATCTTTATAAAAATTAGATAAGTATTATGTAAATTGTTAAATTTACATTCACACTTTTATATATTTTTTTAGTGTAAGTTATATTTTGTTTCTGAATTTATAGACATAATTTAGGTTCACCCTGTTATAATCAAACATACGCACGTAATGATATATTAATGAATGAAGAAGAACAAACAAATTTGTGAATGAGGTAGAGAAAACATTACTATGATCATTATCATCAATTGAATTTCACATATAATAACAACAACACAACGAATAACACCGCAACGACGAACTTCTTCGAGGCCTCCAACAAGTTCAGCGTAAAACGGAGTTGGTGAGTACTTTGAGTGATTTTTGTTTCTTTGTTTTGAGTTTTTTTTTTTTTGTCATCTACTTATCACACAAGCTATTGTTTGATTCATTCATTGATCTCTTTTTACGTTCTCGAAAAGTAGAACAAAGAAACAACAAATATTACAATTGTAATGTTTCATTCAATAAGACTTATTACGTCATTTATATATTAGGGTGTCACGTATATATTTACTAATATTTTTTTGAGATTTCCTTTTTTTTTTTTTTTTTTTGTTAATGTAATTTTTAAGCATATATTGTTTTCTAGATTAAGTATAATGTTTCCTATAATATTTTAATTATTCACTACATATAATTATAGCATAAAAATTTGATTCATAATGTCATATATTTGAGCGTTTATCTAATTAAAGAAATGGATTACTAAGGAAGCTAACGTGTTTTCATGAAGTGGTAAGGCGTAACTAGGTAACACGAGTTATGGGGTTCTGTATCAAATTCCGTCTAACAGAACTATGGTTAGGGAGGGTTAAGAGGCGTATATCTCACACCACCTGAGATATAGTAAAATGGGGAATATCAAATATATGAGCAATAGATAGTAAATTTGTGGGACTTTTCATACACTTCATATCATTCGATTTAACAACATTCAGGGAGTCTATAATATTTTTCTGTACTCCTGCAGATTTGTAATGGAAGGACACGAACCCCCCCACCCGACTGAAGTTAGCGTACAAAGGCTCCCGCAGTCCTTCTGAAACAAACTGAGTGGTAATAACATCTTACCCAAAGCAACTAACATCCTTTGTCTATGTCATCTAGACCAAAATACATATTATACATTAATCTCAGTTGCTCAGCCAATTTAGGCCAGTGTACATTACAGAAATGGCGCCCAACGTGGGGCTGAATTTGTGCAGGAAACTGTTCAGTTACGCCCTACTTTAAAAACATAGCATATGTAGATTTCAAGAAATGAGCTGTTGTTGAAAATTTTGTAGCCAAAATAATTCTTTGGAATACATTGCAGAACTTTTCTGGAATTCGACTATTTGAGGACTAACAATCGAGTAGATTGACCGATTAGTAATCTCTAATGCCTTTCCACAGATTACTTTTGATTACAAATTTTCTAAACAACTCGTTTCATAGTGTTATATAAATTTTAGGATATCTGATTAGAGGCTTAGTTATCGGTACTTGACGGTTAATAGGAATATACATTATCTTGCTGATTGTGGTTAGTGTCCATTAAGCGTCAAGAGAAACCATTAATTCAAATGAGCATGTTCCATATCCGGTTTGCCATAATCCTAAATATCTTATTTTTTTATAACATTTCCATAGCCCAGTTGATTTGTTTCCATTTATATTCGATAATTCCCCTATAAATCCTAGTGCCACCACTCAATATGAAAACACAATTTGTTATGAATAAACTACAGTTTTATAAAAAAAAAAAAAGTTTAGAATTTTGAAGAGTAAGGTTTTAGTTAAAAACAATACATTTATTTTGTTTCAAAATCAACATGTCTCTGTTAAGATCTCCCACACCTTCTGCATCAGCAGCGTGTGAATCATCATTACAATGTTCTATATGCAAAGAATTATTATTGGAAGATCAAGATTGCTTAATAATTTCACAATGCGCTCACTCGTTCCATCGTGCTTGCATAGAAAAACATCTTTATTCTTCCTCTGAGTGTCCAACATGTAAACGACCGTGTGAGTTATCGGAACTACGAAACTTACATACCCAAAATGAAAACTCGCAAATTTCCCTCCATGAAGGAATTGATGTAAGAAGTACAAACCAAGCTAATCAAAAGTCCAAGAATACTATTCGTGGTAGAGGGCGTGGTACAACTGCCAAACATTACAATACCCGAAGTACAATTAGGAATTTACTTCCTGACTTACATCACCAAGGAGATTCCGTTGAAAATGCGGATGATCAGACTGGAGGCAACATGACTCCAATTAATCCAAATACCAGTAGAGTACCAACTCGAAATCAAAATACTCCACAACGAAGACTGAATGTAGAAAATAATATTGTTGATTATGATAGAATTAGTCAAATGATTGAATTAAGCGTAACGAGAATTTTTCAGAATTTAAGCACGAACAATACTGCTATAAATCAAAATAGGCCTGATATAGACCATATTACTCAAGTTCAGCAACATGTCAATAACAGTGATGTTCCCAACAGTAGTAGACATATGGCTTCAAATATCAGCAGTCATTCTTATGTCGGTACTGACAAAATCACATCCATTATAAGAAATTGGAATTTGCAATTCGATGGGTCAGCAAAAGGCTTAGATGTTGAAGAATTTATATATCGCCTTAAATCGTTAACAGCTGATAATTTCGATAATGACTACTCTGCTATATGCAAAAACTTACATATTCTTCTATCTGGAAAAGCCAGAGAATGGTTTTGGCGCTACAGAAAGCAAGTGCAAACTATTGTTTGGGAAGACTTTTGTGCGGCATTGCGCTATCAATATAAAGATTTCAAAACAGATGCCGATATACGTGAAGAACTTCGTAGTAGAAAACAAAAGCCAGGCGAAAGCTTTGAGTTATTCTTTGATTCTGTTTCCACGATATTAGATCGTCTTACAACTCCAATTGAGGAGTTAGAACTGATAGAGATTATTAAAAGGAATTTGCGTCCTGAAATAAGGCATGAATTATTGTATGTACCGATATTTTCAATGGCTCATTTGAGAAAACTTATTCAAATGAGAGAGAATTTGTTTAATGATGATGCTTGTCGAAGACATGTCATAAACAAAACTATGACCACATCATACCCACGAAAAAATATAGCCGAATTAGAATTTCCATTATGTGAAGATTCTGATATAGATAATCACATATCTGTCGATGCCATCAAAATTCCTTCTGCAGTACCAAAATGCTGGAATTGCGATGAGCCAGGTCATCTATGGGTTGACTGTCTTAAAGACAGATCCATATTTTGTTATGGATGTGGTGCGAAAAACACTTATAAACCCAACTGTGAAAAATGTGCTAATATAAAGCTTAATCCTCACAAAACTCCTGTCCAACAATCAAATTCAAAAAACCACTAATTCACAACAGTAGTGATACATCCGCTACTGTTTTAGAATCACCTCAAAATATACACGAATTTCCACAACAATATGATGATAAATATGTACAAATTTTGCAACGAAATGGTTCAGATAATTATAATGTTCACAGGCCAATACTTTTCCCCATACGTCCCTATCATCAACGATGGGCTGAATATTTGCAAAAAAGAAATGCTATTTTTGAAATATCGGATATTTCTACATATCCTGTCAAAAGATCTAAACGATCTACAATTCGTCTACGACGATACTATAGACAAAGAAAAATTTGTTCAAAATATTTAATTTCAAGCATCGTCAATGATCCACAGGATCAGAGACTATATGCAAAGGTTTCGTTTTTAAATTTTGTAGAGCGAGGTTTGCTCGATACCGGAGCAAACGTAAGTTGCTTAGGCGGCGATTTGGCATTGTATGATTTTTCCTCTTATAAGGAATTCCACGATTTTAAATCATGCGTTAAAACCGCAGATGGCAAACGTCAAAAGGTTCGTGGTTATCTCGATGTGGAAATTAAGTTTAGAAATCGTTATCAACACCTCCGAATTCTTATAGTACCATCTTTAAGTCAACGCTTAATACTAGGCTTGGACTTTTGGAAGGCATTTAATTTAGCACCTGATATTTTCGATTCTATTTGTTTAACAAGTCCGTCTGATAATGAGGAAACTAATAAATTGCGTCTACGTTGTCCGCTTTTGAGTCCGATATTCGTCCGAAGATAGAAACGTCCGATATTTGTCCGATTAAGGAATCGTCCGAAGTTCAATATCCTTTAACATCAGTCCAACTTCAACAATTAGAAGCAGTTAAAGCTTTATTCCCAGACTTTGAGAAACAAGGTCTTGGCCGAACCAGCCTAATAAAACACGAAATCGATGTTTGCAATTCTAAGCCCGTCAAACAAAGATTCTATCCCGTTTCCCCTGCAGTGGAAGATCTTATGTACAAAGAAATTGACAGAATGTTGGCACTTGGTGTTATTGAACCGTCCGTTTCTCCATGGAGTTCACCCATGCGGTTAGTTTTGAAACCGAACAAAGTCCGCTTATGTTTAGACGCTCGTAAATTAAACGCTGTCACAAAGAAAGACGCGTATCCGCTCCCTAGCATTGAGGGAATCTTCGCCCGCCTTCCAAAAGCCAACATAATATCTAAGCTTGACTTAAAGGATGCATTTTGGCAGATCGGTCTGGCTGAGGAGGCAAAAGCACTTACGGCGTTCACAGTCCCGGGTAGGCCACTTTACCAGTTTGTGGTAATGCCATTCGGACTGTGTAACGCCCCACAAACAATGTGCCGTCTCATGGACGAACTAATCCCAGCCGATCTAAAAAAATGTGTCTTTGGTTACTTAGATGACCTAATCATCGTGTCGGAAGATTTCCCTACTCATTTAGCTATATTAATTAGAATTTCTGATGAGTTCAGAAAAGCTAATTTGACCATAAACGTCTCAAAAAGTAAATTTTGTGTGACAGAAGTAAAGTACTTGGGATACGTTATTGGACATGGAGGTCTTAAAACCGACCCTGAAAAAATAGACTCCATTCTTTCCTGGCCAGTACCGAAAAGCCTTAAGCAAGTACGAGGTTTTCTCGGCTTGTCGGGCTGGTATCGTCGATTTATCGACAACTTTTCTTCAAAAGTTTTCCCAATTACTGAACTTCTGTCCACAAAAAAGAAATTTGTTTGGACAAATGAGGCTAATGATGCGTTTAACACCATCAAACATCTCTTAACGACCGCCCCTGTTCTAATCAACCCCGATTTCTCCAAAAAGTTTTACATCCATTGTGATGCAAGCGATTATGGAATCGGTGCTGTATTAGTACAGGTGGACGAAAATGGTGACGAGAGGCCTATCGCGTATATGTCTAGAAAGTTAAATTCCGCACAGCGGAATTATAGTGTCACCGAAAGAGAGTGTTTAGCGGCTGTAGAAGCCATAAAGAAATTTCGGTGTTATGTCGAACTTCAAGAGTTCGAAATCATAACAGACCATTCTAGCTTGGTGTGGCTAATGAAACAGCAAGATTTAACTGGCCGCCTTGCAAGATGGGTCTTTAAGTTGCAAGGATATAAATTCACATTTAGCCACAGGAAAGGTAAAGACAATGTCGTCCCTGACGCATTGTCGAGAATTCATTGTAACGAAATTTCAGCCATTGAGCTCTCAGAACCGGAAGTGGATCTAGACTCCCCTCATTTTTTCGACTCAGACTACAAATTTCTGAAAGATAAAATATTAAAAAATGAATCCCAATTCCCGGACATGAAGATAGTGGATAACTACGTCTATATTAGAACTGACCATTATACAGGGGATAGTGAACAAGAATCCAGAGCATGGAAACTGTGGATACCACAACAGCTCCGTAAAGATATAATCTTCAGGTTCCATAACTCTGCTATCGCTTGTCATGGGGGAATGTTTAAAACCATTGAACTCATAAGAAGACATTTCTTTTGGCCTAATTTGGTAAAAGATGTGAGGGATTACATTAGGTCATGTGATGTATGTAAGTGCACCAAAGCACCAAATCAAATTTTAAAACCTGAAATGGGTAAGGAAACAATATCGTATCGCCCATTTCAGAGGATATATATTGATATATTGGGTCCGTACCCGAGGAGCAAAAATGGAAATATAGGCCTATTGATAGTGCTGGATCACATGTCAAAGTTTCATTGGCTCTGTCCCCTAAAAAAATTTACAACTTCAGTTATACAAGATTATCTTCTTAAACAAATTTTTCACGTTTATGGGGTCCCTGAAACTTTGATAAGTGATAACGGCTCCCAGTTCAAATCAAATGAATTTAATGCATTTTTGACCTCCCATGGAGTAATCCATATTTATACAGCCATATATTCGCCTCAGTCGAATGCTTCTGAGCGCGTAAACCGCTCTATAATAGCAGGCATTCGCACATTTTTGAAGAAAGATCATCGGTTATGGGATGAAAACTTAAGTCTCATAAGTTGTGCCCTGAGAAACTCTGTGCACCAAGCTACCAAATATTCCCCTTATCATGCTCTTTTCGGGTTTAATATGGTTACCCATGGTACGTCTTACAAACTGTTGCGGAAGTTAGAACTTTTAGGTGAACCATCTGCTATTTTGCACAGAGATGACAATTTAGCTTTAATTCGCAATAATTTACGTCGACATATATCCGAGGCATATAAAAGGAATCAAAACCAATATAACTTGAGAGCCCGACCAATTTCCTTTGAAATTGGCCAAGAAGTTTATCGACGAAATTTCGCTCAAAGTTCCGCCGAAAAAGCTTTTAATGCCAAATTATCTCCCCTTTTTATCAAATCTAAGATCAAAGAAAAGCTAGGGCAAAACTATTATATCCTGGAAGATAGTGATGGTAAGACCGTGGGCACTTTCCATGCCAAGGACATACGTCCTTAGACCAAAATCTGCCAATTAATGATCTCCAATTAATATTGTTTCCTATGAGGAAAATATTACTTGGTTTGTAATATACGATTCGACCAAAATTACTCATCACATTTATCGATTGAAACTAAGTGGCAACGCTAAAAACGTACTATCGTTCTTTGCCTTAGATCAAAAGCAACTCTATCGACAATTGCAATTCCCTTACTATACAACTATAATTTTAGTACAGAGCTTTCGTATAGAAAAGAGAATTTGCAACAGGCCTTTTACAACTCGCCTTTCAAGAAGTACAGAACACAAAAACCTAAATTGAAAAGTTAAAGAATTTTGAAAAAAACTTGATAAATAATTTTGATAATTAAAAAATTGACAAATTCCATATTTTAAATAAGGAAATTATTAGCAAATAAACCTAAATTTGCCAAGGCAAAGAATACAATTTCTTAAAAAATTGTATAATCATTGAAATTCAGCCTACTCAGTTGGAAAAATTCAATAAAAGTGGTATATAGTGACAAAGGCAACTATAATTAAGAAAAGAATAACCCCCGACATTTTTCTTCACGTGGCTCAAACTGTGAAGACGAATTTTGTTTGGTTATGTCGGGGGCCAACATGTGCGATGTCAAGTATAACCAGTGCATTTTAATACCATCTTCTATCAACCAATTATCCCCCGCATGATTTGTAATGAACAAAATCCAACATTCCGTCAAATATTGTGAAAAATTGCACTAAAAAATTTGAAGCCTTAATATTAAAATCATTCATCACACCACCATTGCCACTACGAAAGCTTCAGCATCCACTGCGATCACTTGCTACATTCAACCAAATTTCCAACAAAATACTTCTCCGGCTGGATTGCTAAATAACCACAGAATTCATCATAAGAAACCCAAAACATTATATTAGGGTTAGATTGATTTGCAGCCTCTATCGAATCCACCACAACCAGCCTCCAGACAATAATAGTGTTCCAGTTAGATAAAATATGATCTCGCAGAAAATACATCAAACCTAAAATCATCATATTAATCCTCTACCGGACAAACCACCATTCTGTCACTAAAAACCCATCCACCAATAAAATAGAATGTCCGTACCTTAAGCAGGGCAATTCTAAGACCATCAAAATCTTTATAAAAATTAGATAAGTATTATGTAAATTGTTAAATTTACATTCACACTTTTATATATTTTTTTAGTGTAAGTTATATTTTGTTTCTGAATTTATAGACATAATTTAGGTTCACCCTGTTATAATCAAACATACGCACGTAATGATATATTAATGAATGAAGAAGAACAAACAAATTTGTGAATGAGGTAGAGAAAACATTACTATGATCATTATCATCAATTGAATTTCACATATAATAACAACAACACAACGAATAACACCGCAACGACGAACTTCTTCGAGGCCTCCAACAAGTTCAGCGTAAAACGGAGTTGGTGAGTACTTTGAGTGATTTTTGTTTCTTTATTTTGAGTTTTTTTTTTTTGTCATCTACTTATCACACAAGCTATTGTTTGATTCATTCATTGATCTCTTTTTACGTTCTCGAAAAGTAGAACAAAGAAACAACAAATATTACAATTGTAATGTTTCATGTTTCATTCAATAAGACTTATTACGTCATTTATATATTAGGGTGTCACGTATATATTTACTAATATTTTTTTGAGATTTCCTTTTTTCTTTTTTTTTTTTGTTAATGTAATTTTTAAGCATATATTGTTTTCTAGATTAAGTATAATGTTTCCTATAATATTTTAATTATTCACTACATATAATTATAGCATAAAAATTTGATTCATAATGTCATATATTTGAGCGTTTATCTAATTAAAGAAATGGATTACTAAGGAAGCTAACGTGTTTTCATGAAGTGGTAAGGCGTAACTAGGTAACACGAGTTATGGGGTTCTGTATCAAATTCCGTCTAACAGAACTATGGTTAGGGAGGGTTAAGAGGCGTATATCTCACACCACCTGAGATATAGTAAAATGGGGAATATCAAATATATGAGCAATAGATAGTAAATTTGTGGGACTTTTCATACACTTCATATCATTCGATTTAACAACATTCAGGGAGTCTATAATATTTTTCTGTACTCCTGCAGATTTGTAATGGAAGGACACGAACCCCCCCACCCGACTGAAGTTAGCGTACAAAGGCTCCCGCAGTCCTTCTGAAACAAACTGAGTGGTAATAACATCTTACCCAAAGCAACTAACATCCTTTGTCTATGTCATCTAGACCAAAATACATATTTATACATTAATCTCAGTTGCTCAGCCAATTTAGGCCAGTGTACATTACAAAACAAAACAAAAGAAACGAGTATGTGCAGATTACTCGGAAACTTTTCTGAAGAAACGGCAGAAAATCTCGAAAAAAAATCGGACATCAGAGCCCTCGGAAAAAATTGTTAGCTGGGATGTCACACGCGTATGTATGTAAATATAATTATGTATTATTGAACAGCGAAACAAAAGGGTGGTTTTTTTCTTATTGTTATTCACTTTCCCACAGTGGTAATCGAATAGGAATATGAAATATTCACTCTGAGGAATAATTTGAATTATTTTTATTAATAAAATGATCGAAATTTAACACGATTGTTAATTATATTTTATTAATAATATTACCACTGTTCGCAAACACAAAAATGCGATTTTTAAACAAATTTTAACCACTTTTTCCACAGATTATTTTTTTGCAACAAATATCTATTTTCACTTGTTTTCACTGTTCAATAATAATAGCTCATCCCACATTTGCTCTAGAAATGCCTTGTTACAATGGAAATTCAGATTCCATATTGCCGGACGCTGTTCCACGTCCCTTATGAATTGTTCAACGTTTAAGACTATTGTCGATTTCTTGGGAGCCATTTAAGGCAATTCAGCAAGACATCAAACAAGCAATGGAAATCTTTGAAATTTTTGAAAAAAATTTTAACAAATCAATTAGATGCTTCTTTCTGGCTTTACATTCAAATCATTTGACAGTAGAACCAAAGTGTACCACTCGTTGTTAACTTCACTTGAAACTCCTACAACTTGTTCAACCGTTATGTTAAGCGCAGCGCGTTCTTTACTTTTTTTGTTTTGTTGGGGGAGCAGCAGCATTGATTTGAATGCTCATCTCTCCTTTACCTCTGCTCTCTGTCACTCTCTCACTCTGAAAGAACTTGGCTCCAGTGTTGCCGTTTGAAATTTTTATTTCAGCCCAAATTTTTTCTAAAAACCGCCCAAAATCGACCATATCCGCCCAAACTGTAAAAAGTTGAATAATTTGTATATAGTTTGTATTCAAGTAAATTTTATTGAAAATTTTACACTATATATAAAAAAGGTACTCAAGTTTTTTACATTCAATATATTAAATACATTAGCGAAAATAAAAATTTTATCTTATTTTACTTCAAGTTTTTTTTTATATGTATTGATGAGGTCGACTCCTAACCTCATCACAAAGCGATGTAACTAACGAAAGAAACAGAAAACGCCGCGAGATGATCTTTCTCGTTCCGTGGCTGGAAGGGAACTCAATTTATTTACAACATATTCTTAACACTAAAGCTTACATCTAATACATTAACACATGCATTTTATTTACTAATGCACGCTGTGCATTAACGCACACAATACGTTGCGGGAGAAAACGAAACGTACCTAATTTGTGATCGTCTCTTTCTTATCTTCTATTTATGGCCGTGACATTTATTACATTATTTATTACCGACCATAAACCTAGCATTTGGAAAACACATGCATCTTGTGTTTTCTTTATTTAACTAATTTACATTCTTCCGAAAAGACAAATAAAAATGAGATAAGAATTTAAAGAAGAGCATTCAACACACAAACTATTTTTACAACATGTACAGTTTCTACAAAACTAAACATACTCCCGGCCTTAAAAGATCCTAATCTTTTAACAAATTCGATCGATTCTATTTTTGTTAAATTATATAAAATAAACATAATTTTCTTAATATTAAGAATTGAATAAAACTGTGCTAAAGTTATATCTTATATCAAAATTAATTTCTAACGTAAAAATAATCTCCGAAGTATGCTGCTTGAAACTAGGTAATTGCACCCATGACATCCACCAACCACTTGAAGTCTGGATCTCTCCGCCAGCGATGATCAGATACCTGGGATATTTTTAAATCCTTTCCATAATTCAAGGACACATCTACTGCGTGGATACGTCGTTTACTTATACTCATGTTGTTATGTTCTCCACGACTTCTGAACCATTTCGCACGTTCCAGACGGAAATTATCAATCTTCTCTTTATGTCCATCGTCAATACAATCCTTGGCCCGGATTTCACTTTCTTCTTTGTCAGGAGCAGCAAATACAAGATTTTTGTGTTCCTGTAAATTCCTTGTGGGCAGCACTTCTTCAATTTTAATTTTTCTCGCTATTTTTCCTTCGACTCGCGGAACATCAAGGCGAACGTTTTCATTTTTACTTTCGATAGCTTCTAAGTCCTCAACTACCTTTTGATGAGTCCCTAAACTACCTTTAACATTATCAACATGCTTCTTCATGTTCACCTTTTTAGGTGCTATTCTTGAAATGTTCCCACTTCTCACTATGCGGTAACAAATTCTAAGAAAATGGTAATGACTTGTGTAGTCATCCTGTTTTCCAACTACATCCAAAAACCGCACGTATTGTGACGATAATGTTTGAAATCTTCTATCGATGATTTCTATTTTTGAGAAATAACATCTTCTAATCTCCTCCCAAAAATCAAATAAAGCATCGATAAGTTTAACCGTTATCCCAATGTCTGGCGGCTGTGAATGGAACAGTAAGGCATTTTTCCCACACTGTTCCGATGAACTTAAGCTGTTCACCTCAGCTAAATAATCGATATCTAAACGTGGTATTTCTATGGGCACAAAAACACCTATGCCGTTTAGAACTCTCTCGATATCTTTAGTCGCATAGCACACTCCCAAGGCGTCTATGTAATCCGAGTATGTAAATTTTTTCATACGACGGAGTTCCCTCTCGTTATCTAAATATTCCTTTCTTGCTTCTGTAAAGGAACTACCTAATTTGGTACATTTTTCCCTAGCTTCCTCAGTTACACCACACAGAGCAATTTTTTCCATTTCTAAATAAAGTGACACAATATACTCGCCCAACATCCTTTGATTTTGAATGAAGTCTACAAAATTCATATTGACGAAATATATGTGCACTCAAAAAATAAACGAATAAACTAATCACTTTTTTCTACACGTCTATTGCGTTAGTATATGGAGAGATAGATCGACAGAATCTTTCACTGCTACCTATCATGTCTCCTTTTACACAACTAAAAGATCTAACACTATCTTTGCTTCAACAGTGCACCTTTTACGTCGCTACAACAAATAAGCCTAACACACTTCACTACTACGAAAATGCGCGCCTATCACGTCATTTATTTCGCATAAACTAATATTTTCTCGGACACTGAAAATATAGCCTATCGAATAATTTCACTAACTACACGCGATACTATCACGTCGGGGTCACCAAATGATGAGGTCGACTCCTAACCTCATCACAAAGCGATGTAACTAACGAAAGAAACAGAAAACGCCGCGAGATGATCTTTCTCGTTCCGTGGCTGGAAGGGAAATCAATTTATTTACAACATATTCTTAACACATCTAATACATTAACACATGCATTTTATTTACTAATGCACGCTGTGCATTAACGCACACAATACGTTGCGGGAGAAAACGAAACGTACCTAATTTGTGATCGTCTCTTTCTTATCTTCTATTTATGGCCGTGACATTTATTACATTATTTATTACCGACCATAAACCTGGCATTTGGAAAACACATGCATCTTGTGTTTTCTTTATTTAACTAATTTACATTCTTCCGAAAAGACAAATAAAAATGAGATAAGAATTTAAAGAAGAACATTCAACACACAAACTATTTTTACAACATGTACAGTTTCTACAAAACTAAACATGTATTATATATATATTTGAAATAGTAACATAATACCAGAATTCAATGTATTAAATACATTAAAGTCGTTATTATTATTCAGGTTTTTATACCCTACAACACTATGTGTTGGGGGTATTATAACTTTGATTGGGCCAAAAATTATATAACACCACGAAATATTGGTTTCCCACATAGGAAAGTATATATGGATCTTCCTATCTCGCCGAGCTGAGTCGATCTAGCTATGTATGTCCGTCCGTCCGTCTGTCCATGTTAATTTGTAATCACCCTACAGGTCGCAATTATGGCCCGATCTTCACGAAATTTAGAATATAACTGGGGTTAAGGTCAGAATATAACCCTATTTCTTTTGGAGATGATCGCATAATATTTAGGGGTTGAAATGGACCAAAAACTGAAAAATTTCCTGATTTTGCAGTTGCTCTACAGGTCACAATTATAGACCAATCGAAGCGAAATTTAGCATGGTGCTAGAGCTTTGGACTGGGTAGAAGCCTTCCAATTTTGATGGCCATCAGGTAATATTTAGTGGTTTAGTAGACCATAGCATTTGCGATAAATAAAAGTCAATTTTTCCATTAATCCGCAAATATTTTTACTGCCGGCGAAATCACAAATAGACGAACAGGTCAATTCTGACCGTTACGTAGATGCCGATAGTAAAAATATCGGATATATAGAGAAATATATACAATGTATATATACAAAGGAAGGGGATATCAGCAAGTATGCTTATATCTTCAGAATGGCTGGAGCGATTTTGACAAATTTTGTCAATTTAGCCCTACTATGCATTTTGTATCATATATGAGACAACCACGTTTTTTTCATTTTTTACATATGTTATCTCCAAAAAATTGGTAAAAGTCGCTATAATAAGTGAGACGACATATCAACGAACAAGATCAAAGAAGAACTGAAAGCTTATGCGATAATATGTATTCTGAAATAACAGTTGTTTTGTGACATTCGCTGAAAAAGCACGTGTAATTTAGAAGCTGCTATAAATCGTACGTTTTACTGTAGGTACTTCTGAAATCAGAGATTTAGTTTATATATCTTATTTGTAGTTTAGTATTTTTCAGTATTAAGTTTGAGAATTTGAGAAATTTTATATTTTAGTAGTCAATAAGTAGTTTATTTCGGTTGTGCCATATATGATACATTATGCGTTTAGCAATAAAATAATGGTTGTAGCATATATGATACAACCACATATGTATATGCAATTTCACAGTAAAACACGTTTAAAAAATTGTTTTTAGCTATAAACCATGTCATTTAAATATAAATATTTAAATGACGAAATGATAACTAATTTAGTTAATCTATTTTCCGAGAGCGAAGATGATTTAGATGATAATAGTAGTGATGAGGAAGAATTTTCAAAAAACTTTAATCCTACGATAAGCGGATCACACACCGAGTTACCCGGGGATAATACAGAACCTGACGATGATATAGACGATTTCGATATAAATGATTTACCAATAACTTATTTGAACGAAAATGAAACCATTGGCCAATTCGCTGCAAACTCCAAAAAAGAAATTGAAGACTTGAAACGTAAATATAGCAACATTTTGTGGAAAAATCAAAATCTTCAGCTATCACCAGAAGCTGTACAGTTCAAGGGTAGTGAAACGCCTTATTGAGCGCCATAAAATTAAACTCCGATCCAAGAAATGGTATATACGAATATTTTACCATTTACTGGATATTACAACAGTCAACTCGTGGATACTGTATAAACGCATTTCAAAAGAGCGAAACGAGAATAAAACTTTATCTTTAGCGGATTTCCGCATTGAAATAGGGGTAAGTTTATGAAGAATCGGCCAAACAGTGAAACCCCTTGGACGTCCATCGACTCGCGTGTCTCATGAAATAGAAGCTAAGAAAAGAAAGCCTAACGAAGCTTTTATTCCATCAAAAGATGTTCGAGAGGATAATTTATCTCATTTTCCAGTATGGGCGAGAGATCGGCAGCGCTGTAAGCTAGCTGGATGTTCAAGCTTATCTTATATTTATTGTGAAAAATGTAAAGTACATTTATGCCTCAATAAGGATCGTAACTGTTTTTCAGTTTTCCATGGCCATTAACAAACCGTTATCTCACGTACTTATACAGAAATGTATAAATATGTTCTATAAAACCTTTTTGTATGTATATATAATCAAAAATGAATAATCAAAATGAATTATGTTTTTATGTTATTTTTTCCCTTAATATTTTAAATTCTTCAAGAAGAATTATGTTATTTTTATACTAAATGTAAGAAAACGCCATTATTTTATTTCAATTCCAAATAAATATCAAAAATTAAATTTTTGGAATATATGTGTTTGGTTTTAATACATAAGTGCATGATGTCTCATATATGATACAACCAGGGAAATCCATTTTCCACTGCCTTTCGACTTGCAAAGTTAAAAAAATATGTATTTTTCGATAATCCAGTATCCCAATTACACAAAAAAAAAAAAAAAAAAAAATTATTTGTTTTTAAATAAAAAAAAGTCGTGCATGGAAGGGTTAGAATGTCCTTGTGGCATTAAAGTATAAATACTAAAAAATCGCATAAAAAGATACCAATTATGATGTTCATATAGATTTTGTAGTATTTTGTGACATTTTTTTTCATATTTTTTATCGCATTCGATTTTTTCAAATTGACTTATAATATTGAAGTATTTGTTTTGTAATATTTTAACACTTTACAACACAGGTAAAGGTTATTATTTATATACAGATTGCAATTATCGTTCGATCCTCACGAAATTTTTCACAAAGGTAGGGTTAGGCTCAGAAGGGCTTAGCCTATTGTTTTCAAAGATGTCCGCAATATATTTAGGGGTTGAAATGGACCAGCAACTCAAAATGTTCCTGATTTATAAAAGGTCCCAAATATAAACCTAAGGACACGAAATCTCGCATGAAGTTAGAGTTTAGGACAGCGGGTAGAATGGACCACTACTTTTGTGTAAAAAAATACCAACATTACTGGCATTTTGGATGACCATTGGAATATATTTAGCCGTAAAATGGACCACAAAAACTAACAGCACGAAGGAGTGCATAAATATTGGGAAAATGTCCCTGGTCAAAATGCTAAGGGTAATATCTGGGCAGTGCTCCGTGACATAACTTCAAAATCGAAATCTTCCAAAATGGATTTGGACATGAGGGAGCTTCTAACATATTGTAGTGTTGTAGGGTATCAGTGGGCCCCGCACTGCTATAGCCTAATGTATTATATATATTATTAAAAAACTTAACAAAAATCTATAAAATAAATAACGATCTCAATAAAAAAATATAAAATTCAGTTAGTAATAAAAAAAAAATAAAATTACGTAAAAATAAACAATGAAAAATAAATGTGTACCCAATATGGAAAAAATCCGCTCAAAATCCGCCCAAACCACAAAATTTATCTTTTTTTCCGCCCAGATTTGGACGGAAACGCCCAAAACGGCAACACTGATACGCGGTGCGTTGTAAAGCGGCCGTTTGTTGTTGTAAAACGAAATGCTTTTGGACTTTGGACACTTTTGATTTTTGTTATTATTATTTATTTATTTATTTTTTTTTTTTTTTGAAACGCGAGCTCACAAATAAATAAAAACACTGCACCTACCTGATGTTTTGTTTATGTAGATGATGATGATGATGAGGGATGATGTTAATGCGGATGATTATGATGTTGATGATGAAGGCTGCGAAAATATAAAGGGAACGAAAACCAATTAGAATATTTCCCAAGGCTCGCGTCCGGTTCGAATGGACCAAAATGTAAATGCGCCGAAATTGCGCTCCGATAAATAAAGGAAAAAAAAGAAATAAAAAACACAAATAATTTTAGTTTAAAATTCAAATAAAAGCAGTCGCTTTATTGATAAATAAATAATAGAAACCAGTAAGGAAAGCTCAAAAGTCGGGCGGGGCCGACTATATGATACCCTACACCACTATGCATATTTAGTAGAGCTCTCGTAAAAAGGTTTATACAGGACATTTCAGAGCTCTATGAGATATTTGGTACAAAATCAAAATCTATCTAATTCTATCGTGCATTTTACGAACTATAGCTATCTCTCCAAATTTTACGTATTAGCTTCTAGACTGGTGATTTGGGCTGATATTGACCATTTAGTGCACATTTAACCCGAAATCGGATGAAGATATATATGAGAGCTATATCCAAATCTGAACCGATTTCGATAAAATTTAAAACAGCTATTCCTGTGCTCCATCTAATACCTGGTACCAAATATTCGGGCCATTTGGGCTGATATTGGCCATTTGGTGGTCAATTAACCCGAAATCGGATGAAGATATATATGGGAGCTATATCCAAATCTGAACCGATTTCGATAAAATTTAAAACAGCTATTTCTGTGCTCCATCTAATACCTGGTACCAAATATCACGGTTGTGGAGTGCATAGTAGGAATGTGAGGGACTTAAAGATCAAATCGGATGAAAGATATATATGGGAGCTATAGCTATATCTGAACCGATTTTCTCCAAATTTGATATACTTGCTTCTAGGCCGAACCCGGTTGGGTGTGCCAAGATTCAGGTAATTTGGACTGATAGTGGACATTTGGTGCTCATTTAACCCGAAATCGGATGAAGATATATATGGGAGCTATATCTAAATTTGATCCGATTCTCACCAATTTCAATAGGGTTCGTCCTTGGGCCAAAAAAATATTGTTTGGAAAATTTCATCTCAATCGGATAATAAATGCGACCTGCATTTTGTTCACAAGAATACATGGACAGACGGACGGACGGACGGACAGACGGACGGACATGCATAAATCGACTCAGAAAGTGATTCTATGAAGGTTCTCAAAAGTAACTATGGGTCTATCTCGTTTCCTTCTCCATGTTACAAACAAATGCACAAAGACATAATACCCTTACCACTATGTGGTGTAGGGTATAATAAACAATGAAAAACCAGTAAGGAAAGCTCAAAAGTCGGGCGGGGCCGACTATATGATACCCTACACCACTATGCATATTTAGTAGAGCTCTCGTAAAAAGGTTTATACAGGGCATTTCAGAGCTCTATGAAATATTTGGTACAGAATCAAAATCTATCTAATTCTATCGTGCATTTTACGAACTATAGCTATCTCTGAACCGGGTTTGTCCAAATTTTACGTATTAGCTTCTAGACTGAATTCGGTCTTATGTACGAAAATTCAGTTGATTTGGGCTGATATTGACCATTTAGTGCACATTTAACCCGAAATCGGATGAAGATATATATGGGAGCTATATCCAAATCTGAACCGATTTCGATAAAATTACAAACAGCTATTTCTGGGCTGTATCTTATATCTGGTACCAAATATCACGGTTGTGGAGTGAATATTACGAATGTATGGGAATAAAACATTAAATCGGATGAAACTTATATATGGTTGCTATATCTATATATGAACCGATTTTCACTAAATTTGATATACTTGCTTCTAGGCTGAATTTGGTCCGATGTACTAAAATTCAGTCCATTTGGACTTATATCGGCCATTTGGTGCACAATTAACCCGAAATCGGATGAAGATATATATGGCAGCTATATCCAAATCTGAACCGATTTCGATAAAATTACAAACAGCTATTCCTGGGCTGTATCTTATATCTGGTACCAAATATCATTCTTGTGGAGTGCATATTACGAATGTGAGAGGCTTAAACACCAAATCGGATGAAAGATATATATGGGAGCTATAGCTATATCTGAACCGATTTTCTGCAAATTTGATATACTTGCTTCTAGGCCGAACTTGGTTGGGTGTGCCAAAATTCAGGTTATTTGGACTGATAGTGGACATTTGGTGCACATTTAACCCGAAATCGGATGAAGATATATATGGGAGCTATAGCTGTTTCTGAACCGATTTTCTCCAAATTTGTTGTATTTGCTTTAAGGCTAATCTCGGTCACATGTGCCAAAATTCGGGCCATTTGGGCTGATATTGGCCATTTGGTGGTCAATTAACCCGAAATCGGATGAAGATATATACGGGAGCTATATCCAAATCTGAACCGATTTCGATAAAATTTAAAACAGCTATTTCTGTGCTCCATCTAATACCTGGTACCAAATATCACGGTTGTGGAGTGCATAGTAGGAATGTGAGGGACTTAAAGATCAAATCGGATGAAAGATATATATGGGAGCTATAGCTATATCTGAACCGATTTTCTCCAAATTTGATATACTTGCTTCTAGGCCGAACTCGGTTGGGTGTGCCAAAATTCAGGAAATTTGGACTGATAGTGGATATTTGGTGCACATTTAACCCAAAATCGGATGAAGATATATATGGGAGCTATATCTAAATTTGATCCGATTCTCACCAATTTCAATAGGGTTCGTCCTTGGGCCAAAAAAATATTGTTTGGAAAATTTCATCTCAATCGGATAATAAATGCGACCTGCATTTTGTTCACAAGAATACATGGACAGACGGACGGACGGACGGACGGACGGACAGACGGACTGACATGCATAAATCGACTCAGAAAGTGATTCTATGAAGGTTTTCAAAAGTAACTATGGGTCTATCTCGTTTCCTTCTCCATGTTACAAACAAATGCACAAAGACATAATACCCTTACCACTATGTGGTGTAGGGTATAATAAATGTGTACCCAATATGGAAAAAATCCGCTCAAAATCCGCCCAAACCACAAAATTTATCTTTTTTCCGCCCAGATTTGGACGGAAACGCCCAAAACGGCAACACTGATACGCGGTGCGTTGTAAAGCGGCCGTTTGTTGTTGTAAAACGAAATGCTTTTGGACTTTGGACACTTTTGATTTTTGTTATTATTATTTATTTATTTTTTTTTTTTTTTTTTTGAAACGCGAGCTCACAAATAAATAAAAACACTGCACCTACCTGATGTTTTGTTTATGTAGATGATGATGATGATGGGGGATGATGTTAATGCGGATGATTATGATGTTGATGATGAAGGCTGCGAAAATATAAAGGGAACGAAAACCAATTAGAATATTTCCCAAGGCTCGCGTCCGGTTCGAATGGACCAAAATGTAAATGCGCCGAAATTGCGCTCCGATAAATAAAGGAAAAAAAAGAAATAAAAAACACAAATAATTTTAGTTTAAAATTCAAATAAAAGCAGTCGCTTTATTGATAAATAAATAATAGAAAAAAGGGGAAAATTAGCAAACAGGTTACCTGTGTTACGATCGATCGATACGAAGAAGAATAATGCCGAAAGGTGGCGTCGGCGCAAACCAATACTCGTTAGAAAACTGCTAGTTGACAGTTCAATGGTGTAACAATAAGGAGTAGGCAGTCTAACGAGTATGCAAAATCAAACACAATGAAATTAGAACGACAAAAAAGAGGGGCATTTCCAAACAATGCAAATAAATTAATTTAATATTTCTTGCGTAAACAATACCCTACAACACTATGTGTTGGGGGTGTTATAAGTTTGATTTGGCAAAAATTATGTAACAGCTCGAAATATTGATTTCCCACATAGGAAAGTATATATGGATCTTCCTATCTCGACGAGCTGAGTCGATCTAGCTATGTATGTCCGTCTGTCCATGTTAATTTGTAATCACTCTACAGGTCGCAATTATGGCCTAATCTTCACGAAATTTAGAATGGAGGGGAGGCTAGAGCCAGAATAGAACCCTATTGCTTTTAGAGATGATCATATAATATTTAGGGGTTGAAATGGACCAAAAACTGAAAAATTTCCTGATTTTGCAGTTGCTCTACAGGTAGCAATTATAGACCAATCGACGCGGAAGTTAGCATGGAGCTAGAGCTCATGGCTGGGCAGAAGCCTTCCAATGGGTAATATTTAGTGGGTGAAATAGACCTTAACATTTGTGTTAAACAAAAGTCAAATTTTCCAATAAACCGCGGATATATTTAATCCCGGCGAAATCATGAATAGACGAACAGTCAATTCTGACCGTTTCGTAATTGCCGATAGGAAATTTATCGGATATATTTAGCGAAATATATACAATGTATATATACAAAGGAAGGGGATGATAGCTAGAATGCTTATATCTCAAGAATGGCTGAACCGATTTTGACAAACTTTGTCAATTCAGAATGCCCTCTTGACATAAACGAATAAAATCTATAAAAATCGCATGAAAAGATGCATGTAATGTCGTTAATATAGATTTTGTAGTATTTTGTGAAATATTTTTATTTTTTCATATTTTTTATCGCATGCGATTTTTTCAATTTGACTTAAAATATTGATATGTATATTTTGTAATATTTATATACATATACCTTACAACATAGGTTGGGGTTATTATATACAGATTGCAATTATCGTCCGATCCTGACCAAAAGGGTAGGGTTAGGCTAAGAAGGACTAGGCCTATTTTTTCAAAGAGTCCGCAATATATTTAGGGGTTGAAATGGACCAAGAACTAAAAATGTTCCTGATTTTGCAGTCTTTATAAGGGTCACAAAAGGACACGAAATCTCGCATGAAGTTAGAGTTTAGGATAGCGGATACCGCTACTTTTGTGTGAAAAAATACCAACATTTCCATTCTACCGACACGCTGAAAATAACTTACTGGTAATATCCCAAATACACAAAAGCGAAATTCTGGCCTTTTTGTGCTGATTTCGTTGAAGAATATGGACAAATATCGTAGACGAGCAAATAATATAGATGAGTCTAAATTAAGAGATACAGAAGGGTCTCTTGCTTTTGAAGATGACCGCAAAATATATAGGGGTTTATATGACCCAAAAACAGAAAAAAATCCTGATCAAACAATTGAAGCCAATCGAAACGCCTGAACCAATATAATACTGGGCAAATGTCTCTAGTCAAAATGATAAGGGGCAGTGTTCCGTGACATAATTTCAAAAACGAAGTCTTTCAAAATGGATTTGGACATAAGGAAGGTTCTAACATATTGTAGTGTTGTAGGGTATCACATGATCGGCCCCGCACGACTATAGCCTTTGCTTACTTGTTTTATATTAAGTTTTTCATTCCATGTGTTTTATTTTATTTATATTTACAATGAGCTTTACAACAGAAACTGGAGAAGAATTGCATAAAACAAACTTGCTGCTTGTGCACGTAAAGAAGAACAAATATTTTCAAATGGTTTCAAATATATGCAAACAGCATATAACATGTCCTACGAATATACCTCATCCTTTTGACTATAAAATAAGTCATACCAAGGAACCAAGAAATCCACTACAAAACAAACGACACAGACAACCCTCAGCCATTCTGTTTTCATTCATTTTTCTTTTTCAAATAAATGTAAGGAATATTGTTTGTTCCCAAGAAATCTAGAAATGTTTTTGGAAGAGAAATAAATAGCAACAAAAATTAGAATATGTTCCAATGTATAAATATTTGAGTGTGTGTATAACATGTTGTCCTCAAAGGCAAACGCGACAGCACATCATAGGAAAAATTGCACATCGTTATGACAAGACTTCTACTACCACTTAGCTCACGATTTTGCTCCGCATGTATTCCTTCTTATCCTGTCAGAATTACTTTTTTTCTATGATTTATAAAACAAATGGTGTAAATGCCTTACAGTGAGATTAAAAAAACCAGTAAGGAAAGCTCAAAAGTCGGGCGGGGCCGACTATATGATACCCTACACCACTATGCATATTTAGTAGAGCTCTCGTAAAAAGGTTTATACAGGGCATTTCAGAGCTCTATGAGATATTTGGTACAAAATCAAAATCTATCTAATTCTATCGTGCATTTTACGAACTATAGCTAAATCTGAACCGATTTTCACCAAGTTTGATGAATTTGATTCTAGGCTGAATTCGGTCAGATTTGCCAAAACCCAGGACATTTGGGCTGATATTGGACATTTGGTGCGCAATCAACACGAAATTGGATGAATATATATATATAGGAGGTATATCCTATATATTTTCACTAAATTTGATGTACCAATATTAGCCATTTGCTGCACATTTAATCCGAAATCGGATGAAGATATATTTGGGAGCTATAGCTATATCTGAAACGACTTTTACTAAAATTGGTGTCCTTGCTTCTAGGCTGAATTTGGCCAGATATGCCAAAATTCATGCCATTTCGGTTGATATTGGCCATTTGTTGCAAAATTAACTCGAAATCGAATGAAGATACATATGGGTGCTATATCCAAATCTGAACAGATTTTGAGAAAATTAAAAGCGACTACTTTTGGGCTTTATCTGATATCTGGTACCAAATATCATTCCTGTGAAGAGTATATTACGAATGTAAGGGACTTAAAGAGCAAATCGGATGAAACATATATATTGAGCTAGAGCTATATCTGAACCGATTTTTACTAAAATGTGTGTACTTGCTTATAGGCTGGTTTCGGTCGGATTTGCCAAAATTCATGCCATTTGGGCTGATATTGGCCATTTGATGCACAATTAACACGAAATCGGATGAAGATATATATGGGAGGCATATC
Source organism: Musca domestica (assembly GCF_030504385.1). Lineage (NCBI taxonomy): Eukaryota > Metazoa > Arthropoda > Insecta > Diptera > Muscidae > Musca > Musca domestica. The sequence goes on from NW_026712299.1 coordinate 21,393,005, forward strand.
CAAATCGGAACAGATTTTAATAAAATTAAAATCAACTATTTTTGGGGTTTATCTGATAACTGGTACCAAATATCATTTCTGTGGAGTGCATATTACGAATGTGAGGGATTTAAAGACGAAATCGGATGAAACATATATATGGGAGCTATAGCTATATCTGAACCGATTTTTACTAAAATTGGTGTACTTGCTTCTAAGCTGGTTTCGGTCGGATTTGCCAAAATTGATGCTATTACGGCCATTTGGTGGTCAATAACCCGAAATCGGATGAAGATATATATGGGAGCTATATCCAAATCTGAACCGATTTCGATAAAATTTAAAACAGCTATTCCTGTGCTCCATCTAATACCTGGTACCAAATATCACGGTTGTGGAGTGAACACTACGAATGTAAGGGACTAAAACACTAAATCGGATGAAACATATATATGGTTGCTATATCTGTATCTGAACCGATTTTCACTAAATTTGATATACTTGCTTCTAGGCTGAATTTGGTCCGATGTACTAAGATTCAGTCCATTTGGACTTATATCGGCCATTTGGTGCACAATTAACCCGAAATCGGATGAAGATATATATGGGAGCTATATCCAAATCTGAACCGATTTCGATAAAATTACAAACAGCTATTTCTGGGCTGTACCTTATATCTGGTACCAAATATCACGGTTGTGGAGTGAACATTACGAATGTAAGGGACTAAAACACTAAATCGGATGAAACATATATATGCTTGCTATATCTATATCTGAACCGATTTTCACTAAATTTGATATACTTGCTTCTAGGCTGAATTTGGTCCGATGTACTAAAATTCAGTCCATTTGGGCTTATATCGGCCATTTGGAGCACAATTAACCCGAAATCGGATTAAGATATATATGGGAGCTATATCCAAATCTGAACCGATTTTCTCCAAATTTGTTGTATTTACTTTAAGGCTAATCTCGGTCACATGCGCCAATTATATTGGCCATTTGGTGGTAAATTAACCCGAAATCGGATGAAGATATATATGGGAGCTATATCCAAATCTGAACCGATTTCGATAAAATTTAAAACAGCTATTTCTGTGCTCCATCTAATACCTGGTACCAAATATCACGGTTGTGGAGTGCATAGTAGGAATGTGAGGGACTTAAAGATCAAATCGGATGAAAGATGTATATGGGAGCTATAGCTATATCTGAACCGATTTTCTCCAAATTTGATATACTTGCTTCTAGGCCGAACCCGGTTGGGTGTGCCAAAATTCAGGTAATTTGGACTGATAGTGGACATTTGGTGCTCATTTAACCCGAAATCGGATGAAGATATATATGGGAGCTATATCTAAATTTGATCCGATTCTCACCAATTTCAATAGGGTTCGTCCTTGGGCCAAAAAAATATTGTTTGGAAAATTTCATCTCAATCGGATAATAAATGCGACCTGCATTTTGTTCACAAGAATACATGGACAGACAGACGGACTTACGGACGGACGGACGGACGTGCATAAATCGACTCAGAAAGTGATTCTATGAAGGTTCTCAAAAGTAACTATGGGTCTATCTCGTTTCCTTCTCCATGTTACAAACAAATGCACAAAGACATAATACCCTTACCACTATGTGGTGTAGGGTATAAAAATAAATAAAGTCCCACTGTAATTTACTAACAAAAACGATATCTTATGACACGGTGTGCTTTGGTTTACATTACGACACATTCCTCCTTTTACACTTTTAATGTTAGTTGAAGGCATTGTTAGTAGACAACCCAAAAGGTGAATGGGTGTCTGATGTTATATTGGCATTGAGTAAACATAAACATTGGGAAGCATACCAAGCCACACGTATCCTTGAATGCATATTTGCAAAAGTAGTAATAATTGCCGATGTTATTGTCTGATAATTGAAAATGTAAAATTCATTGGAAAACAAGTAAGCAAAGGCTATAGTCGTACGGGGCCGACCATGTGATACCCTACAACACTACAATATGTTAGAAGTCCCCTTATGTCCAAATCCATTTTGGCAGATTTCGCTTTTGAAATAATGTCACGGAGCACTGCCCAGATATTACCCTTAACATTTTGACCAGGAACAATATGTGCGCACTCCGTCGTGCTGTTAGTTGTTGTGGTCCATATTACAGCTAAATATAATCCAATGGTCATCCAAAATGCTTGAATTCTTCCCTGTCCTTAACTCTCTTCTTATGCGTGTCGATTGGCGTTGATTGTGTGATTAGGAAAATTTTTCTATTTTTGGTTCATTTGAACCCCTAAGTATTTTGCGATCATCACCAAAAGCATCATCTAAACAAGCTAGAACTTCGCCGTTTATATATTTTGGATTTCTCCAGTAAGTTTTTTTCAGCGTTTCACTAGAATGGAAATGTTTGTATTTTTTCACACAAAAGTAATTGTCCATTCTAACCCCTGCGAGATTTCGTGTCTTTAGGTTTCTATTTGTGATCTTTTTAACAGCTGAAAAATCAGGAACATTTTTGTTGGTCCATTTCAAATCTTAAATATATTGCGGACATCTTTGAAAACAATAGGCCTAGCCCTTCTGAGCCTAACACTGAAAATTTTCGTGAGGATCAGACGTTAATTGCAATCTGTATATGATAACCCCAACCTTTGCTGTAAGGTGAAAAAATATTACAAAATGTATACTTCAATATTATAAGTCAATTTGAAAAAATCGCATGCTATAAAAAATTTGAAAAAAATTTCACAAAATACTACAAAATAACAACATCATTATTTTATTATTTTATGCTAATAGGACACTCTGAATTGACAACATTTCTCAAAATCTGTCCAGCCATCCTTGAGATATAAGCATTCTAGCTAACATCCTCTTCCTTTGTATATATTTCGCTGTATATATCCGATATATTTCCAGCGGCATCATTTGCGATTTCGCCGGGATTAAAAATTTTCGCGGTTTAATGGAAAATTTGACTTTTATTTAACACAAATGTTATGGTCTATTTGACCCACTAAACATTACCCGATGACCATCAACATTGAAACAATTCTGCCCAGCCCTAAGCTCTAGTCCCATGCTAATTTCCGTGTCGATTGGTCCATAATTGTGACCAGTAGAGCAACTGCAAAATCATCAGTTTTTGGTCAATTTCAACCCCTAAATGTTATGCGATCATCTCCAAAAGAAATAGGTTTCTATTCTGGCCTAAACCCCACCTCCATTCTAAATTTCTTGAAGATCGGACCATAAATACGACCTGTAGAGTGATTACAAATTAACATAAACAGACGGACAGACGGACGGACGAACATACATAGCTAGATCGACTCAGCTCGGCGAGATAGGAAGATCCATACATACTTTCCTATGTGGGAAACCAATATTTCGAGGTGTTACATAATTTTTGGCTCAATCGAACTTATAATACTCAATCAAACTAATAAACTCCTTCAAATTAACTTAACTGAGATGGTATTGAAAAAAGCCTCTAGCCTCATTTTAAAATACAGGGCATCATGATACCTGGCAAAATTTTAGTTTACCCATGGCGAAGTGTACAAATGATTCGGTCCGACTGAACTTAATGTTGTGAAGGGTACAAAGATTCGTCCGGCTAAATTTAATGACGTGAATATTTATTGCAATATATCAGAATATTTTGTGAAATGTGCATCGTGATTGGCATTTAATATGTTTTCTACTGGAATTACTTCCTGTATAACCAATTCTATTAATTCCTTCCAAAGGAATGAGTTTTAATTTTGGGATCACAATGGGAGGATTGGTATTCCCAAAACAAGTCAATATATAGTACTATATAAGGATACCTCCTGTCAGATAACGATGGCACAGCTAAATATATACACGAGAGACTACTCGCACATACTAAAATAATGAAGACAAATTCTAATACTCGATATTAAAAAAAAAATTCGATCAAAATAAATTTGAATAAGTTTCATAATTGAAAATTTGATTAGAAACGACTAAATATAGATTGCTAGACTTATATATATATATATATATATATATATATATATATATATATATATATATATATATACTAGCTGGCCCGGTCCGCGTTGCCGGACAGTAGTTTTTGTCTATTATGCATATATTCCCAAGCATAATTATTCACAGATATGACTGATATAAGTGTTCACGTACAGGTCGATTTAAAGTGTTTTAAAATACCTGTACCCATTTTTAACCAGTGGGCTTCAATATTTAAACCGTGGGCTTCAACTGTGTGGATGTGCTATACAAATCTATCAATCTTATCCCCATGTAAGGGATCAAATTAATTTTTAATATGGTAAAAATCGTAGCAAAATCTTCCAGTCAAATGAGCAGTAATTTGGAATTTGCTGTATTTTGTACTACATAATTGAGGGCTGAATGATTTAAGAATAGCCAAAGTTAAATCCTTTTTTAAACCCATTAGCAACTTAGATTGTGCATTAGAGTCCTCATAAGTCCCCCTAACCATGTCAGTCTGTTTGTCCGCCAAAAGGTGGACTTGAGAGGGTATTATAACATGGATAAAAATTCTAAAATTTGTAGATAGGTTGAAATTTTAGTGTAAGATTTTCACCCCCCTAATACGCATTATTAGCCAAATTCTTTGAAATGTGGTTAAATTAGGAGGTACCTTCTTTATATGGGCACTACTCCGAAACATCGACCTACATTGAAAACTTTCTTCTACCCCTTATAATCCAAGATGACAAATAGAGGCCAAATCAAAAATATAGCAGAACAATATAGCATGTCATAGCATTTCGCGTGATTTAAATAAGTAAAAATAGTTTTATCCACCTCATAATTGAGGGCAGAATGATAAGATGGGAATTAATTTTATTTGCCATTTAAATTGTAAGTTGGAGACCCCTTAAAGTCCATATTTTCATCATAGGATAATTCAATGATGATTAAACAAATATTCGGTCCCGTGCTACTTTCTTATATTTGTAATTTGTTCATGTTTCCACAATTTATTTCATATGGATGCACATCCCAAATCTACGTTCCCAACCAATATTCTCTTGGGGGTTAAAAATTCAATAGAATACAAAATTTTCTTTTCTGACCACACTTTAGATGTGAAAGTGGACTTGGGGATACTCCAATGTGGGGACTTTACTTAAATAAATTCCTATGTGGCAATTATCTGTATGATGGTTCCCTACCCCAGGGTGGCATAAATAAAATTTTTTAGCCAAATCAATTGATGAATGTGGTCAATACCAATATGGGCCCTACTCTGAAAATTTCAAATTTTATGCGAAGAGGTTATCTACCCGCTTAGAAACAAAAATGTCAAATAAGGGCCAAAAAATGAAAAAAGTGGCCGGCCAAGACCCCAAAAATAACGTAAATCATAGATGGTTATATAAATATGAAATCGGGTTGTTCCCTTATCCATGAGTTATGATCTATATAAAGACCTGCAAAAGTGATTTTAGGTATTTTGAATGTTTGGGAAGAATTTCTGGAAGGATATAAAACCTTTTCTTACTAAAAGTCCCATTCGCTCTACTATTTTGCACCTTTTATTTCAATATTGGTATATTACTTATTATTCTCCCAAAGAATTTTGCATTTTGAGCTCTCATTGGACGGATCATTGTCACGCTTTGAAATGAGCCCCATTAAGCTTTTTCGGTCATTTTTGTTTGTTTAAACGTGTTCGCATCTTCCAGCTAACCCACGATGTGGGCCCTTGGTGAAAAATTGTATATAGTGAAAAATTATTCTTTATTTTGTTCACAAAAAATCAACTGAATTCAATATGATAATACAAATTGAAAAAAAATTTACAAAAAAAGAATAACAAATTGTAAACATCTTCAACTTGTTACCTGATTTTTTACAGCAAATGTTTAAAGATCCTTACAAAGTTTGTCAATAGAATGTACTATTATTTTAAAATTCGATTCCATTGAATTTTTTTTTTCGATTTTTTCCCGATTTCAGAATTTGTGCAATGAGATCTCTTTTTCGTGAGTTTTCATCGATTTTGAAAATGTAATTATCTTTTAACTTTGGTGTGACCGCGTTTAATTATTTCGATATCCTCTATTCCGTTTCGCCACCGCATAATTCGGTACTACACTTCCATGTAACCCGCCATCAATTTCAGTTCTCAAGAAATCAAGTCAATTAAATAAATTGGTATTAATATTCGAATTCAAAAATAAAATATACAAAACACTACAAATGTACATTAGAAAAAAGTATGTCAAAATGGAAAAAAATCATGCAAAATAAAACAATACTATTGTACAATTCAAAAGTCGAAATAAAAATGTTAATAGATCACATTTTTACGCGATTTTTTTGGATATTATCCTTTTCGGAAAAGAGACAATTCCGAATATATATATATATATATATATATATATATATATATAAATTTTATATATATATATAAATTTTATTTCAAATTATAGCGGTGAAAAGTATCTCGTTAAATATTCAATATTAATTATGCTTTTGATATATCATCCCTACCCAAATACTGAAAATCTGTGTAACATCTATATATATAAATGTAAGTTGTGTTAGTTACTACGCTTATAACTTAAGAACCGCTGAACTGATTTTAACGATTCACACAAATTCGGAGTTGTCTCCTCTCCGAAAAGGATAATATCCAAAAAAATCGCGTAAAAATGTGATATATTAACATTTTCATTTTGACTTTTCAAATGTACAATAGTAATGTTTTATTTTGCATGATTTTTTCCATTTTGACTTACTTTTTTCTAATGTACATTTGTAGTGTTTTTTATATTTTATTTTTGAATTCGAATAATAAAACCAATTTATTTAATTGACTTGATTTCTTGAGAACTGAAATTGATGGCGGGTTACATGGAAGTGTAATACCGAATTATATGGTGGCGAAACGGAATAGATGATATCGAAATGATTTAACGCGGTCACACCAAAAGAAAGATAATTATTTATTAAAAGATAATTACTTTTACAAATTCGCTAAAAAATCACGAAAAAGAGATCTCATTGCAAAAATTCTCAAATCGGGAAAAAATCGAAAAGATTTTCAGTGGAATCGAATTTTAAAATAATAGTAAGGGTCTTTAAACATTTGCTGTAATAAATCAGCGAACAAGTTGAAGATTTTTTCAATTTGTTATTCTTCTTTTGCATTTTTTTTAATTTGTATTATCATATTGAATTCAGTGGATTTTTTTGTGAACAAAATAAAGAATAATTTTTCACTATATACAATTTTTCAACAAAAAACTGAAATAAGTGCGAAATACGATGTTAACTGACATCTACCTTTCAACTATAGGGCCGACATCGTGGTTCAGATGGAAGATGCGAACACATTTAAACAACCAAAAATGACAGAAAAAGCCTAATGGAGCTCATTTCAAAGCGTGGACCTACTTCTTTCATGTGACAATAATCCGTCCAATGAGAGCTCAAAATGCAAAATTTTTTGGGAGTACAATCAGTAAAATACCAAATATAAAGGACGGAAAATAGTAGAGCGAATGAGACTCTTAGTAAGAAAAGGATTTCTATCCTTCCAGAAATTCTTCACAAACATTCAAGATACCTTAAATCACTTTTGCAGGTCATGATATCGATCATAACTCACGATAAGGGTACATCCCGATTTCATATTTATATAATCATCATATGATTTAAGCTATTTTTGGGGTCTTGGCCACTTTTTTCATTGCTTGGCCCTTATTTGGCATCTTTGTCTCTAAGGGGTTAGGGAACCATCATACAGATAATTGCCGCATAGGAATTTATTTAAGTAAAGTCCCCATATTGGAGTATCCCCAAGTCCACTTTCACATATAATGTGTGGTCAGAAAAGAAAATTTTGTATTCTATTGAATTTGTAACTCTCAAGAGAATATTGATTGGAAACGTAGATTTGGGATATACATCTATATGATAATATGGTGGATAAAACTATTTTTACTCATTTAAATCACGCGAAATTTTTTTCAGTTTGACATGCTATGTTGTTCTGTTAAATTTTTGATTTGGTCTCTATTTAACTTTGGCTATTCTTAATTCATTCAGCGCTCAATTATGAGGTGTACAAAATACAGCAAATTCCAAATTACTGCTCATTTGACTGGAAAATTTTGCTACGATTTTTATCATACTAAAAATTAATTTGATCCTTTACATGGGGATAAGATTGATATATACTTTTTAATAGATTTGTATAGCACATCCACACCTTTGAAGCCCACGGCTTAAATATGGGTACAGGTATTTTAAAACACTTTTAATCGACCAGTACGGGAACACTTATATCAGTCATATCTGTGAATAATTATGCTTTGACAAATATGCATAATAGACAAAAACTACTGTCCGGCAACGCGGACCGGGCCAGCTAGTTTATAATAAAATTCCTAAAAAAAATTCGATATTAGTTGTTTTTGATAAATCGCCAGCCTACTTATTTTGGATATTTTGAAACGAATTTCCACTTTTTTTTCAAACAAAAGCCTAGTCCAGATTACTAGGGCATTACTGTTTTAATATGTAATTAATATTCTACCTTTCGGATCTCATCCCAACCCATCAATATGTTTGCTTAAAAGGCTAATGGACAAACAACAGAGGTCGCATGTTCCACAACGATAATAAAAGCTTCATTAAAATTCCTGCGCTGAGAAATTGACATGGAGTTTGCTGGTTTCCCATAATCCTACTATGGGCAGATTATTATTAATACTTTGATCAACTATCGGAATTGGCTACCCATTCTTCACATATGGCAGTGGCCAATGTGTGTAATTAGTTGCCATCAAACGAAGATAATTTCGATTTCTCCGGTAATGTTTTTTATACCCTCCACCATACATAGTATGGAGGGTATATCAAGTTCGTCATTCCATTTGTAACTCATCGAAATAATCATTTAACCCCACAACAAAGTATATATATTCTTGATCAGCGTAAAATTCTAAGACGGTTTAGCACCGTCCGTCCGTCTGTTGTAATCACGGCACAGTCTAAACGATTTAAGATAGAAAGCAAAAATTTTGCCCAGATCTATCTTTCGTCTGCAGGCAGGTCAAGTTCGAAGAAGGGCTATATCGGTCCACGATATCGTATAGCCCCCATATAACGGTACCCCCCCGATATTCTGTATTTTGATGATTTTAGACACATTTTTTAATAGAATAGTCTGAAAATCCACACGAGGAGTTCTTTGTGAGTCCTTTACCCCCTGAAAGAGAATTGTCTATATAGGTCCACGATATCGTATATCCCCCATATAACGGTATCCCCCAATATTCGGTATTTTGATGATTTTAGCCACATTTTTCAACGGAATTGTCTGAAATTCTACACAAGGGGTTCTTTGTGAACACTTTACCCACTGACAGGGAGTTCTCTATATAGGTCCATGATATCGAATATCCCCCATATAACGGTACCCCCCGATATTCGGTATTTTGATGATTTTAGCCACACTTTTAAACGGAATTGTCTTAAATTCAATACAAGGAGTTATTTGTGAGTACTTTATCCCTAGACATAGATTTGTCTATATAGGACCTCAATATCGTTTATCCCCCCCCCCCCCCCCCCCCCATATATCGGCAACTTCCGAGATTTTAACAGAATTTTTATGGATTTTATTTTTATTTTTTTTTAATGTCTTAATTCCTTCCAAATGGTGGAGGGTATTCCAAGATCGGCCCGGCCGAACTTACTGCTTGTTAAGTTTCTCATTTGAATATTGTAATGGCTTATGACAAATGTTACCTTACAGGTTCACGCTGTCGTGTAGACCCTAATATAACAGCTACATTTGGTATTTTTAAGAGTTTTACAGAATTTTTAACGGATTTTATGGTTTTTGAAAATTGCCAAATTCGTTGCAAATGGTGGAGGGTATTCAAAGTTCGGCTCGGCCGAACTTATAGCTTTTTACTTGTTTTACTTGTGCTCATTTGTCATGCAAATCCATCTTTACTTTTGTTTATGTTGCAACAACCTTATGGTATGTTTGGATAATGTCTAGCTTGCGAAAAAGGTTTGTAATCTCTCTGGAAAAAATGTTTAATGATTTCTTCAAACTCTAAGTTTTTGAAATTTTCGTTAACGACATTTAAAATGAAATTCCTATCTTTCGAAGGACATTTTCCTCATTTGGTATGATCATATCAAGGAATAATTCATTGTAAATTTCCTTTACGCCAATGTACGTGACGCGTGAGATGTATAATCATATTTTTTCTACCATTTATTCAGTAACCTCATTCAGGATTAACAAGTAAAAAAGCTGTAAGTTCGGCCGGGCCGAACTTTTAATACCCTCCACCATTTGGTACAAATTTGGCAATTTCCAAAAAAAAAAAATATATAAATAAATAAAATCCGTTAAAAATTCTGTTAAAATTTTAAAAATACCGAATGCCAATACGACCTGCATAGGCAATTTTTGTCATAAATTATTACAATATTTAAATGGACCTGCACAGACAATTATCTGACATGGGGTGAAGTAACCATTACGAACTACACATGCGAAATTTGAAAAAAAATCCCGGTAAATAATGTCGCTAAAATTAACAAAATACCAAATATTGGGGTGTACGGTATATGGGGGCTATATGAAGACGTGGACCTACATGGCCCATTTGCAGTATCTATTGCGAACTTCAAATACCAAATTTGGAACGATTCCGGTAAATAATGTCGCTAGAATCATCAAAATACCGAATATCGGGGGTACCGTTATATATAGATTTAATATATTTTTATTTGTAGATTTAATACTACGGTCCGTCGTTAAATTTAAAGATTAGGCCACGTTTAAAATCTTTTTTTATTTTTGGAATTTCGCCCGAGTGAGTTTGTACCCATATCTCAGTAGTATGATTAATATACATTTTAATTATTAATTTACATTTTTGTTTATTGTGTCTTTCTTTTAAATATCTATTGGCAAGTGGTTTCATGCTAATTTTTTTAGTACCATGAAATTCTTAAAAAGGAACGAACACACACATTCCGGACTGGTATACACTGTCAGATATAATGATGATCATCTCACTCATACTTAAATATTCAAGGAGAGTTCGTGAATCAACGAAGCCTGACAAATGGTCAGGAATTCCTTGACAGTCCTTGCAAAATGACATCGAAAATCATGTAAATGTGAATTCGAACAAATTATAAACATTTTTAACTTTACCATTCGCTCGTTTGTTAAGTTTACGTAAATGTTAATGTTAAACCCAGCAACAACAATATTCTCCATTACACACTGTATTTAATATGCAAATGAACAACATCAGTGGTGTCCTCATCCGCATCAGTGACCATAGATTACAAGGACGAGTCAGTTGAAAACCACTTCTGATGGCTGTCGCTATTTGTTTATTTCCTGATTTTCAACTTTCCATTAAATTGAAACGCCATCAAAATTTCACTAGCCCATTTCGACAGAAAGTAGAAGTTGTTGAAATTGTGAGTGTCTATTTGAGAACAATTACAATTTTATATGTTTTAAATACTCAGGAGTATTATTAAGTATGTCCGGCTTTAAAAAGTTATTACGTTGTGAAGGTATAAGTCATTCCAACTATGTCCTAGACGACATAAAACATTTTAAAAGCTTATTTTCAGAATTCAGACAATTTAATTGCTAAGATGTGACAGTTTTAAAATTGAGCATCTTTAAGTCGTCGGAGAACATAACTTAAAATAATAATACAAGTACATCTCTCAGCGGACATGAAATTTAAGGGTGTTATTTTATTTATGAAACCTAAATAGCAGTAAACTTTAAATTGACAACCCGAATTGCCAGAAATTAAAATCATTATAAATTATTAAAATGATCAAAATATATTAATTGTGTTCAATAAGAATTACATATTACAAGTAATTTGGCTTGAAATATACTACTATACTCCTAAATGAATTTTTGTTGGAAAGAGAGGGTCCCCAAAAAATTAATCGGTAATGTATTTATCGGTTTCTGGCACAGTTTACTTCCCGACTACTTGTTTTCCGTTTCGGATCAAGTCGACACCAAGGTTGCTATATCAATTAAAAATTGCGAAAATTTATCGATGTACTTTTAAAAGAAATTAACTTTTAAGAAGAAATCGAATCACTCATTGCTACTAAAGAGTCATTCTTCTGTATTCTATTCATTTCAATTTTGAACATAGAAAAGATGGCCTGCCTACATACGGACCACTTTTAGGTTAACTTTTAACCCATCAACGGGACTACATCCTGATAAGGTCACAAAGAAGACACGTTCAAACTCGAGATCCGTTAAACTGAAGAATGCTAGATTCTGTTTATCACGCCTTAACGTGAAGAAAACAAGTAAAAAAACATTAAGTTCGGCCGGGCCAAACTTTTAATACCCTCCACCTTAGGGTAAAAGAAACATTAGAAGAAATGTGGCAAAAACCATTAAAATGCCGAATATTGGGAGGTTCCGTTATATGGGCGCTACACCAAAACGTGGACCCATACATGCAATGTTTCGCCACACGCTCAGGGACCCGTTATGACCTACAAATACCAATTTTCAGACAAATCCGTGAAAAAATGTTGCAAAAATCATCAAATTACCGAATATCGGGAGGTACCGTTATATGGGGGCTATACCAAATCATGGACCCATACATGCAATGTTTCGCCACACGCTCAGGGACCCGTTATGACCTACAAATACCAATTTCCAGACAAAGACGTGCAAAAAAATGTGGCATAAATTATAAAAATACCAAATATCGGGAGGTACCGTTATATGGCGACTATACTCAATACCAACCATCCTAGACACAATGCAAATAGCTCTGCTAAATTTTGGCGCTCTACATCAAATAATGTGGGCTGTATCGTGATTTCAACAGACAGACAGACAGACAGACGGACAGACAGACAGATGGACATTGTTAAATCGACTTAGAATTTTATACTGATTATGAATATATATACTTTATGGGGTCTAAGACGAATATTTAAGGATGTTACAAACGGAATGACAAAGTTAATATACCATCCTTTCCAAGGTGGAGAGTATAAAAAAGAGGAATTATATCCGAAATAAAACAAACACACTCTATTTCAAATTTGTTTGGTGATCATGATAAAGTTAACATTGAGAAAAACAAGTAAGCAAAGGCTATAGTCGTGCGGGGCCGACTATGTTATACCCTATAACACTACAATTTGTTTGAACTCCACTTATGCCAAAATCTATTTTGAAAGATTTCATTTTTGAAATAATGTCAAAAATAATGCCCCTGTCCTTAACTCTCTTCTGATGCAAAATTCCGCGTCGATTAGTTTTCAATTGTAGTCTATAGAGCGACAACAAAATTAGAAAAATTTTAATTGCTTAGTCCATTTGAACCCCAAAATGCAGATCTTAAAAACAATAGGCTATAATTCTGACAATAACCCTAACCCCAAGAAAAATTTCGTGAGGATCGGACGATAATTGCGATATGTATATAATATTCTCAATGGGTGTGAAGATAAATTGGAAAGTTAAATTGGATGTTAACAGACACAGTTACTTAACAGAGCTCTGTTAAGGACTTAACAGAGCTTTGTTAAAGACTGAGTAAAAAAGAAAATTTTGAAAAATATAATTATTTGTTAATTATTATATTAAAATTTATTACTTCGGTAATAAAATAGCTTGAATACAAATTAAATAAATACTATGCAGCACCAACTATAGTCCAAAACCGTTTCAGAGACCCAAATTGGACCCATCCTTAATAATAATAAGGTCCTAACAGATTGAACCACTGTGCAAAGCCTATAAAACCTGCGCGGATCAAACTAGGCTTAAATGAAAGGTCTCTCCGAGCACTTTCAGCCCATATATAGGTTATAGTCCAAAACCGTTTCAGAGACCCAAATTGGACCCATCCTTATTAATAATAAGGTCCTAACAGATTGAACCACTGTGCAAAGCCTATAAAACCTGCGCGGATCAAACTAGGCTTAAATGAAAGGTCTCTCCGAACACTTTCAGCCCATATATAGGTTATAGTCCAAAACCGTTTCAGAGACCCAAATTGGACCCATCCTTAATAATAATAAGGTCCTAACAGATTGAACCACTGTGCAAAGCCTATAAAACCTGCGCGGATCAAACTAGGCTTAAATGAAAGGTCTCTCCGAGCACTTTCAGCCCATATATAGGTTATAGTCCAAAACCGTTTCAGAGACCCAAATTGGACCCATCCTTAATAATAATAAGGTCCTAACAGATTGAACCACTGTGCAAAGCCTATAAAACCTGCGCGGATCAAACTAGGCTTAAATGAAAGGTCTCTCCGAGCACTTTCAGCCCATATATAGGTTATAGTCCAAAACCGTTTCAGAGACCCAAATTGGACCCATCCTTATTATTATTAAGGTCCTAACAGATTGAACCACTGTGCAAAGCCTATAAAACCTGCGCGGATCAAACTAGGCTTAAATGAAAGGTCTCTCCGAGCACTTTCAGCCCATATATAGGTTATAGTCCAAAACCGTTTCAGAGACCCAAATTGGACCCATCCTTAATAATAATAAGGTCCAAACAGATTGAACCACTGTGCAAAGCCTATAAAACCTGCGCGGATCAAACTAGGCTTAAATGAAAGGTCTCTCCGAGCACTTTCAGCCCATATATACGTTATAGTCCAAAACCGTTTCAGAGACCCAAATTGGACCCATCCTTAATAATAATAAGGTCCTAACAGATTGAACCACTGTGCAAAGCCTATAAAACCTGCGCGGATCAAACTAGGCTTAAATGAAAGGTCTCTCCGAGCACTTTCAGCCCATATATAGGTTATAGTCCAAACCCGTTTCAGAGACCCAAATTGGACCCATCCTTAATAATAATAAGGTCCTAACAGATTGAACCACTGTGCAAAGCCTATAAAACCTGCGCGGATCAAACTAGGCTTAAATGAAAGGTCTCTCCGAACACTTTCAGCCCATATATAGGTTATAGTCCAAAACCGTTTCAGAGACCCAAATTGGACCCATCCTTAATAATAATATGGTCCTAACAGATTGAACCACTGTGCAAAGCCTATAAAACCTGCGGGGATCAAACTAGGCTTAAATGAAAGGTCTCTCCGAGCACTTTCAGCCCATATATAGGTTATAGTCCAAAACCGTTTCAGAGACCCAAATTGGACCCATCCTTAATAATAATAAGGTCCTAACAGATTGAACCACTGTGCAAAGCCTAGTTTGATCCGCGCAGGTTTTATAGGCTTTGCACAGTGGTTCAATTTGTTAGGACTTTATTATTATTAAGGATGGGTCCAATTTGGGTCTCTGAAACGGTTTTGGACTATAACCTATATATGGGCTGAAAGTGCTCGGAGAGACCTTTCATTTAAGCCTAGTTTGATCCGCGCAGGTTTTATAGGCTTTGCACAGTGGTTCAATCTGTTACGACCTTCTTATTATCTGGATGGGTCCAATTTGGGTCTCTGAAACGGTTTTGGACTATAACCTATATATGGGCTGAAAGTGCTCGGAGAGACCTTTCATTTAAGCCTAGTTTGATCCACGCAGGTTTTATAGGCTTTGCACAGTGGTTCAATCTGTTAGGACCTTCTTATTATCTGGATGGGTCCAATTTGGGTCTCTGAAACGGTTTTGGACTGTAACCTATATATGGGCTGAAAGTGCTCGGAGAGATCTTTCGTTTAAGCCTAGTGTGATCCGCGCAGGTTTTATAGGCTTTGCACAGTGGTTAAATCTGTTAGGACCTTATTATTATTAAGGATGGGTCCAATTTGGGTCTCTGAAACGGTTTTGGACTATAACCTATATATGGGCTGAAAGTGCTCGGAGAGACCTTTCATTTAAGCCTAGTTTGATCCGCGCAGGTTTTATAGGCTTTGCACAGTGGTTCAATCTGTTAGGACCTTATTATTATTAAGGATGGGTCCAATTTGGGTCTCTGAAACGGTTTTGGACTATAACCTATATATGGACTGAAAGTGCTCGGAGAGACCATTCATTTAAGCCTAGTTTGATCCGCGCAGGTTTTATAGGCTTTGCACAGTGGTTCAATCTGTTAGGACCTTGTTATTATTAAGGATGTGTCCAATTTGGGTCTCTGAAACGGTTTTGGACTATAACCTATATATGGGCTGAAAGTGCTGGGAGAGACCTTTCATTTAAGCCTAGTTTGATCCGCGCAGGTTTTATAGGCTTTGCACAGTGGTCCATTTTTTTACATCATAATAAAGATATGAGCCAATTCGGGTGTCTGAAACGGTTTGTTCTATAGTTGGTGCTGCATATTATTTATTTTATCTGTATTCAAGCTATTTTTATTACCGAAGTAATAAATTTTAATATAATAATTAACAAATAATTATATTTTTCAAAATTTTCTTTTTTACTCAGTCTTTAACAAAGCTCTGTTAAGTAACTGTGTCTGTTAACATCCAATTTAACTTTCCAATTTATCTTCACACCCATATATTCTCAAAACTTAGTGTTGTGGGGTGTAAAAATTTAAAAAAATTGCAATTCAAAATTGTAAGTCAAATTGAAAAAATCGCATGCGATAAAATTTTGACAAAAATTGAAAAAATGGAACAAAAGATATTCACTATTTTATTGTTATCTTTTTCCGCGATTTTCTTTGATTTTAACCGTTTCTCTCATGAGACCATACCGAATTTATGGGAATTGTAAAAATCGGCCGAGCGGTTCTTGACTTATGAGCAGAATAAATAAGATCTATTCTTATACATATTTGTACCTATTTTGCTTGGCTATCAGCATTACTTTAATGGTCAGAAGTGACTTTTGAATGTATTGATGTTGTCCGATGTCCCAAATTGGTAGGCTTCTGCCCATTCCTAAACTCTAACTCTATGTAAATTTCCGCGTCGATTGATTCATAATTGTGGCTTATAGAGCAACTGCAAAATCAGGCAATTTTTCTGTTTTTGGTCCATTTCAACGCCTAAATATTGTGCAAACATCTCCAAAAATAATATGGTTCTATTCTGACCCTAACCCCACCCCCATTTTTAATTTCGTGAGGATCCGGCCATAATTGCGACCTGTAGCGTGATTACAAATTAACATGGACGGACGGACGTACATACATAGCTAGATCGACTCAGCTCGGCGAGATAGGAAGATCCATATATACTTTTCTATGTGGGAAACCAATATTTCGAGGTGTTACATAATTTTTTGGCCCAATCAAACTTATAATACCCTCAATATTTTTATTTTTCATATTTTTTATCGCATGCGATTTTTTTAATTGGACTTAAAATATTGAAGTGTACATTTTGTAATAGGTTTTCACCTTACAACACATGTAGGGGTTATTGTATACAGATTGCAATTATCGCCCGATCCTCACGAAAATTTTACCAAGGGTAGGGTTAGGCTCAAAATGGCTAGGCCTACTGTTTTCAAAGATGTCCGCAATATATTTAGGGGTTGAAATGGACCAACATTTAAAATTTTCCTGATTTTCTAAGGTTACAAATAGAAACCAAAATAACGAAATTTCGCATGAATTCAGAGTTTAGGACAGCGGGTAGAATGGACCACTACTTCTGTGTGAAAAAGTACCAACATTACCTACAGGCGATATCCGAAACACACAAAAAGCGAACTTCTGGCTTTTTATGCTGATTGACGAATATAGCAAAATATCGTAGACAACAATATCATATAGATGAGTCCAAATTTGGAGATATAGAGTGGCGCCTTGCTTTTGAAGATGATCGCAAAATATTTAGGGATTCAAAGGAACCAAAAACATTTTTTGGATAACCATTGGATTATATTTAGCTATAAAATGGACCACAACAACTAACAGCACGACGGAGTGCGTAAATATAGGGCAAATGTCGCTGGTCAAGATGCTAAGGGTAATATCTGGGCAGTGATCCGTGCTTACTTGTTTTTAAATTTGTGAGCTGTATTTACTCCTAATAAGAAGTCAGCAAATAAATGTAAGCTCCGTTGTTGCTACACATGAATAAAACGTAATCAAAAATGACAAATTGTAATAAACAATTGTAGACAAATTATGCACAAGCCCCTAACGTACAGTGTGGCAGTGTAAATACTGAGCTCTGGCAAAAGAATGTGTTTACTGCACCTGGTCCGACCAGCACATATTTATCTTTGTGGGCTTATAATAATTTAACACATGCATGAATACGCGTTTTATCGCTCCACACAAATATTCTCCTTTTGTGCTAAAAAAATGTCTTACAAATTGCATTGCATATAGCATAGGATGGGTTTGGTGGATAATGGTGCTAAAGCCATACCAACCACTGACTACATCGTCCGTGGTTTGCAATGATTTAATCTAATGCATTTATCAAGTCATACAAAACAAATGGCACCAGATAAGGCATTTTGTGTAGCACTCAAATATTATTTAGTTAAAAATAGCTTCTAGTAATTTTCGCGAAACTGAAAAAATAAAAATATTGTTTCTTGATATTTAATTTTGTGTGGAATCGATTTAAAATATATACTGAAATTTAAAATTCTTATTGAAATATTCCAGGAAGTTTTTTTTTTTTTTAATTTGACTTAAAACTTTTATTTTTTATTTTTCTGATTGAAAGAATGTTGATAATCAAATTAGTGCGCAATGAAAATGAGGTTGTACAAATCTGGTTTTATTAAAAGGGGAATATGAGAAGTTATTAAAAGTTAAGAAAACAAATATGTGATCTTAAATGTGGGGATATTTTTTATGTCTTTCAAAATCTTTAAAAGGTCTTCGCTTTCCTTGCCCATACCTGAAACGTAATTTTCGCCCATTAATATCGATGTTCATGCCAATTCAGCTACTTTTTTTCTCGCATAACAGGAAAATATTAATTATTTTTTCGTTTTCACTAAATTTTTGTAGAAATTTTTGTCACAAACAAATTGTTATAGTTTCAAAAGGAACTCCTTTATTAGTTGATATTTAAAAATTCAACATACTCAATTCAATTTTGCTTTTCAAACCCATTAAGATCTGTTTAGGAATACATCAACGTTTGTCAGCCCTCCCACTTAAAATACGAAGCATTACTAACATCTATACCGATTGCAAAATTCCGCCAAGTCATTCTATTTAATCTGTGCATTATGAATAGCAATATTTCTCATTTCTCCCCTGGGCCATTTGATATTATGCGTTAACTTTGATATATGGGCAGTGCAATGGTGCCACTTCTTATTAGCCTCAAGTGTGCGACTTATGCCATTAATGCGAGGCTGACATTTATCCTCAAACCATTTTGGCCGCAAGGTACTCAAACCTTATTCTACATATGAATTTAGCTTAGATAAGAGCGAAAATCAACCATAAATATGAATGCGTATACATTCTCACTTACCGTTTGGCCATATTAAGGAAGACCAATTGGTTTATCTATCCCTATAATAATAAAAGCTACGATTTTAAGTTTATATATAGATTGGTAAGTTAAAGATAATTGCTTATTTTTGATAATCTTAGAAAACCTTATATTTCTGCTTCTTTTTTGCTTTTGCTTTAACATCATGCCACATTTTGATTCCCTCGCTTTGTCACAATGCTAAAACTTTTCTATTTTTTTGTTTTTATACCCTACACCACATAGTGGTAAGGGTATTATGTCTTTGTGCATTTGTTTGTAACATGGAGAAGGAAACGAGATAGACCCATAGTTACTTTTGAGAACCTTCATAGAATCACTTTCTGAGTCAATTTATGCATGTCCGTCCGTCTGTCCGTCCGTCCGTCCGTCCGTCCGTCCGTCCGTCTGTCCATGTATTCTTGTGAACAAAATGCAGGTCGCATTTATTATCCGATTGAGATGAAATTTTCCAAACAATATTTTTTTGGCCCAAGGACGAACCCTATTGAAATTGGTGAGAATCGGATCAAATTTAGATATAGCTCCCATATATATCTTCATCCGATTTCGGGTTAAATGAGCACCAAATGTCTACTATCAGTCCAAATTACCTGAATTTTGGCACACCCAACCGGGTTCGGCCTAGAAGCAAGTATATCAAATTTGGAGAAAATCGGTTCAGATATAGCTATAGCTCCCATATATATCTTTCATCCGATTTGATCTTTAAGTCCCTCACATTCCTACTATGCACTCCACAACCGTGATATTTGGTACCAGGTATTAGATGGAGCACAGAAATAGCTGTTTTAAATTTTATCGAAATCGGTTCAGATTTGGATATAGCTCCCATATATATCTTCATCCGATTTCGGGTTAATTGACCACCAAATGGCCAATATCAGCCCAAATGGCCCGAATTTTGGCACATGTGACCGAGATTAGCCTTAAAGCAAATACAACAAATTTGGAGAAAATCGGTTCAGAAACAGCTATAGCTCCCATATATATGTTTTATCCGATTTGGTGTTTAAGCCTCTCACATTCGTAATATGCACTCCACAAGAATGATATTTGGTACCAGATAAAAGATACAGCCCAGAAATAGCTGTTTGTAATTTTATCGAAATCGGTTCAGATTTGGATATAGCTCCCATATATATCTTCATCCGATTTCGGGTTAATTGTGCACCAAATGGCCGATATAAGTCCAAATGGACTGAATTTTAGTACATCGGACCAAATTCAGCCTAGAAGCAAGTATATCAAATTTGGTGAAAATCGGTTCAGATATAGATATAGCAACCATATATATGTTTCATCCGATTTAGTGTTTTAGTCCCTTACATTCGTAATGTTCACTCCACAACCGTGATATTTGGTACCAGGTATTAGATGGAGCACAGGAATAGCTGTTTTAAATTTTATCGAAATCGGTTCAGATTTGGATGTAGCTCCCATATATATCTTCATCCGATTTCGGGTTATAGACCACCAAATGGCCGTAATAGCAGCAATTTTGGCAAATCCGACCGAAACCAGCTTAGAAGCAAGTACACCAATTTTAGTAAAAATCGGTTCAGATATAGCTATAGCTCCCATATATATGTTTCATCCGATTTCGTCTTTAAATCCCTCACATTCGTAATATGCACTCCACAGAAATGATATTTGGTACCAGTTATCAGATAAAGCCCAAAAATAGTTGATTTTAATTTTATTAAAATCTGTTCCGATTTGGATATGCCTCCCATATATATCTTCATCCGATTTCGTGTTAATTGTGCATCAAATGGCCAATATCAGCCCAAATGGCATGAATTTTGGCAAATCCGACTGAAACCAGCCTATAAGCAAGTACACACATTTTAGTAAAAATCGGTTCAGATATAGCTCTAGCTCCATATATATGTTTCATCCGATTTGCTCTTTAAGTCCCTTACATTCGTAATATACTCTTCACAGGAATGATATTTGGTACCAGATATCAGATAAAGCCCAAAAGTAGTCGATTTTAATTTTCTCAAAATCTGTTCAGATTTGGATATAGCATCCATATGTATCTTCATTCGATTTCGAGTTAATTGTGCAACAAATGGCCAATATCAAACAAAATGGCATGAATTTTGGCATATCAGGCCAAATTCAGCCTAGAGGCAAGGACACCAATTTTAGTAAAAGTCGTTTCAGATATAGCTATAGCTCCCAAATATGTCTTCATCCGATTTCGGATTAAATGTGAAGCAAATGGCTAATATTGGTACATCAAATTTAGTGAAAATCGGTCGGATACAGCTATAGCTCCTATATATACCTTTCATCCGATTTGTACTTTAAGTCCCTCAAATTCGAAAAATGTACGATACAAGAATAATATTTGGTATCAGATGCAGCCAAGAAATATCTTCTTTTTCAGTTTTACAAATATCGGTTCAGATTTGGATATACCTCCTATATATATCTTCATCCAATTTCGTGTTGATTGCGCACCAAATGTCCAATATCAGCCCAAATGTCCTGGGTTTTGGCAAATCTGACCGAATTCAGCCTAGAATCAAATACATCAAACTTGGTGAAAATCGGTTCAGATATAGCTATAGTTCGTAAAATGCACGATAGAATTAGATAGATTTTGATTTTGTACCAAATATCTCATAGAGCTCTGAAATGCTCTGTATAAACCTTTTTACGAGAGCTCTACTAAATATGCATAGTGGTGTAGGGTATCATATAGTCGGCCCCGCCCGACTTTTGAGCTTTCCTTACTGGTTTAATGTTTTAAAAGCACGTTGAGTTTTCACAATTGACTTCTTCTGTTGAATGTACATTTCAACTATTTCAGAGCGCTTGAGTGGCGTGTATTGGTTCATGGTAAAAATCCGCTTGGACTGACGCTTCAAACGCGGTATGTCATTAAGCGATGTCATTAAGTTATGGCGTTGCCAGATGAGTCCGTCGAATATGGGCAACACTGTATTTGTTACCCACAGCCGTAATATGCACTCCGTAAGAACGATATTCAGGGAAATATATCAAATACAGCTCAAAAATACCTTTGTCAAATTTGATCGATTCAGATTTGGATATAGCTCCCATATATATCTTTATCTGATTTTAAATTAATTTTGTCCTTTGAACTTTGAATTATAATTATAATCATAGGGTGTATGATTAAATTCTCCCATAAAAACTTTTAATTGTTATGTGGAGCTCTACTAAATTAGCAAAGTGGTGTAGGGTATGATAAAATCTGCCCCGCCCGATTTTAGGACTGTTTTTACTGGTTTAATATTGAAATTTATGCCTTAATTCACAAAAATGCGGGATATTTGAAATAACCGTTATATGACGGCTATACGATATGGTTGACCTATATAGCCCATCTACGAAATTACATAACCGCAGACAAAAGTCTGACATGTGCTTAGCTTCCTCTAAAAAGTCTGAGCCTCTGGGTGATTACAACAAATGGACGGAAAGTCATACGAACGGACATGGCTACATAAATTTAGTATTTTACGCTGATCATGAATACACATTGAAGACATCTGCAAGACGTTGACTTTATTGAAGAAGTTAATATCGCAAATTACAACAAAAAGTACTGTAACTTTCGAAGCCAGCAGACAATTAAGAATTTTCACACACGTTTCCAAAATAGGGGTTTTTCTTGCAAACACCCTTGCATTTTTTGTCGCTAATTTTTTACACTTGATAGCATTCACGTGTCAACGAATGGCACTTTTTGGATTTCTTTTGGGGTTGTCATTTAACTTAATTGCAAGACATTAATTTGTCTCGTTATATACCTTTTGTTTGCCTTCTTTTCCTGTGTAAAAACATTTGGTCAAAGTTTTCTTGGTAGTCTTCAGATTATTTGAAGGAACTGCTCTCCAATTATGTGTGTTAAGATGTATGGGTGAGTATTGGTCGAAAAGGGAAGAAAATAAATTAAAAGCTTTAATTGTTTTGAACAATTTTAACCAAAAATCCGTTAACTAACTCATATTCTAATAAGACATTGTCGCACAAATTAAGTAGATATGCCTTATTCGTGGCCAAGTAATAACTTTTATAGCGAGTGCAATACAGGAAAAACATTTGATACAGGCAAAACTTTCATAATCGAAAATACGGTATTAGACTGTATTTCTCTTTGAATCAACCCGTTTCAAAATATTTGGAGGCGATCTAGAGGTGTCCATCTATCTGGCTGGCGGGCACGACAACTCTCGAAGTGAGTATCCGATTAGGTCCCAAGTTTGTGTATCGTAATATTATTGTCAAACTTAGACCGAGTTTGGCAATGGGTAATATCGGTCCACTCCTTCTGGTACCTCTCCCAATAAAGGTCAAAATTTTGAATAACCATAAACCTTCTAATCAATCCAATATAACGATTTTTCTCAAATTAGGTATATCTAAATGTTTCTCTCTCTGATGTGAATGTAGAATTTATCGGCATTATGCAAATTCAGAACCTAATCCATCAAAACTCTCTAAATGGATTTTTTCCTCCCATATATGCCTTCAGTTAACATAATAGCATACAAAAACAAGTAAGCAAAGGCTACAGTCGAGCGGGGCCGACCGTTGAATACCCTACAACACTATAATAAATGATACAGTTTATATAGGCGAGATACTCGAAAGAATTCCACAAGATATTGTGCCAAATAATAAAGAAAACCATCAGGTTTCGTTCTCTAATTTTCGAATAATAGCAACTTAAACTAATTTGCTCATTTCCAATTTATTGGTAGATGTTGCACGTAAATGGTCTTCCTAGATCTGGAACCAATATTTCCCAAAGACCTATAATCTCTCAGAAGTGACAAAAGATTAACATTTATTATTGGTTTTTGACTGAAACACATCTATATGAGATACAGCCATTTGACTATATTCTTCAACGAAATCAGCGTTAACGAAATAGTCAGAAATGCGTCTTTCCTGTATTTGTGAATTCTCCAAAAAGTCACTGGAATGGACATTTTCGTATTTTGTCTACAAAAGTTGGCAAACTATTTCCCACATTGAATACTTTTGGATGGCCATCCAAAACTGCTTGGCTTTTGCAATGTCCGGTAACCCCCATCCAAATGTGCGTGAGGATCGGTTGATAATTACGACCTGCTGACAATTTTGCAGTTTTTTGGTCCATTTCAACCTCTAAATATATGGCGATCATCTCCAAAAAGAGTAGGCTTCTATTCTGACCCTCATCTTATCCCCATGTAAAATTTCGTAAGGATCGGGCCATAAATGCGATCTGTATATGATATCCTGATATCCTAACTACTTAGTTTTGTTAGCTGTAGAAATATTACCAAATGTTTAATTCAAAATGAAAATATGCCAAAAATATGACAAAATTGAAAAAATATGAGAAAATTTTAAAAAATCAATATTTTCATCTTCATAGAGATATTTTTATGCGATTTTTTTAGACGTTTTTTCTTTCCTGCCAAGAGGCCATTCTGAATTAATGAGAACTGTCGAAATCAGTTCAGCCGTTCTCGACATATAAGAGATCTTCAAGCATATCTTCTTTGATAAACATATATATCGCACATATTTCGCTATATATCCGTTTTGTTGGATGTTAACATCAATGTAAAGATCAGAAGTAACCTTGTCATGGCTTTGTGATTTCGCCGGTATTTAAAATATTCGCGGTTTAATGAAAAATTTTGAATTTTTTCAGCACAAAAGATATGGTATATTTTACCCGCTAAATATTATCCGATGACCACCCAAATTGGTAGGCTTCTTCCCCGCCCTAAACTCTAGCTACATGCGAAATTCCGCGTCGATTGGTCTATAATTGCGACCTGTATAGCTACTCCAAAATCCGACATTTTTTTAGTATTTGGTCCATTTCAACCCCTAAATATTATGCGATCATCTCCAAAAGAAATAGGGTTCTATTCTGACCCAAGCCCCACCTCCATTCTAAATTTCGTGAAGATCGGGCCAGAATTGCGACCTGTAGAGTGATTACAAATTAACATGGACAGACGGACAGACGGACGGACGGACATACATAGCTAGATCGACTCAGCTCGGCGAGCTAGGAAGATCCATATATACTTTCCTATATGGGAAATCAATATTTCGAGGTGTTATATAAATTCTGGCCCAATCAAACTTATAATACCCCCAACACATGGTGTTGTAGGGTATAAAAATGAAGGTATAGACAAAAAAGTTTTAAAATTTTCCCTTTCAGCAGATGTCACTATTGTTGATCTTGGGCCAGTCAAGTCATTCAGGGCTAGTGAAGTCACTCGACTTCAAAAACAATTTATTCATTTCTCTGCTATTTAAGTTCTATATTTTTATATTTCACGACATATTTGGATAATGCAAAAGTAAACAAAGTCGATGTTTCGTTTTTAATTGATAAATAATAAAGAATCATAAAAATATTTAATATTTTGTATTTTGAGAGAATTGAGTGAGTGTACTGAACCTCTTTCACAGCATGAACGACATCTATTGAAGCGCTTTTTTCAGAGATAACAGATGAGACAACTTTTTAGTCTATAACTAATTTGTCTATGATAATAGTACCTTAACTTGTTTCGTTTGACATCTGAAAATATTTAATTAACTTAAAAACTTTGGCCGTGATATCTGACTTTTTGATCAAAGTAGTATTATTTTTGTAACTCTGAAAGCAAGTAACATTATCAGTTTCTTTTACTGCATGACTAAAATGGCCATTCATTTAGAATTTTTGCCAAAAAGAAAGTTAAAAATGTTGCGGTTATTTGCAGAAACAAACATTTTGAACAATGTTTTTATAGCATAAAGAAAGAACATTGGATTGAAAACGTTTGGTCAAATTTGGAATATAATTAAAAGAAGTAATAAAGCGTTACGTTTGGCATAGTCGAACTTCTGGACTCTCAATTATAGGGAAATGATATCATTTTAATTATTTTAATTGCTCACAATTTCAAATGCACATAGGGGTTATATCGTTAAAACCCTCAAAAACAGAATATCTGATGGTACAATATTGTTAAGAAAATATTGTAATATTGGCCTTAATCGAAACGTCTGAAAAGAAAATTGTAAACACAGGAGCTTTAAAATGACGTGGTACCCTTAAAAATACATAAAATCAGAAGAAGCCGTTATACGGGGCTACACCAAAAATAAAACCGAATACGATTTTTTGCTCAAATGAGAGATCAAAATAATAAATTATATGGATTCGCAGCAGACAAATGTGATGCATCCTACATACTATAATAGAGGTTATACAAATCTGGTATTATTAAAGTAGGAACAGTTGAATATATTAAAAGTTAACAAGGCAAACGATTGTCCTGAATATGAATATTATTTTATTTCTTTCAAAACTTAACAGGCTTTCGATTTCTTGCATACCTAAAACGTAATTTTTGCCAACGCGTATCTCCATTATTATCTTTATTCATGCCAATTTAATAAAACTTTTTTTCTCGGCAAAACAGGAAATTATTAATTACTGTGAAGAAGCAGAAAAAGTCATAAATTAAACGAGAAATTGATTTCATAATTATTGAGTGTGGAAGTGGATTTACATGTTATATTTTTTCAATATTTTAGATGTTCCCGTTGTCAACTTTTTATTACTTCGGGCAAGTGACAATTGCGTTATCGTTTACTCCTTTCTGAGTGTCCATGTTGCAAATTTGAAATCTGGGCAAATATGAAAGTTTGTTACGAGTGCAAACATTTTTAATGGCTCACCGAGAATAGTGTTTAATTGAATTTTTTCCATACATATTAGACTTCCGGTTGGTTTTGGATATGAATGCTGGAATGGCAAAAAAAAAACTTTTTTGATATCCAAGTAATAAATTAACAGGAATGAAAAGATTTTGTTATTAACATCTAATATTCAAACATATGTTAGTTGATATATTTTGTAAGTATATATATATATATATATATATTTGTTAAGTATATATATATTTTTGATCAGCGTAAAATTCTAAGACGATTTAGCCCTGTCCGTCCGTCTGTCCGTCTGTTGTTATCACGCTACAGTCTATACGAATCAAGATAGGAAGCTAAAATTTTGCACAGATCCCTCCTTTGTCTGCAGGCAGGTCAAGTTCGAAGATGGGCTATATCGGTCCACGATATCGTATAGCCCCCATATAAAGGATTTTGATGATTTTAGCCACATCTTTCAACGGAATTGTCTGATAATCCACACAAGTAGTACCTTGTGGGTACTTTATACCTCGGAAGAGAATTATCTATATAGGTCCACGATATCGTATAGCCCCCATATAACGGTACCCCCGATATTCGGTATTTTGATGATTTTACCCACATTTTTCAACGGAATTGTATGAAAATCCACACAAGGAGTTCCTCGTGGGTACTTTATGCCTCGGAAGATAATTATCTATATAGGTCCACGATATCGTATAGCCCCCATATAATGGTACCCCGTGATATTCGGTATTTTGATGATTATAGACACATTTTTCCACGGAATTGTCTGAAACTCCACACAAAATGTTTTTTTTTTTTTTTTTTGAGTAATTTACCCCTGAAAGAGAGTTGTCTATATAGGTGCACGATATCGTATATCCCCCACATAACGGTACCCCCGATATTCGGCATATTGATGATTTCAGCCACATTTTTCAATGGAATTGTCTGAAATTCCACACGATGAGTTCATTGTGAGTACTTTATCCCTTGGAAGAGAATTATCTATATAGGTCTACTATATCGTTAGCCCCACCATATAACGGTACCCCCGATATTCGGTACTGTGATGCTTTTAGCCATATTTTCCTATGGTATTGTCTGAAAATCCACACAAGGAGTTCTTTGTGAGCACTTTAACCCCTGAAAGGTAATTGTCTATATAGGTCCACAATATCGTATATCCCACAAAATATCGCCACCTTCCGATATTAGATATTTTAAAGATTTTAACGGAATTTTTAATGGATTTTAGTTTTTGAAGATTTTCTAATTCGTTCCAAATGGTGGAGGGTATTCAAAGTTCGGGCCGGCCGAACTTACTGCTTTTTTACTTGTTTATAAACGCTAAATATATTTGGATTTAGAAAATAAAGCAATAATATTATTGATTTCAAATATCACGATATTAATATCTTAAATCTCGACATGAATCCTTTCATGATTTGTAAAAAATCCAATGATCAACTCCACATGCATTTCCAATATAAACGTTTATTTGTTACTAAAGGATTTAAATTTCTCTTAATTTTTTTTTTTTTTTTTTTTTTTTTTTGATGATAGCGCCAATTTTGTGTATGCCATCAATCTATTGCTGCCTTTCATACAGTATCGTATCGCTCACTTAATTTCTAGCCATTCCGCACACTGTGTATCTTGATTTAGCCATACATTTTTTTTCTAAAAAAAAAATTGAATTTGGAAAACTCAATTGGAATTGATTCCATTCGATGCAAAAGAAATTCTGCGGAAAGTTTTTGGTTTCGTTTTTGGAAATTAAGCGAATTTCGACGAAATTTATACGTACTGTGTTGGAGTTTTTCTTTTTATTACTTTGATTTTCTCTTAATTTGTAAAATTTCAATTAACATCGAAGTAGATGTATCGTTATTTCGCAGTCATCGCAGGCCGACTAAATTTCAATTTAGATCGTTGCATCGAAGTAGATGTATCGTTATTTCGCCGTCATCTCATTCAATTTAAAGTGAACAGGATTAAGTTGTTGTTCCAACTTCTGTTGCGGTTCAGTTGTTGTCGTTGTTATATTTAAGTTTATTCATGGTATCCATCAGGAAATGGAAGAGGCAATTAATACATTTTATTGCGATAGTTTATTAAGTCAAGTGTAAAGCGTTAAGTAGCTCTACAGCTTCGTAATGGATTTCCCGTCCTATAGTTTGTTTTTACACTGTGAACTGTGTGTTGGCAGCAGCGAATTTAGTAGAATCATTTCCCAAGGAAACGTTATGTTGGCCATTGTTCAATGGTGAGTAATTAATAAATATATTTCATTAGCGGGAGAAAAATAAAATTAAATGCAATAAAAAAGAAAGAAAATAATATGAAAAATAACTATAATTTCTCTAATCGGTGAGATATTATTGTGGAAAAACGTCTACGGGATATTAGCCATGGATATTT
This sequence comes from Musca domestica, assembly GCF_030504385.1. NCBI lineage: Eukaryota > Metazoa > Arthropoda > Insecta > Diptera > Muscidae > Musca > Musca domestica. The sequence goes on from NW_026712299.1 coordinate 21,422,541, forward strand.
ATTTTGGAATACGAAATAATTTAAGCGCTAAATCAATATTTGAAGCTAGGACTAGAAAGCAATACTTACATCCGAAGAAGGTAATGGACACTTAAACAGTTGTACCAATGGTTTTTCCATTAATGATAGACACACGATAAGGGAATAAAATAATTTCCCGATTATTGCATTAGTTATACCATGTCTTAAGCCGTAGCATCTATTACGAACTTTAAATAATAATTTTGAAACAATTCCGGTGAAAAATGGCGCTAAAATCATCAAAATACAGAATATCGTTATGTACCTTATATGGGGACTATACGAAGACGTGGACCTACATGTCCCATTTCCAATACTAAAAGTACACATGTGAGTAAAATTCTATCTACCTACTTCATTTCGTTCGAAAGCTAGAGTGATTTCCACAGACGGACAGACGGATGGGCATTGCTAAATCGACATAGAATTTTATGCAGATCAAGAATATATTTACTTTGTGGGGTCTAAAATGTATATTTCGAGGTGTTACAAACGGAATGACAAACTTAATATACGACAAACAAATAATTATATACATATAATGGTGGAGGGTATAAAAAACACTAATATAGGGCATACCATTGCCGGTCCCACATACAGGTTTGCTTCCTTTGTTTTCAATTCCATTTTATTTAAAAATCAGTGATAGCTATCACTTGTTTTTCCTACTATTAACTATTTTTCTTCTTGTTCAAAACTCTCAATTTTCAACAAAAGGCTACCAGTCACATCATTACTATTATATGAAAACTTTTGTAGGAAATTTCATTCAAATATTTTCAGATTTTCATTGCAATATTCCAATACAGTAGCATATTGAATCAAATTGCTGAAACTCCAATAAAACTTTAAGTTAAATTTGTCAATTGGGAATTGCACAACCAAGCGAAATTGGAACATTTAATGGAATTCTTATGGAGCATGAAAATCGCAAGAATCAAAAGGCAAAAAAACAAACTTGGAACATAACAAAGGTTTTGAATAATCGCAAGGAACGTTTGAGAATATTTTCATGCAAATTTTAGGGCTACTTAGTATTAAAACTGTGACCTAGAATTGAATCAAATCATAGATATGTTTTATTATTAATAAATAAAAATTCAGCTTTGAATTAATTCTAGGCCTGCAAAGAATCTATATCTATAAAAGAGGAAAATGTTTGTACGTTTGTTTGCTTGTTTGCAATTTATGGACTCGAAAACAGCTGAAAAGATTTTCCTGAAAATTTCCAAGTATACTACAACATCGTCTGAAAGTAACATAGTATATATAAATTTTTGAAATTCCACTCGTAACTGGAGATATAGCTTCAGAATCGGAGGTACCTCCCAAAAATTTGGATTTTATATGCACATATCTATTGATCGATTATAGATAAATTCTCCAAATTGGCAATAAATGATGGGATATGATTAGGTTCAGACTTGGATATAGCTCTCATATATATTTTCGCCCGATTTCACATATTTGATGCATTAAACACGCTGTGTATGTTTGATTTCAATGAATTTTGAAATGATTAAAAAATAAATTTGTCAAATTTTATTGGAAACGGTTAAGATTTGGATATAGCTCCTATATAAATTTTTTGACCGATTTCATGTATTTGATGCACCAAACACCATAAGTATATCCGATTCCAATTAAATTCGGCATGAGTGACTTAATTTGGTACAAAAATAAATTTGCCAAATTATATTGAAATCGGTTGAAGTTTGGGTACATCTCCCATACATATTTTTCGGCCGATCTCATGAATGTTATGTACCAAACACCATATGTAGGTCCTATTCCAATGAAATTCAGAATGTGTGGCAGAATTTGACAAATTAATTAGGAATCGGTTAAAATTTGGATATCGCTCCCACATATATTCTCGGCCGATTTCACGTATTTTATGCACCAAACACGGTATGTACCTCCAATTTCGATGAAATATGGAAGGTATGACGGAATCTGGTGTAAATGTAAATTTTGTCAAATTATATTGAAATCGTTTCATATTGGAATATGATTTTATCAAGAAACATTGACCCACAACGCCTTTGCAATGGTATAAGGCAAACAGTAAAAAAGCTGTAATTTCAGCCGGGCCGAACTTTGAATGGCCTCCACCATTTGGAACGAATTTGGTAATTTTCAAAAAAATAGAAAAAAAATTGTGTTAAAATCTTAAAAATACCGAATGTATACGAAGACGTGGACCTGCACAGACAATCTTCTGTCATAGGCTGTAGTATGCATTACGAACTTCATATACCAAATTTGAACCAATTCCGGCGAATAATGTATCTAAAATCATCAATGTACCGAATATCGAGAGGTACCGTTATATGGGGGCTGTACCAAAACGTGAACCTACATGGGCCATTTTCAATACCAAAAGTCCTGAAGACATAATATACATTTGAGTAAAATTTTATCAACCTACTTTATTTCGTTCGGAAGCTAGAGTGATTTCCACAGACTGATAGACGGACGGACATCCCTAAATCGACATAGAATTTTATGCTGATCAAGAATACATATACTTTGTGGGGTCTAAAATGTATATTTCGAAGTGTTACAAACGGAATGACAATATAATGTACCCTCCATACTAAGGTGGAGAGTATAAAAACTACACGAAAATTTAATTGAGGGTATGATTATTACTGGAAGGTATGTTGCTACCTCTAATTCCCCAATTGCAACAGAAATGCTTTCAACTTCAAAAGATTGCAGTTTCCGGCACGCTTGGCATTTGCTACGAAATTAATAAATCCCTTCGTGTATGCGGACTAAATTTAGCATGTTCCTGCTTTTCTCATGGTCAGCTATTCCTGGCATCTTCACCCGTTGAAAGACCGAGATATTTGTTTGTTTACGCATTAAAGTATTACAATAATTACGTTTTTAAATTTTTGAATTTGTTTTATTTGTATTTTTTAACCAACAAATATTCATATATACAATTTTGAATTCATATTAAAGCGAAAGGAGTAGCGAAGCGCGCCGGGTTCAACTAGTATTCCATAAAAGTAATCTGATGATATTTTTTATCAAATTATTCAAAGTATTTAATCCCTCAATTTTAAACATTTCACGTTATATGAGTGCTATTACTATGATGAGACAACCCCTTACAACCCCTTTAAGAACCCGAAAAGACAAATTACAGCTAAATTAGTTGAAAATGACTAAAAACCTTCGAAATTCCCCAAATTTGGAAAATTTGTTGCATATGGGCAAGACCAAAATATGAACCAATACAGCCCATTTTCAATACCAAATTTTAATTATTAATGTTAAAAACTGTCAGCTTTATTTTCTTATCAACAAACGGATTTATAGCCGGACGGAGATTGTTAAATCGACTTTAATATCAATCTATAATATATACTTAAAATATATTCTCTAAAAAAACATTGCCAACAATAGCATGGCCTCATAACAATATGAAATTTTTGTTATGTTTATGTCACATTTTGTATGCACGACGAATAGCTGATGTTATGTTATACTCGCTAAATCAGTATGCTATACATGCATACAAATACTAAAGACAATGGACATAAAAAAACGCCACAAAATATAATCCTGAAATAATAATGCCAACCAAAGTCATCGCTTGTGCCCCAAAAACCTACAGGCATACATAACCGTTTGTGAAGAACCATTTCTTGGCCTTGTAAAAGTACATTTTAATAACAAGATTTTCTAGCACATTTATTTCATTTCTTTCAAAGGAATTTCTTGTAACATTTTTTGTACGATTTCCACAAAATTCAATTGATAACGGCAAGACGGGATTTATTTAGGATGAAAATGGTCAGTTGGTATGGATAGTTTTATCCTTACCCCATAGTTTTTCTTGGTCAGCATGTGTTTGGCAAAGGTTATGAAATATTAAATGGAACGTAAAATATTTTTGATATGTTTTCAATGATTTTTTCTAACCCATGGAAAAGAAGTATTCGTTTGGTGTTTTCTGTATGGCCTAGATTTTTGCAGCTGCGGTTTTATTTGGTTTTAGGAAACACATTTAATAAGTGGTGTCTGTAATCATTTCCAAACGGTTTTAATGTTAAAGAATTTTATTGGGAAGGAATATAATTAGTGCTTTTTCTAGAAATTTTAACAGAGACATATTCATAGCATTCCTAAAAATTGCTTTCAGGTGTTAGCATCGTGAATTTATATTTTTATAAATCTACTAATTTTTTTATGTCCTAATCAACACGGAGAATGATTTCGCTCTGCAGAAGAAAACGAGAGTTCCATAGTTCCTTTTGATGGTGTAAATAGAGCCGATTCTAAGCCGATTTATTTATGTCGGTCCAATTTTATTATGCGCCAAATGTGTAATACGAATATAGTATTGCTCCCATATTATTATTCATCCGATTTGATATTTTAGTCCCCTCAACCATAATATACACTCCATAACTAAGATATACAGATATTAAATACAGCTCAGAAATACTTCTGTCAAAATTTTATCCATATCAGTTCAGAACAGGATATATATTTTATCCGATTTCACGTTTATTGTGAATCGAATTGATTAGAATGTAGCACATACGACCAAGTTGGTGGAAATCGGTTTAGATATAGCTATAGGTCGTTCAAAAACAAGAGACAAAACCAAAGACGACACTTTCATGCGTGAATTATCCTAATTTATAGACATCGAGAACATCTTATGGGCTGTAATTATGGCCAGATCTTCACGATATTTTGCATGGAGGTAGCGTTAGGATCAGAAAAGAAGCTTATTGTTTTGGAAAATATAATTAATTAGGGGATAAAATTGGTTAAAATCTTAAATGTATGTTTAGCGATCATCTCAAAAAAAAAAATTGCGTGATGATCCGGACATAATTGCACCATGTAGCGGGATTACAAATTAACATGAAGAAGCAATATTTCGCGATGTTACGAAAATTTTGGCACAATTTATTACAGGGTTGTTATAAAATTAGAATCTATAGGTTTACAACGAACCCAAATTTGCATTTATTGCTGCTCTCGATGTTTCCGGGACTATTCTTCATTGACATTACATTATAGCTAGTACACTAACTTCGTGCAAGGATTATACCTACATACATAATTACTTAAATCTTGACCAAGAGATTTTAAATTAAATAAATTAAGCGTTTTATTCTGCGAGAAACTCCATTTGAATCTCATTCACTTCCCCACTTTTTCAATCAGGCGTTCTAACATTCACAAATTATTTTACCATTTTTAAATTGAAATAACAATTGACAGTGTGTCTGTATAACGAATAATGAAGAATTATTGCGGCAATAAATACTGTCGCAAAACCACACAATTCGAAGCACGAGATAAACGTCCACGAATTCCCATAAATGTAGGCATTTCATTCAAAGCCCATGGTAAGGTTGGTAAAGGACGAATGGTTCTTTTCCCTTAACATTTCCACATTTTTGGGCACTGATATTCGGAAATAGAAATAAAAAACGAATCACGACGCCATTTATACATGTTTTTTCGACTGTCTAGACAGGCACAAAAACAGAGCAACAGAGCAGAGCACTAGCACCCAAAAATAACGAATGAGTGAACGAACACGCGAACTCGGGCTAGAAGAAGGTCATATCTGGGGAAAGTGAAACAATAATATTGCTCTGCGGAACTGGGTTGATTTATGGATGTCCAGGTCAAACAATTTAGTCCAGTTTAACGAAAGCAAGCATAGACTATCATCGTCATTTATGAGCTGAGAGGGTGTATGATGTTGGTGATGATGACTACACAACTACTGTTGATGGGAATTCCAATTAATAATATCATAATTTTTAATTGCCTCGGTCAAAAAAAGAAAAAAAACCGAAAACAAAATTGTGGCGTTGTATCGCTGAACTAAAGGTCACAATAAATAAAGTTAAAAGTTGTAGAAAAATGAAGAGGAAAGATATTCTGTGGTTAATTGGAGCAGATTTTTCTATCAATAATCCTTTTGTTTCATTATACAGTAAAATGCTAAAGTTCAACAACTAAGGATGCCTTACCGCATAAGATTTAACAAATAAGTCCGACGATACTTTCTTAAGTAATGACCATCTCATATATTTTTAATCCCAAATATTTGAAAGTTCCCTTATATGGGGCTATGTATTTATTGTAGTAGTTTCAATCCAAAGAGAATATTTTACAGCAGATTTTCTTGAAATTGGGAAGAAATCTAAAAAGTCAAAATTTGCATTACACATTCCATTTTCCAATGCCAGATTTATAGATTTATCTTTATAAAGATTTATCTTTAGCAGTGCGTGCTCTATTGCAATTTAAATGCAGAATTCTGTGTTGTTCATGAAATACAGGGTTGCCCATATTCGACGGACCCATGACTCTTTGGGCCCATTCCAATCGGCGAGGCTTGTCCGCAGGCAACATTCTTTGCGTCAATTGAATTTTGTACGGGAACAAATGCAAATCAATGCGAATAATCCGTTGTAAAGTGGACCGAGCCATGTCCAACTGCTGAGAACGACGTTTTTGGGATGTTCTTGGGGACCTCTCAACACTGGCTCGTACGGCAGCGATATTCTCGCCGATCGCCTTGGTCGACTTTTAAATGACCTCTTCGGATTAGAAAGAGCCTTACCAGTCGACAATTTTTCGTATAAACGCTTAATGGTGTTCTTCACATTTTTTAATGTTTTAAAAGCACGTTGAGTTTTCAAAATTGACTTCTTCTGTTGAATGTAAATTTCAACTATTTCAGAGCGCTCGCGTGGCGTGTATTGGTTCATGGTAAAAATCTGCTTGGACTGACGCTTCTAACGCGGTATGTCATTAAACGATGTGACATCTCTGTCAAAAGTTATGGCGTTGCCAGATGGGTCCGTCGAATATGGCAACCCTGTATTTACTTTTGGTGGAGGACATTATGTTTACATAACATAATGTTTTTTTACTTGTTCTGTCCGAAACTATTTCAACGTCTCCATATGTAAACCCTAGAAACCAACTGTGACCTCAATATGAAATTTCAAGATTTGCGATCTGTACATTTGCTCAACAGCAACACATTTAGTACACATATCCATATCTCTCCATCCTAGAGAAGATACATTGATTCAATATTAGTACCATTTAGTTAGTTAGCATTTCCAAACCCACCTCCAAATCTCAATCCAAGATACCAACAGAAACCTTAATATCAAATTTCGGTATTTCAGCTCTATCCCAATACCCAATTTAGTACAACTTTTTACTTCTCGAACAATTATAGTGCACATTTAAAAAAAACCACCTTCATATTTCAACAACAGACACCAACAGTGATAGCTAAATCAACTTTTAGGATTTCGGCTCTATTCCTTTACCCAAAACCAAATTTAGTACTAATTAGCATTTTTCGTACAATTATAGCACCCATTTCCAAAACCACCATATATCAATTCCAAATACCAACAGAGACCTCAATATCAAATTTGAGGATTCCAGCTCTATCCCTTCACCCAATACCAAATTTAGTACCGTTTAGTACTAATCATACATATATTGGACGTGTTTCCAAACCACCGTCAAATCTCAAACGCTGCCACCATCAGTAATCTATATATCAAATTTCAGAATTTTTTCACTATCCCTTCACCAAATACCAGCACGGAGAGCGTAAGTTCTTGGCATAAGTCCCTGGTCAAAAAGCAAAGGGTAATATCTGGGCAGTGCTCTATGACATAATTTCAAAAGCGAAATCTTCCAAAAGGGATTTGGATGTATTATAGTGTATAGTCGGCCCGCATGACTATAGCCTTTGCTTTCTTATTTTTATACCCTCCACCAAAAAGTATGGAGGGTATATTAAGTTCGTCATTCCGTTTGTAACTCATCGAAATAATCATTTTAGACCCAACAAAGTAAATATATTCTTGATCAGCGTAAAATTCTAAGACGATTTAGCCCTGTCCGTCCGTCTGTTGTAATCACGCTACAGTCTAAACGAATTAAGATAAGATGCTAAAATTTTGCACAGATCTCTCTTTTGTCTGCAGGCAGGTCAAGTTCGGGCTATATCGGTCCACGATATCATATAGCCCCCATACAACGGTACCCCGATATTCGGTATTTTGATTATGTTAGCGACATTTTTCAAGGAAATTGTCTTAAAATCCACACAAGTAGTCCCTTGTGGGTGCTTTATACCTCGGCAGATAATTATCTATATAGGTCCACGATATCGTATAGCCCTCTTATAACGGTACCCCCGATACTCGGTATTTTGATGTTTTTAGCCATATTTTTCAACGGAATGGTCACAAGGGGTTCTTTGTACACAAGGGGTTCTTTGTGAGCACTTTACCCCTGAAACGGAATTGTCTATATAGGTCCACAATATCATATATCCCCCATATAACTTTACTCCTCTATATTCGGTATTTAGATGATTTTAGCCACTTTTCCAATGGAATTATCTGAAAATCCACACAAGGAGTTCGTTGTAAGTACTTTACACGCAGACATAGATTTGTTTTTATAAGTCCACAATATGGTATATCCCCCCATATATCGGCACCTTCCTTTATTAGATATTGTAGAGATTTTAAAAGAATTTTTAATGGATTTTTTTTTTAATTTTTTTAATTCGTTCCAAATGGTGGAGGGTATTCAAAGTTCGGCCCGGCCGAACTTACTGCTTTTTTACTTGTTATATATAAACATTAAATTATCACTTGAATTGTTTAAATACATATTGGAAAAAAAATTTGGGTGTTTCAAAATAAGAAAGTCTATTAGCAGTTTAATTCATAATATTTTTGATTTGTAACACAAAATGTTTGACATCGATTGAGATACAAAACATGAACCTATTGTATAAAACCTTCAAAATACCTGAACTGACATTAATATTATTTGCTTTTATCAGAGTGCAGAAATTCCACTTATAAAAGTGACCAATTCATCTATATAAGTAAGATGGACCGAACCGTTTGTGGGTGAATCATTATTTGGAGTTTGTCTAGATTTTATATAATTGGATTACAATATACTTAATTATATGTAACAAAATTGTATTTAAAATTTTGGCTGCAATCTTAATCAATCAGAAAATAGAGAAGTTTTGATATACTGTTATACAAAGTTTTCTACACTATTATACATTGTGGGTTCTTTCACTACATTTTCAAAGTGATCTCACTTCATTAACTCTTCTTGGGTTTATTAATCATGTAAATTGAAACATTAATGTTCCAATTTACCATTCCTTCAAAACTTTAATTAATATCAAATATATGTAAGAACAAAACTACAGATAGCTAAAGAATAAGATACCCAAATAAATGTAATAACGTTTGTAAAAGACAATTGAATTGATGCTATAATGTGAGTATAATATGCTTAATGCGACGAAATGTTGTAGTACATTTCTTCAATTTGGCAGTATATTATTATTTCCCAATAATCGATGGGAAACTTTTCGGCCAAACCAAACACCCTTGATTATTGGCAGTGCTGAGAAAGATTTGTAATGTATGATGAGTGAGTGTAGAGTCTACAAAAACTAAATTGTTATTTGTTTTCCGCTTTTGAGTCAAAAAGTAACAAAATGTAATACAATACAACGGAAACTGTTTGAGTAACATATGCGTACGTATGGTTGAGATCCGTTTCCGTTTGTGTCTCACATGCACAATTCTCACGTGCAGCGAATTATTAGGTAGGAGGTAACATTGTTTCAAGACATTTACAGTGGGCAAATTGTAATTGAAATATAATATCGATATGTTTCGACTTTTATATATATATGCATTTCGTCTCTAAAAATCTTCTAAACCATTGAATATTTTTGTTTTCCAATACTTAAATGAATACTTAAATACTTAAAATTTAGCAGTGAACTTTCAAAACGCATAACTTAATCAATAAATAATCTTTACAACAAAAATGCATTCAAGTTTGTACCACTGTAGGTTAATTAAGGTTTATGGCAATTTGAGTTGAAACACACTTTACAGCCAGATTAGATTGTTTCACATTACTTTAAACTCAGCCCTTTGTTAGTGAACTTTTGTCACACATTCAGCTAACTCTGATGAGAGTAATATTACTGTTGCACGCTCTTCGTGAAATGCGTGGTATGAAAAATGATGCAACATCGGGCAAAACGATTGGAAGTACTTTTGTAACAAAGAACACACACACTCTATTTTAAATTACAATTTTCAAAATCGAAAATTTACGTTTTCCCTTCCAGAACACCCCCTTTTAAATGATACACCCTTCCTCCTCTTGAACATTGTTTGCAGTAACAGGGTAATGCTGTTGAGAAATTCTAATCCAAGTGATGTTTATCACTTTAGTAAATAGACCGTGGTGCAACAATGGCTATGTTCGAATGGTTTTTGTTTCATTATTGCCACACGTCACATTATCATCCCCTTTCATGTTCTCCTCAATAAAAATACGGATTCTCTGATTTCACAGGGACCAGTGTGTATTGTGGAACATTCTTTTGCACTGGTCATTCGATTTATGATTATCCTACCAAATTCCTTGAATGTATTGGCTTTTAATCATTATCCATGCGAAGTAACGGATGACTGATTGGAAATCGGGCTTTATGCATCATTTCTAAGGTTTCCCAAACAAACGATATGTTTCATGTTGTGGCGTGTTACGCATTAGATGATCACTTAATCTCTGTCGCAGGATAAAAAAAAAATATATAAATAATATATGCTAAAACTTTACAAATGACGTATGGGATGTTTATCGTTTAAAAAGTATTACAGTAGGGACGCGGAAATGGTTACAAAATACATTTCTGTGTACATCACTGCAATACAGTTTAAATAGCTTTGAACAGCGAAGTTAAGTACAATTAGACTTCACTGAGCTGTCGTTTGTCTGTAGGCAGGGAAAATTCAAATATGGTATATTTATACCCTGCAACACTATGTGTTGGGGGTATTATAAGTTTGATTGGGCCAAAAATTATGTAACACCTCGAAATATTGGTTTCCCACATAGGAAAGTATATATGGATCTTCCTATCTCGGCGAGATGAGTCGATCTAACCATGTATGTCCGTCCGTCCGTCTGTCCGTCTGTCCGTCTGTCCATGTTAATTTGTAATCAAGCTACAGGTCGCAATTGTGAACCGATCCTCAAGAAATTGAAAATGGAGGTGGGGTTAGGGTCAGAATAGAAACCTATTGCTTTTGGAGATGATCGCACTATATTTAGGGGTTAAAATGGACCAAAAACAGACAATTTTGATTTTGCAATTGCTCTATAGGTCACAATTATGAACCAATCGACGCGAAAATTTACATGGAGTTAGAGTTTAGGAGTGGACAGAAACCTACTAATTTGGGCGGCCATTGGACAATAATTAATAATAGAGCCTAACTTTTATGTAGAAAATAGGAAAATGTCTACTAAACCGCGAATATTTCCATTCCCAGCCAAATCACGAATACATTAAAATATCACTTCTGATCGTTAGAGTGATGTTAATAGCCAAGACATCGGATATATAGCAAAATAGGTACAATGTATATGTAAAAGACTTGATCTTATTTATTCTGCTTATAAAATTAAAACCGCTGAGCCGATTTTCACAATTCCCATCAATTCGGAATGGTCTCTTGCTATGAAACGATAAAATCTAAGAAAATCGCGGGAAAAAATATACCAATAAAAAAGTCAATATCTTTTGTCGAATTTTTTCAATTTTTGTCATATTTTTTATCGCATGCGATTTTTTCAATTTGACTTACAATTTTGAATTGCAAATTTTCTAAATTTTTACATCCCACAACACTACGTTTTGGGGGTATTATATGCATATCGCAATTATCGTCCGATCCACACGAAATTTTGCATGGGGGTAGATCTAGGGTCAGAATTAAAGCCTATTGTTCTTAAGATGTGAATTTATAGGTGCAAATAGACTACAATTTTTTTCTAATTTTGTAGTCGCTCTATAGGCCACAATTGAAAACTAATCGACACGGAATTTCGCATCAGAAGAAAGTTAAGGACAGGGAAGAAGTTTAGCATTTTGGATGACCATTGGATTATATTTAGCTGTAAAATATACCACAACTTTCGTGTGAAATTATTTTGAATACTTAAAACGCTACGGAGATAATCGGTAAAAATTTAGATAAAGCTCCCATATATATCTTCATCCGATTTGCCTTCTATTGTGCACCAAACGTGTAATATCAGCCCAAATAGTATGGAATTTTGCACATACAACCTAATTAGGCCTGAAAATAAGTATGCCAAATTTTATCGAAATCGGTTCAGACATAGCTATGGCTCCCATATATATTGTTCATCCGACTTGTTATATTTATGTCCTCCGCAGCCGTAACATGCACTCTGTAACAACAATATTTGGGGAAATATATCAAATACAGCTCAGAAATACATTTGCTAACTTTTATCGAGATCGGTTCAGATTTGGACATAGCTCACATATATAACTTCGTCCGATTTACCATTTATTGTGCACCAAACGTCTAATATTTGTCCAAATGGGATGGAATTTGGCACATACGAATTTAGTCTAGAAGGTAGTATGCCAAATTTGGTGAAGATCGGTTCAGATATATTTATAGCTCCCATATATATTGTTCATCCGATTTATTGTATTTGTTACCCACAGCCGTAATATGCACTCCGTAACAACGATATTCAGGGAAATATATCAAATACAGCTCAGAAATATCTTTGCCAAATTTTATCGAGATCGGTTCAGATTTGGATATAGTTCCCATATATATTTTTATCCGATTTAAAATTAATTTTGCACCAAATGGGCAATACAAGTCCGAATTTAAAAGATACAAATGCTTCGACATATTTAGTCCTTTGAATTTTAAATTATAATTATAATCATAGCGTGTATGATTGAATTCTCCCATAAAAACTTTTAATTATTAAGTGGAGTTCAACTAAATTAGCAAAGTGGTGTAGGGTATCATAAAATCGGCCCCGCCCGACTTTAGGACTTTCTTTACTGGTTTGTATCTTCTTCTATCTTCTTCTATATCTATAAAAGAGGAAAATATTTGTATGTTTGTTTGTTTGTTTGTTTGTTTGTAATTTATGGACTCGAAAACCGCTGAATAGATTTTCCTGAAAATTTCCATATATACTGCAACATCGCCTGAAAGTAACATAGGCTATATACATTTTTGAATTTCCACTTGGAACTGGAGATATAGCATCAGAATCGGAAGTACCTTCCAAAAATTTAGATTTTATATGCACATATCTATTGATTAGTTGAAGATACAGTCTCCAAATTTGGAATACGTAACGGAATTTGGAACAAAAATAAGTTTGCCAATTTATATTGTAATCGGTTCAGATTTGGATATAGCTCCCATATATATTTTCGACCGATTTCGTTCATTTGATGCCTCAAACACAATATGAATGTTCGATTCCAATGATATTTGGAATGTGTGACGGGATTTAATCCGACAAATAAATTTGTCAAATTATATTGAAATCGGTTCAGATTTGGATATAGCTCCCATATATATTTTCGGCCGATTTCAAGCATTTGATGCACCAAACACGCTATGTATCCCCAATTTCAATGAAATTTGAAACGTGTGATAGATTTTATCTAAAAAATTGATTTCCCAAATTATATTGAAATCGGTTCAGATTTGGATATAGCTCCCATAAACATTTTCGGCCGATTTCATGTATTTGATGGACCAAACAGGATATGTATTTCCAATTGTAATGAAATTTAAAATAAGTAACGGAATTGGGAGCCAAAATGAATTTGTCAAATTAAATTGAAATCGGTTCAGATTTGGATATAGCTCCATATATATTTTCGACCGATTTCATGTATTTGATGCACCAAACACGCTATGTATCTCTAATTTCAATGAAATTTGGAATGTGTAGCGGAAATTAAAACAAATATACATTTGTCAAATTATATTAAAATCGGTTCAGATTTGGATATAGCTCTCATATATATTTTCGACCGATTTTATCTATTTTATGCACCATACACGATATGTATGTTCGATTCCAAAAAAATTGGAATATGTAACGGGATTTTGATTAGAAAATAAATTAGTCAAATTATATTAAAATCGGTTCAGATTTGGATATAGCTCCCATATAGATTTTCCGCCGATTTCACATATTTGATGCACAAAACACGATACGTATTTCCGATTCCAATGAAATTCGGCATGAGTGACTAAATTTAGTGCAAAAATAAATTTGACAAATTATATTCAAATTCGCTCAGATTTGATTATAGCTCCCATATATATTCTCGGCCGATTTCACATATTTGATGCACCCAAAGCGAGAGAGACAAAATCTGGCACCAGAAAAAATTGCCAAATTATATTGAAATCAGTTGAGGTTTGGATATAACTAACATATATATTTCGGCCGATTTCATACATATTATGCACCAAACACGATATATATGACCAATTCCAATGAAATTCAGAATGTGTGGCAGAATTTGGTTATAATAATAAATGTGATAAATTAATTGGAAATTAGTTAAGATTTGGATATAGCTCCCATATATATATTCTCGGCCGATTTCACATATTTGACGCACCAATTTCAATGAAATCTGAAAGGTGTGGCGGAGTTTGGTGTAAAAGTAATTTTTTTTAAATTACTAGCTGGCCCGGCCCTATAGATCTGGCCCATCACTATAGATCGGCGGGCCTGGGGACTGTACCAAAATATTTACGTATGTTGACATTTTTCTTTAAGATGATTCTCTACTCACAAAGTAGCCTAAATACAGCAAATGACCAAATCAGTTGAAAAACGTGGCCAAGACCACGGTCACAGCTGAAATCAGGGATATATTTATATAAGGGTTATACCAAAACGTGGCCCAACCAATATTCTTTTGGGGGTTACAAATTCAATAGAAAACTAAATTTTCTTTTCTGACCACCAATTAGATGTGAAAGTGGACTTTGGGATACTCCAATGTGGGGACTTTACTTAAATAAATTCCTATGTGGCAATTACCTGTATGATGATTCCCTACTCCAGAGTAGCATAAATCAATTAATGAATGTGGTCAAGACCAAAATGGGTCCTACTCTGGAAATTTCAAACTTTATGCGAAGAGGTTCTCTACCTCCTTAGAAACAAAGATGCCAAATAATGGCCAAAATATTAAAAAAGTGACCAAGACACCAAAAATAGCTTAAGTCATACGATGGTTATATAAATATTAAATCGGGTTGTACCCTTATCCGTGAGTTATGATCGGTATCATGACCTGCAAAAGCGATTTCAGGTATCTTGAATGTTTGGGAAGATTTTCTGGAAGGATAGAAATCCTTTTCTTACTAAGAGTCCCATTCGCTCTACTATTTTCCAACCTTTATATTTGGTATTTTTCTGATTGTAAATTGGACGGATTATTGTGACAGGAAAGAAGTAGTTCCACGCTTTGAAATGAGCCCCATTAGCCTTTTTCGGTAATTTTTGTTTGTTGAAATGTGTTCGCATCTTCCAGCTGAACCACGATGTCGACCCTGGAGTTGAAAGGTAGATGTCAGTTAACATCGTATTTCCCACTTATTTCATTTTTTGGTGAAAAATTTTATATAGTGAAAAATTATTCTTTATTTTGTTCACAAAAAAATTACTGAATTCAATTAGATAATACAAATTGAAAAAAAAATTGACAAAAGAAGAATAACACATTGAAAAAATCTTCAAATTGTTCGCTGATTTTTTACAGAAAAAGTTTAAAGATCCTTATATAGTTTGTCAATAGAATGTACTTATATTTTAAAATTCGATTCCATTAAATTATTTCGACATCATCTATTCCGTTTCGCCACCACATAATTCGGTACTATACTTCCATGTAACTCGCCATCAATTTCATTTCTCAAGAATTGAAGTCAATTAAATAAATTGGTATTAATATTTGAATTCAAAAATCTATATATATAAAAGAAAGTTGTGTTAGTTACTACGCTTATAACTTAAGAACCGCTGGACTGATTTGACCGATTCATACAAATTCGGAATTGTCTCCTCTCCGAAAAGGATAATATCCAAAAAAATCGCGTAAAAAGTGATATATTAACATTTTCATTTTGACTTTTGAAATGTACAATAGTGATGTTTTATTTTGCATGATTTTTTTTCCATTTTGACTTACTTTTTTCTAATGTACATTTGTAGTGTTTTTTATATTTTATTTTTGAATTCAAATATTAATACCAATTTATTTAATTGACTTGATTTCTTGAGAAATGAAATTGATGGCGAGTTACATGGAAGTGTAGTACCGAATTATGTGGTGGGAAACGGAATAGATGATGTCGAAATAATTTAATGGAATCGAATTTTAAAATAGAAGTACATTCTATTGACAAACTATATAAGGATCTTTAAATATTTGCTGTAAAAAATCAGCGAACAAATTGAAGATTTTTTCATTGTGTTATTCTTCTTTTGTCAATTTTTTTTCAATTTGTATTATCTAATTGAATTCAGTAAATTTTTTGTGAACAAAATAAAGAATAATTTTTCACTATATTCAAATTTTCAGCAAAAAATGAAATAAGTGGGAAATACGATGTTAACTGACTCCTACCTTTCAACTCCAGGGCCGACATCGTGGTTCAGCTGGAAGATTCGAACACATTTGAACAAACAAAAATTACAGAAAAGCCTAATGGGGCTCATTTCAAAGCGTGGAACTACTTCTTTCCTGTCACAATAATCCGTCCAATGTACATTCAGAAAAATACCAAATACAAAGGGTGGAAAATAGTAGAGCGAATGGGACTCTTAGTAAGAAAAGGATTTCTATTCTTCCAGAAATTCTTCCCAAACATTCAAGATACCTTAAACCGCTTTTGCAGGTCATGATATCGATCATAACTCACGGATAAGGGTACAACCCGATTTCATATTTATATAAACACTAGCTGGCCCGGACCGCGTTGCCGGCCCGTAGTTTTAGTCTTTGATGCAAATTTTGTATATCATAATATTTCACAAATCTGGCTCATAAAGGTGAACAAATTTTAATATAAATATTGATCCGACTAAATAGGAATAAATACCTATGTAAGGAGGGTAAAATAATTTCTGAATAGTCAAAGTTAATTACGCTTTTACGCCTATTACCATAGCTCCTCAAATTACGCTTTAGAGTCTCCAAGAAGTCTATGTCCTTGTTCATAGTAAAATTCAATGACGAATCAAAAATGCCCGTGTTGTTGTCCGTCAATCGGTAAAACTCACTGTAGGTCGGTGGCCCTGGGGACTATATGGGGACTGTACCAAAAAATAAGATGGTTCTCTACTCACAAATGGTTCTCTAAATACAGCAAAATCGATTGGAAAATGTGGTCAAGACCCTCGAAATAGAAAAGCCAAGATGCCAAATAAAGGCGAAATCAGTTGAAAAACGTGGCCAAGTCCACGGTCATAGCTGAAATCAGGGATACATTCATATGAGGGTTATACCAAAACGTAACCCAACCAATGTTTTCTTGGGGGTTACAAATTCAATAGAATACAACATTTTCTTTTCTGGCCACACATTAGATGTGAAAGTGGACTTGGGGATACTCCAATGTGGGGACTTTACTTAAATAAATTCCGATGTGGCAATTATCTGTATGGTGGTTCCCTACCCCAGAATAGCATAAATACAATTTTTAGCCAAATCATTTGATGAATGTGGTCAGGACCAAAATGGGCCCTACTCTGAAATTTTAAAATTTTATGCGAAGAGGTTCTCTACCCCCTTAGAAACAAAGAAGCCAAGTAAGGGTCAAAATATTAAAAAAGTCGCCAAGACCACAAAAATAGCTTAATTCATACGATGGTTATATAAATATGAAATCGGGCTGTACCCTTATCCGTGAGTTATGATCGACATCATGACCTGCAAAAGCGATTTAAGGTATTTTGAATGTTTGGGAAGAATTTCTGGAAGGATAGAAATCCTTTTCTTACTAAAAGTCCCATTCGCTCTACTATTTTGCACCCTTTAAATTTGGGAGTTTACTGATTGTACTTCCAAAGAATTTTGCATTTTGAGCTCTCATTGGACGGATTATTATCACATGAAAGAAGTAGGTCCACGCTTTTAAATGAGACCCAACAGGCTTTTTTGGTCATTTTTGTTTGTTTAAATGTCTGCGCATCTTCCAGCTGAACCACGATGCAGGCCCTGAAGTTGAAAGGTAGATGTCAGTTAACATCCTATTTCACACTTATTTCATTTTTAGCTTAAAAATTTTATATAGTGAAAAATTACTTTTATTTTGTTCACAAAATATTCACTGATTTCAATATAATAATACAAATTGAAAAAAATTGACAAAAGAAGAAAAACAAATTGAAAAAATCTTCAACTTGCTCGCTGATTTTTTACAGCAAATGTTTAAAGATCCTTACAAAGTTTGTCAATAGAATGTACTATTATTTTAAAATTTGATTCCATTGAAAAATTTTTTCGATTTTTTCCTGATTTGAGCATTTTTGCAATGAGATCTATTTTTCGTGATTTTTTAGCGATTTTGAAAAAGTAATTACTTTTAACTTTGGTGTGACCGCGTTAAATTATTTCGATATCATCTATTCCGTTTCGCCACCACATAATTCGGCACCACACTTCCCTGTAACCCGCCATCAATTTCAGTTCTCAAGAAATCAAGTCAATTAAATAAATTGGTATTAATATTCAAATTCAAAAATATAATAAAAAACACTACAAATGTACATTAGAAAAAAGTAAGTCAAAATGTAAAAAAATCATGCAAAATAAAACATTACTATTGTACATTTCAAAAGTCAAAATGAAAATGTTAATATATCACATTTTTACGCGATTTTTTTGGATATTATCCTTTTCGGAGAGGAGACAATTCAGAATTTGTGTGAATCGTTAAAATCAGTCCAGCGGTTCTTAAGTTATAAGCGTAGTAACTAACACAACTTTCATTTATATATATAGATTGTATGATTTAGGCTATTTTTGGTGTCTTGGTCACTTTTTAAATATTTTGGCCATTATTTGGCATCTTTGTTTCTAAGAAGGTAGAGAACCTCTTCGCATAAAGTTTTAAATTTTCAGAGTAGGGTCCATTTTGGTCTTGACCACATTCATTAATTGATTTGGCTAAAAATTGTATTAATGCTACCCTGGGGTAGGGAGCCATCATACAGATAATTGCCTCATAGGAATTTATTTAAGTAGAGTCCCCACATTGGAGTATCCCCAAGTCCACTTTCACATCTAATTGGTGGTCAGAAAAGAAAATTTTGTTTTCTATTGAATTTGTAACCCCCAAGAGAATATTGGTTGGGCCACGTTTTGGTATAACCCTTATATAAATGTATTCCTGATTTCAGCTGTGACCGTGGTCTTGGCCACGTTTTTCAACTGATTTGGCCATTATTTGCTGTATTTAGGCTACTTTGTGAGTAGAGTAGAATCTTACAGAAAAATGTCAACATACGTAAATATTTTGGTACAGTCCCCAGGATCGCCAATTTATAGTGATGTTTACCAATTGGCGGACAACAACGCTGGTATTGTTTAATCGTCAATGAATTTTACTATGAACAAGAACATAGACTTTTTGGGACTCTAATGCGTACTTGAGATGCTATGGTAATGGGTGTAAAAGCGTAATTAACTTTGACTATTCAGAAATTATTTTGCCCTCCTTCCATAGTTATTTATTTCTATTTAGTCGAATCAATATTTATATTAAAATTTTTTCACCTTTATGAGCTAGATTTGTGAAATATTATGCTATGCAAAATTTGCATTAAAGACTAAAACTACGGGCCGGCAACGCGGACCGGGCCAGCTAGTAAAATATAAAAAACACTACAAATGTACATTAGAAAAAAGTAAGTCAAAATGGAAAAAAATCATGCAAAATAAAACATTACTATTGTACATTTCAAAAGTCAAAATGAAAATGTTGATATATCACATATTTACGCGATTTTTTTGGATATTATCCTTTTCGGAGAGGAGACAATTCCGAATTTGTATGAATCGTTAAAATCAGTCCAGCGGTTCTTAAGTTATAAGCGTAGTAACTAACACAACTTTCTTTTATATATATAGATACTAGCTGGCCCGGTCCGCGTTGCCGGCCCCTACTTTTAGTTTTTAATGCATATTTTTTAAAGCATTATAGAACACTGATCTGAATGATTTCAAAATAGTCAAAGATAATTGGTCTTTTACACCCATTACCGTAAGATAGGATTTAATTTATTTTTGTCATTTAAATTGTGTGTTGGAAAACCCATAAAGTCCATATTTTTCTTCATAGTATAATTCAATAACGATCCAAAAGATAATATTAGTGATTTTTTCATGTTTCTGCCACAATTTGATATTTTGGAGTTCAAAGCATGTAGACGTACATCCCACATTTACGTTCCCAGCCAATATTCTCTTGAGAGTTAAAAATTCAATAGTATAGCAAATTTTTTTTTCTGACCAAACATTGGTTAGGAATGTGGATTTGCGGGTACACTAATGTGGGAACTATACTCAAAAAAATGCCTATGTGGACAATTATCTGTAAGACGATTCTCTATCCCAGTGTAGCCTAAATACAATTTTTTAGCCAAATCAATTGATGAATGTGATCGAGACCAAGATGGACTCTACTCCAAAGTCAAAATATTATGAGAAGAGGTTTTTTACACCCGTAGAAACAAAGATGCCAAATAAAGGCCTGAAAAATGAAAAAAAAAAAATGTCGAAAACCCCGAATATAGCTTAAATTATATAATGGTTATACCAAAACGTGATCATTTTTTGCGAGGATGGTTTCTTCTCAAATTACCAACTTTTGCTAAAATGCGTATGAGTAAAATATGGTTAAAATGTAAACTATACTTGAAAAAGGAGTGTACCCTTATCCGGGGGTCATATATCGTGACCTGCAAAAGCTATTTAAGATATCTTGAAAGTTTTTTTTTTCCTAAATGTCCAATTCGCTCTACCATTTTGCACCCTTTATATTCAGTATTTCACTGATTGCAATCCAATGAATTGCATTTTGAGTTTTCATTGGGCGGATTATTGTAATATGAAAGAAATAGGTCCACATATAAGGGTTATACCAAAGCAGGGTCCTATTCTTAAAATTATTTGAAAAAATGTGTTGTTCTTCTTAAAATCTCAAATTACCAACATTTGATATACATCTGATATATATTTTGAACAACTGATTATTCATGAAACCCCTAGGAAAAATTTAAAACTCTATGGTAACTTTTGCGAAGTATAGAGCAAAATATTTGAGTCCCTTTGTGTTTGGTTAAACTATATAAAATGGACCCTAAAAACGTTTGATCCCCCCCTTTTTGGGATTGTTATGTACCAACCAAACTGACTACTGATGATAGCGCATAGTCACCGTATAACGTTTCATGGGAGTTAAGGTTACTTTTAAGGTTTCGGAAGAATTTTCCGAGGAAATGTATCCTTTTCTTTCCAAATTTTCAATTTGCTCCACTATTTTATATAGTTCGCATATAACAGTGCTCTTCATATTCGGTATTTCGCTGGTTGCAGTCCCAATGAGTTTTGCATTTTAAGTTCTCATTGGATGGATTATTTCCATATCTAGTCAATTTCCATTGATTTTTTTTTCGATTTTTCCCGATTTGAGAATTTTTGCCATGAGATCTCTTTTATCGTGTTTTTTAGCGATTTTGAAAAAGTAATTATCTTTTAACATTGGTCTAACCGCGTTAAGTTATTTCGATATCATTTGACTGACTTCCACGCAATCCGCCATCAATTTCAGTTCTCAAGAAATCAAGTCAATTAAATAAATTGGTATTAATATTCGAGTTAAAAAAAAATATAAAAAAAACACTTCAAATGTACATTAGAAAAAAGTAAGTCAAAATGGAAACAAAATCATGCAAAATAAAACATTACTATTGTACATTTCAAAAGTCAAAATGAAAATGTTAATATATCACATTTTTACGCTATTTTTTTTAATATTATCCTTTTCGGAAAAGAGACAATTCCGAATTTGTATGAATCGTTAAAATCGGATCAGCGGATCTTGAGTTATAAGCGTAGTAACTAACACAACTTACATTTATATATATAGATTTAAATCGGATCAGATTGGGATATGATTTTAATAAGAACCATTGACCCACAATGCCTAAGGCTAACACTAAAAAACAACACAACAATTGATTTGAAATACGCTTATTACGGCGAAGTATGTTGCTATCTCGAATTCACTAATTGCAATAGAAATGCCACTCAACTTCAAAACATTGCAGTTTACTGCACGCTTGGTATTTGCTATGAAATAAATAAATCCGAAGGACTTTATTTACAGCTTTTCTAATGGTTTTGGTTATTTACGCATTAAAGTATTGCAATTTTTTTTTTTTTTTAATTTTTAAATTTGTTTTTTTTTAACCAACATATATTCGTAAATAAAATTTTGAATGCATATAAAATCAAAAGGGGTAGCGAAGCGCACCGGGTTCAGCTAGTAACTTCATAAAGCAGTACCTTAGTAATTAAATTATGCCAGTTAGCTATTTCAATTGAATTGTCTGGCAATCAGTATTCGAAGTTCGTAATAGGTGTCAGTCATTCTGCTAGAAAATATGTTTACAATTTAGATATTCAGTTTTTAATTATTTTATTCAGATTCTTTTATTGGAATTGTTTGAAATTAATATTTTATTTTGCAATGTGTGCGTAATGTTACCTTCGCATATTTGTTATTTTTATGACATTCTCATCGAAAAGATTCCTTTTTTAAATGTGCAATTCTAATTTGATTGTATTTTTTTCCTCAGAAATAATACGTAATGTTTGCATACCAAGTGTCGACAAAACGATTCAGTCACTAATGGTTAGCAGAATTTCAAGCCGCCGAAATTTACTGCTTTAATCTTACCGATAGATGTATCTTACGAAAAAAGGTGAAAGAATAGCCACTTGTGATTTCATTTATTATTAACTTAATATCTCCATTATTTTCGGTATGTTAAAGAAGCTTAAAGTTATAACATTGTTTATATCCTTAAAATTGTTGACTCTTTGTAAATTTTTATGAACATTGTTTGTAAAGATGCACAGTTCATATCGGCATGATAAATTAAAAAAAAACCCTTTTGAAGTGTGAAGAATGCATGACGCGTGTGCATAATTTCTCTTTGCAATCACAACAAACAGTCTAAGAGATTTTAATGGTATCTACAACCCCATAGCACTCGGAAAAGGTCATGGAATAACCTGTGTATGTACGTTCATGTGGCGACGTTGAAAATGGGATAACATTAGGAATTATTTCAAGCCAATTGGAATTGTGCACTATAACTATAACAACTTTAAATTTGTTTCCTGTTGAGGACGGTGGCGGTCTTTTCGAATGAAAAATCCATTATTGTGGGTGAAAGAACAAAGTGGGTTTAAAAGGAAGTTAAGTCAGTGTTCAAGAAATTTTAACGCAATCAACCCACTGCACGCTCTGGTTACACAGTGGGATGAAAAAAGCAACATATTTTCAAGTAATTTCTTCTACCAAAAACAAGGAGATTTCTGTGAGCCAGTTTGACCTCTTTATCGAAAAATCAAAGAAAGGAGATCCAATTTAAAATGTCTAAAATGCCTATTTTTGATACATTTAATATAGTCGTCATTGTAATAAAGTGTGGCTGTACCAAAAAGTTGACCTACACTTTAAATTTTACCATATTTATTTTTCAAAATGTAAAATCACAAAATTCCTAAAAATGTGTGGAATGGCTTAAACATATCTGCAATGGGAGGCACTATTATATGGGGCTTAGTAAAATATTAATTCATAATACATATGTAAAATAACATTATTAAATGTAAGTACTTTTCAGAAAAGAGTTTTTCTTCTACTAACTAAGAAGCTTTTCAATTATTTTATCAACTATTATAAAAATTAAGTGTGAATTCTGGACATAAAATGTTTTATAATAGGTTGGAAAAGTCCAATTGCGAATCAGAAAAATTAAAGTATCTATAATGTGGTTCACATATATAGCTTAAACCTTTAAATTTGTTTTTGTAACTATATAGGGGAATATTGATAGTTGCTTTTTTACTCCTTTTTAAGCTATTTCATTATAAATTGTAATTGAAACCAAAATCCCCCAAAGTGGCAAGAAGTTTTCATTGTTGTTTTTTTAGGCATCACAAGGTCATGTGCCAGAACCTTTGATTATTATGCGTTTTAGTTTAAGCGTTATGCTGTCTGCAACAGCACAAACAACATCTTTTCGCCTCCAGTCATAATCTAATGTTCTACACGTGAACTATGCATTGATCCCATTCAGAAGGATGGCATTCGTCTATTACCATTGATATGGTCCAGTGGGTGGTGCAAGTTTTGGCATCGGGCCTTTGTTTGTGCTAATGGTGTTGATGTTGTTTTAGCTGTTGCCGTTCATTCGTTGCTGATTACATTGTGGTGTTGATGATATGGCAGATACGTAAAGTGTAGAGAAATTGGTGGTTGCACATTTTGTGCTGTTTGCCAAATTTTATTGAACATAAGACTTCAGGTTTTAAAAACTATTAGCTAGAGGAGCTATATACTAATTTGAACTTATAACGAGACAATTTAGAAAATTTAGTATTTCTGAGCTGTATTTGGTATCCTGTCTTGTTTTATGGAATACATATTACGACTCTGTAAATCTGCGAATAACTCAGTAATAAAGAAATAATGGTCTCACTTAAATGCGAAAAACTGAAAAATATAGAATGTATGACCAAATAAGAAATATAAATAAAAATGCAAAAAAACGCAATGTTAAATAAAAACAAGTAAGCAAAGGCTACAGTCGCGCGGGGTCGACCATGCGATACCCTACAACACTACAATATATTAGAAGCCCCTTTATGTCCAAATCCATTTTGGATTTCCATCAGGGACATTTGCCCAATATTTACGCACTCCGTCGTGCTGTTAGTTCTTGTGATCCATTTTACAGCTAAATATAATCCACTTGTTATCCAAAATGCTAGAATATTTCCCTGTCCTTAACTCTCTTCTCAGGCGTGTCGATTGGCTTCGATTGTGTGATCAGGTATTTTTTGCGTTTTTGGTCCATTTCAACCCCTAAATCTTTGAAAACAATAGGCCTAGACCTTCTGATCCTAACCCTTCCCTTTTTCGTTAGGATCGGACGATAATTACAAACAGCCTGTGTTTTAAGGTGAAAAAATATTACAAAATATACACTTCAATATTAAGTCAAATTGAAAAAATCGCATGCGATAAAATATATGAAAAAATTAAAAAATGTCACAAATACTACAAAATCTACATTTGCGTCATTATTAGCACCTTTTTATGCGATTTTTTTAGATTTTATTCTTTTATGCCAAGAGGCCATTCTGAATTGACAAAATTTGTCGAAATCTGTCCAGCCTTCCTTTGTACATACACATTGTATATATTTCGCTATATATATCTTATATATTTAGTATCGGCGTGTACGTAACATGCGGAATTGACCTGTTCGTCTATTTGTGATTTCGCCGGGGTTAAAAATATTCGCGGTTTAATGGAAAATTTGACTTTTATTTAGCACAAATGCTATGGTCTATTTTACCCACTAAATATTACCCGATGACCATCAAAATTGGAAGACTTCTGCCCAGCCCTAAGCTCTAGCCGCATGCCACGTCGATTGGTCTAAAATTGCGACCTGTAGAGTGATTAACACGGACAGACGGACGGACAGACATACATAGCTAGATCGACTCAGCTCGGCGAGATAGGAAGATCCATATATACTTTCCTTTCTGGGAAACCAATATTTCGAGGTGTTACATAATTTTTGGGCCAATCAAACTTATAATACCCCCAACACATAGTGTTGTAGGGTATAAATATTATCCAATCCGTGGTTATCTTCGATCCATAGTTGCATAGAATATGATTGGTTTGTCTAATTCATATCATAAAGATATTGCAATTAACACCGAAATTAAAATTAATGTATTTCTATGTGCATATGTGTATTTACACTGTGTGTCACATGATATGTCAGATGATAACTGTCATGCAGTCAGTGGAGGTGTTTATTACATTTAATCATTACTTCCAGACAAAAATATTATTTTAGGAATCTTGTTGTCAAAATGGTCAGAACATCTGTGCTGTTAAAGTAATGCGATGTGTTTCCCTTTCTTTGTTGTGAGTAACGTACTAGTAATGATTGATGGATTTCATTGTCAACGAGATTGACATAAATATCACATACTCAACATCATTTATCAAAAATTTGTTTTC
Organism: Musca domestica; assembly: GCF_030504385.1. NCBI lineage: Eukaryota > Metazoa > Arthropoda > Insecta > Diptera > Muscidae > Musca > Musca domestica. The sequence continues at coordinate 21,448,883 of NW_026712299.1, forward strand.
ACGAAAAAAATAAAATAAAAATATGTCTTCTGAACAGATGACATGCTTGTTTGTGGCGTAGAAAAATTATTTATCTTTTTTTTTAAGTGTAACTAAATTTGAAAGTCGATGAACTTTTTAATAGATTTTAAAGTAAACAATGATCGTGGTCAATTCAAAAGATTTAAACAATAACCTAACAATTTTTTTGAACACTCATTGAAAATTTTTATTTTGTTTGTCTAGCATTTTCCATCATCCTGATAATGAATCAGAGCCCAGCATATAAAGTGTTACAAAACACAATTGTGTTCTTGATTGAAAAGATGAATTAAATATTTTTTGCTACAACTGCCAATGATGGGGATAAAGATAGTGATGATGATGCTTTATTAATTGTTGTAATTTTTCAAAATAAAAGCTTAAGTACATATTTTGGAATACTGAACACAATATTAAACTTGGTGTTAAACAATGGTAATGGAACAATATAATTATTAATGACTATCATCTTTACCCTTAAGAACTCTGGATAATTGATGAAGAAATTCGACACCAATTAACTCTTCATCACCAAGAAAAATGTGATTATGAATAAAAGTTATTCCTAGAGAAAACTCAAGAAGAAATCAATGTAATCGGGAACATACACAATGGTGTTGAACGTGTGCTGGAGTTTTATATTTGGGACTATATCTATGTATAAGTGTGTAAAATACGAGCACTCAATAACATTTTCCATTTATCCGATGAATATGGAAAGCTTTACAATTTTTTATACCCTCCGTCAATGTCCGTCCGTCTGTGGAAATCACTCCAGCTTCCGAACGAAATGAAGTAAATTGATAAAAATTTATTCAAATGTGTACTATGTATGCAGGACTTTTGGTTATTGAAAATGGGCCATGTAGGTTCACGTCCTCGTATAGCCCCCATATGACAGTATCCCCCGATATTAGGTTTATGAATTTAGCGACATTAGTTAGCGAAATTGTTTCAAATTTGGTATTTGAAGTTCGTAATGAATACTACAGCCTATGACAGAAAATTGTATGTGCAGGTCCACGTCTTCGTATAGAAATGATACTGTACAGGAATTTCAAAAACCAAAAATAATTAAATCATGATTCTGTCTTAATTTCAATGCAACTTTTGTGATATTTTCTTTGGTTCTCTCTCCTGATTCTTTTCGCGTTCATAAAAACTTTGGTAAAGTTGAATACTTCTTTTTATTCTCGCTCAAGACAAATACTGTCCAGCCTGTTTCTTTACAATTATAATTAAGGTGAGGATTACATTTGCCCAATATTTATAGACTCCGGGGTGTTGCTAGTTGGTGTGGTCCATTTTACAGATAAATATAATCCAATCGTCATCCAAAATGCTAGACTTCTTCGCTGTTTCTAACTCTCTTCTCATGCAAAATTCCGTGTCGATTGGTTTCAATTGTGTGATCAGGACATTTTTTTTTGTTTTTGGTTTATTTGAAACCCTAAATATTTTGCGAACGTCTGCAAAATCAAGAGGCCCCTCTGTATCTTCAAATTTAGTCCCATGTATATTATTTACTTGTCTCCGATATTTGGCTATATTCGTCAACGAAATCAGCATAAAAAGCCAGAGGTTGACTTTTATGTATTTTAGATTCGCCTGTAAGTTATTTTCAGCGTTTCGGTAGAATGAAAATGTAGGTATTTTTTCACTATTCCACCCCCTGTCCTAAACTCTATCTTTATGCGATGTTCGTGTCCTACGGCTTTTATTTGTTACCTTTACAACGGCTGCAAAATAAGGAAAAATTTTGGGTGCTGGTCCATTTTGAACCCTAAATATATTGCGGACATCTTTGAAAACAGCAGGCCTAGCCATTCGGAGTCTAACCCTATCCTTTTTGAAAGTTTTCATGAGGATCGGACGATAATTGCAATCGGTGTATAATAACCCCATCCTGTGTTGTAAGGTGGAAAAATATTAAAAAAGGATATTATAAATCAAATTGAAAAAATCGCATACGATAAAAAATATGAAAAAATAAAAAAAAACAAGTAAGCGAAGGCTATAGTCGTGCGGGGCCGACCATGTGATACCCTACAACACTACAATATGTTCGAAGCCCCCTTATGTTCAAATCCATTTTGGAAGATTACGCTTTCGAAATTATGTGACGGAGCACTGCCCAGATATTACCCTTAGCATTTTGACCAGGGACATGTGCCCAATATTTACACACTCCGTCGTATTTTGCGATCATCTCCAAAAGCAAGAGGCCCCTCTGTATCTCCAAATTTAGACTCTTCTATACGATCTTCTTGTCTACGATATTTGGCTATATTCGTCAACGAAATCAGCCAAAAAGGCAGAAGTTCGCATTTTGTGTATTTCGGCTATCGCCTGTAAGTAATGTTGGTATTTTTCAGACAAAAGTAGTGGTCCATTCTATCCGCTGACCTAAACTTTAACTTCATGCGAGATTTCGTGTCCTTTGGTTTCTATTTATGACCTTTATAACGGCTGCAAAATCAGGAACATTTTTAGTTGTTGGTCCATTTCAACCCCTAAATATATTGCGGACATCTTTGAAAACAATATAGCCCTTCTGAGCCTAACCCTACCCCTTTCGTGAGGATCGGACGCTAATTGCAATCTGTATATAATATCCCAAACCTGTGTTGTTAGGTGGAAAAATATTACACCTTAATATTATAAGTCAAATTGAAAAAATCGCATGCGATAAAAAATATGAAAAAATAAAAAAATGTCACAAAATACTAAAAAATCTATATTAAGATCATTTTTGACTTATTTTTATGCGATTTTTTTAGATTTTATACTTTTATGTCAAGAGGGCATTCTGATTTGACAAAATTTGTCAAAATCGGTCCAGCCATTCTTGAGATATAAGCATTCCATCTAACATTCCTTTCCTTTGTATATACACATTGTATATATTTCGCTATATATATCCGATATATTTACTATCGGCATCTACATAATGGTCAGAATTGACCTGTTCGTCTATTTATGATTTCGCCGGGACTAAAAATATTCGCGGTATAATGGAAATTTGACTTTTATTTAACACAAATGCTACAGTCTTTGTCACCCATTAAATATTACCCGATGACCATCAAAATCGGAAGGCTTCTGCCCAGCCCAAAGCTTCAGCCCCATGCTAATTTCCGCGTCGATTGGTCCATAATTGCGACCTGTAGAGCAACTGCAAAATCAGGAAATTTTTCAGTTTTTGGTCCATTTCGACACCTAAATATTGTGCGATCATCTCCAAAAGAAATAGGGTTCTATTCTGACCTTATCCACACCTTCATTCTAAATTTCGTGAAGATCGACCCATAATTGTGACCTGTAGAGTGATTACAAATTAACATGGACAGACGGACAGACGGACGGACGGACATACATAGCTAGATCGACTCAGCTCGGCGAGCTGGGAAGATCCAGATATACTTTCCTATGTGGGAAATCAATATTTCGAGGTGTTACATAATTTTTGGCCCAATCAAACTTATAATACCCCCAACACAAAGTGTTGTAGGGTATAAATATCACAAAATACTAAAAAATCTATATTAACATCATTATTTGTATATTTTTTAGATTTTATTATTTTATGCCAGGAGGGCACTCTGAATTGACAAAATTTGTCAAAATCAATCCAGCCACTCTTGAGATATCCATGTCCATGTTTCTACTTAAATATTTAAGTCACTTTTCAGGTCACAACTTGGGTTCCATAGAGAAGACGTTTCGAATACATTTCAGTATATATTGAATCTGTGAATTGTACGTTTAGAGACACATCTTCTGTCCTGGTGGATCTTTCAAGAATTATAAGCTTTTTCTCTTCAAATAATGGAAATAAGGATGTGCTTAACCAAATGTAGTAACATTGCCCCAATTTCAAAGAATTACATCAAACAATTGGAACGAATTAGGAAATTTTCAAAAAAATAAATCCATAAAAAATCTGTTAAAATCTTAAAAATACCGCAAATCGGAAGGTGCCGATATACTGGGAGAATATACGATATTGTGGACCTATATAGACAAACCTATGTCTGGGGCTAAAGTACTCACAAAGAATTCCTTGTGTAGAATTTCAGAAAATTCCGTTCCGTACCGTTCCGAAAAATGTGGCTAAAATCATCAAAATACCGAATATCGGGTACCGTTATATGAGGGCGATACGGTATCGTGGACCTATATAGACAACTAGCTTAACCCGGTGCGCTTCGCAACCCCTTTCACTTTATATGCACTCAAAATTTTATAAACGAATATATATTGGCTAAAAAAATAAAACAAATTCAAAAAAAAAAGGTATTGTAATACTTTAATGCGTAAATATACGATATACGATATCGTGGACCTGTAAAGGCAATTCCCTTTTAGGGGGTAAAGTGCTCACAAAGAAATCCTTGTTAGGATTTTCAGACCATTACATTGGAAAATGTGGCTGAAATCAACAAAATAATGAATATCAGGGGGTGCAGTTATATAGGGGGCTATACGATATCGTGGGCCGATTTAGTCCATCTTCGAACTTCACCTACCTGCAGACAAAAGAGAGATCTGTGTAAAATTTTAGCTTCCTTTCTTAATTCGTATAGACTGTAGCGTGATTGCAACAGACGGACAGACGGACGGACGGATGGGACTTAATTGTCTTTAACGCTGATCTATGATATATGTACTTTGTTGGGTCTAAAATGATTATTTCGATGAGTAACAAACGGAATGAACTTAATATACCCTCCATACTCCGCATGGTGTAATTTTAAAAACATTTTTTGCCTTATGCAACTAATTCAATAAATGATTGAATACATTTTTCAAAGCAAGCAGAGCAGCCTATACTTGCTCGCATTCGCACAATAACCTTCAATGTTTTGTTGAATTTCGCTACCCAGACACACAATAGCTTCTGGTTGGCAGTTTTAAAAAAAAGTTTGCAGTGCATGAGTTGCGTCAAAGTACTTCAGACGCGCGCATTCGTTATATCTTAAAAGATCGTAAATTGATTATTTACGTTATGGCTCAAATTTTTGATATTTTTGCACAAAGAAAACAAAAAGAAGACCAATGGAACAGAACGCAACGTCACTTCCAACATTAAGAAAGTCCAAGGACAAGATAAAGGCTGCCTAACAAATAGGCGATCATATGAAGAAATAAGTCAGTCAGTCATTCACTTTCAGCTTCAACAGAAGAATTCTAAAAAATAATGATTGCAATTTCAATGAGTGACTGAACTGCCAAAAAAATGAGGAGAACCAGCTAACGTTGACATAATTATAGCATTGAAAAGAGTTGTGCTCTGCATCAAAGGTACAGATACGTTCAAACCTCATGAGTTCACAAAGAACGAAATATGAATGGCCAAAAGAGATTCATTAGTCGTTGGTGCGGATGCGGTTTTTTTTTGCTCCTTTAGAATGTAGACTTTATTCTGTGATGGTCGGTTCTTCTGTTTTTATAACAAATTTGCAGAAAATTATTTTAACATTTGATGGGGTTTTAAGGCGACGGTTGCTTCCTTTTTTATCAGATGGTAAAACTCTTGGTTATTCATCGAATTAATAGAAGCGTTATTCCTTGTGTGTATTTTTATACCCTCCACCATAGTATGGATGGTATATTAAGTTTGCCATTCGTCTGTAAAACCTCGAAATATACATTTTAGACCCAAAAAAGTATTTATATTCTTGATCAGCACAAAATTCTATGTCGACTTATCGATGACCATCTGTTGTAATCACGCTACAGTCTATACGAATTAACATAGGAAGCTTTTTACGGTATTTTGGTGATTTAAGCGACATTATTTACCGGAATTGTTTCAAATTTGGCATTTGAAGTTAGTAATTAATATTAAAGACTGTGACATAAATTGTCTGTGCAGGTCCACGTATTCGTATGGCCCCCATATCTCGGTACATCTAGATATTCGGTACTTTGATGATATTAGCGACCTTATTCACCGGAATTGTTTTAAATTTGTTATTTGAAGTTCCTAATGAATACTACAGCCAATTCCAGAAAATTGTCTGCGTAGGCCCACGTCTTCGTATAGCCCCTATATAACGGTACCTCCCGATATTCGGTATTTTGATGATCTCAGCGACATTATTCACCGGAATTGTTTCAAATTTGGTGCTTGAAGTTCGTAATTGTCATAGAAGTTCTTTTTAAAATAACTTCTGGGGAGAATATCCCAGACAAAAAACAAGAGAACTGATGAGGATTGGTGGCTCTTTCCAAAACCTAGGTATTCCCTGCCTTACCCCCTGGTAAACATTACCATCGTTCTCCACTAATAAACAAACGTTGTTCTTATAAAAACAAAAATAGAGGGATTAAGCCTGAACATTTTGCAACAACAAAATACTGTGGTATCCCGAACAAACAAAGCCAACACTGTTCGTAATAAATACTACAGCCTAAGACAGGTCTTCGTATAGACCCCTTATAACGGTATCTCCAGATATTCGATATTTTGATGATTTTAGCGACATAATTCACCGAATTGTTATACCCTCCACCATACATAGTATGGAGGGTATATTAAGTTCGTCATTCCGTTTGTAAATCATCGAAATAATCATTTTAGACCCAACAAATTATGTATATTCTTGATCAGCATAAAACTCTAAGACGATTTAGCCATGTCCGTCCGTCTGTTGTAATCACGCTACAGTCAAAACGAATTAAGCTAGGAAGCTAACATTTTGCACAGATCTGTCTTTTCTCTGCAGGCAGGTCAAGTTCGAAGATGGGCTATATCGGTTCACGATATCGTATAGCCCCTATAAAACGGTACCCCCAATATTCGGTATTTTGATAATTTTACACACATTTTTCAACGGACTTGTCTGAAAATCCACACAAGGAGTTTCTTGTGGGTACTTTATACCTCGGAGGAGAATTATCTATAGAGGTCGACGATATCGTATAACACAAGGAGTTCCTTGTGAGTACATTATCCCTTGAAAGAGAATTATCTTTATAGGTCCACGATATCGAATAGCCTCCATACAACGGTACCCCGCCAGATTTTCGTTATTTTGATGATTTTAGCCACATTTTTCAATTGAATTGCCTGAAATTCCACACAAGGAGACCCTTATGAAGGTTATTTGTCTATATAGATCCACAATATCGTATATCTCCCATATAACAGTACCCCATATATTCGGGATTTTGATGATTTTAGCCACTTTTTCCAATGGAATTATCTGAAAATCCACACAAGGAGTTCCTTGTGAGAACTTTACCCCCAGACATAGATTTGTCTATGTAGGTTCACAATATCGTATATCCCCTCATATATCGGCACCTTCCGATATTAGGTATTTTAAAGATTTTTACAGAATTTTCAATGGATTTTATTTTTTTTTTTAAATGTTCTAATTCGTTCTAAATGGTGGAGGGTATTCAAAGTTCGGCCCGGCCGAACTTACTGCTTTTTTACTTTTTTTTATTCAAGTTTCGCATTTGAATATTGTTATGACTATTGAAAAAAGTTCCCTTTGCAGGTCCACGTCGTCGTTTATACCCTAATATAGAGGCTAAGATTTTAATAGCATTTTTAACGGGATTTATTTTATTTATTTATTTCTTTCTTTTTTTAAAAAAAAGGTATTAATGTTTGGAATGTATTTCCAATAAACAAAATAATTGGCTACGGTTTTTTGATTCTTTTGGCTGCAGTAGGCGAACGTTATTTTAATACATAATTTAATATTTTTCGGGAAAGAGTCATGCGAATCTGAGGTTTTAATAACTTACAGAATGTTATATAAAAACGCTTGAGGAAATTTGTATAAAATTGTATGTTTGGTATTTACCAGATCTCCCAGAAATTAACAAATCTAAAAAAAAGTTTCTTTCTTATGTTCCATATACAGATAATTCCTCTTAAAGAATTTACTTTTTAAATTATTTTATTTTTGTATTTTATTTCGGTTACCTTTGTAATGTGCACCTTGTTATAAATTAGTTTTGAAATGTTGTGCAGGAAACACATCTTAAATCTTCTACCATGTAGGATTATATAGATAAGTAAAACACACACGCATAATCGCTAAACAGTCAACGCACGTGTCATTATGAATTATGTGGATTCGGAAGATTTCAAATAATCTTTTGGTTTATGAAAACAAATTAAAATTTTGTTGTAGTTGAAATAAGTTAGGCACAAATTGAGGAAATTTGAAGGAAATTAGTTTCTATTTGATATTACGATGAACAGATAAAATTAAAAGTTTATTGAGGATGGACTGGGAAGATATTTTATATTTAGTTTGTAGTACGGCATCTTGCTAATTTCAAACCTAGACTAGGTGGTGCGGTACAAAATAACGTTGAGGGTTAAATGTAGGTATCCTTTGTTTGGTTGACAAATGGTCGTTTACATGAGCTTAAAATAAAGCAGTAAGGAAAGCTCAAAAGTCGGGCGGGGCCGACTATATGATACCCTACACCACTATGCATATTTAGTAGAGCTCTCGTAAAAAGGTTTATACAGAGCATTTCAGAGCTCTATGAGATATTTGGTACAAAATCAAAATCTATCTAATTCCATCGTGCATTTTACGAACTATAGCTATATCTGAACCGATTTTCACCAAGTTTGATGTATTTGATTCTAGGCTGAATTCGGTCAGATTTGCCAAAACCCAGGACATTTGGGCTGATATTTGACATTTAGTGCGCAATCAACACGAAATTGGATGAAGATATATATAGGAGGTATATCCAAATCTGAACCGATATTTGTAAAACTGAAAAAGAAGATATTTCTTGGCTGCATCTGATACCAAATATTATTCTTGTATCGTACATTTTTCGAATTTGAGGGACTTAAAGTACAATCCGACCGATTTTCACTAAATTTGATGTACCAATATTAGCCATTTGCTGCACATTTAATCCGAAATCGGATGAAGATTTATTTGGGAGCTATAGCTATATCTGAAACGACTTTTACTAAAATGTGTGTACTTGCCTATAGGCTGGTTTCGGTCGGATTTGCCAAAATTCATGCTATTTCGGTTGATATTGGCCATTTGTTGCACAATTAACTCGAAAAAGAATGAAGATACATATGGGTGCTATATCCAAATCTGAACAGATGTTGAGAAAATTAAAAGCGACTACTTTTGGGCTTTATCTGATATCTGGTACCAAATATCATTCCTGTGAAGACTATGCTATGCTATACTATATCCAAATCTGAACAGATTTTAATAAAATTAAAATCAACTATTTTTGGGCTTTATCTGATAACTAGTACCAAATATCATTTCTGTGGAGTGCATATTACGAATGTGAGGGATTTAAAGACGAAATCGGATGAAACATATATATGGGAGCTATAGCTATATCTGAACCGATTTTTACTAAAATTGGTGTACTTGCTTCTAAGCTGGTTTCGGTCGGATTTGCCAAAATTGATGCTATTACGGCCATTTGGTGGTCAATAACCCGAAATCGGATGAAGATATATATGGGAGCTATATCCAAATCTGAACCGATTTCGATAAAATTTAAAACAGCTATTCCTGTGCTCCATCTAATACCTGGTACCAAATATCACGGTTGTGGAGTGAATATTACGAATGTAAGGGACTAAAACACTAAATCGGATGAAACATATATATGGTTGCTATATCTGTATCTGAACCGATTTTCACTAAATTTGATATACTTGCTTCTAGGCTGAATTTGGTCCGATGTACTAAGATTCAGTCCATTTGGACTTATATCGGCCATTTGGTGCACAATTAACCCGAAATCGGATGAAGATATATATGGGAGCTATATCCAAATCTGAACCGATTTCGATAAAATTACAAACAGCTATTTCTGGGCTGTACCTTATATCTGGTACCAAATATCACGGTTGTGGAGTGAACATTACGAATGTAAGGGACTAAAACACTAAATCGGATGAAACATATATATGCTTGCTATATCTATATCTGAACCGATTTTCACTAAATTTGATATACTTGCTTCTAGGCTGAATTTGGTCCGATGTACTAAAATTCAGTCCATTTGGGCTTAAATCGGCCATTTGGAGCACATTTAACCCGAAATCGGATGAAGATATATATGGGAGCTATATCCAAATCTGAACCGATTTTCTCCAAATTTGCTGTATTTACTTTAAGGCTAATCTCGGTCACATGTGCCAAAATTCGGGCCATTTGGGCTGATATTGGCCATTTGGTGGTCAATTAACCCGAAATCGGATGAAGATATATATGGGAGCTATATCCAAATCTGAACCGATTTCGATAAAATTTAAAACAGCTATTTCTGTGCTCCATCTAATACCTGGTACCAAATATCACGGTTGTGGAGTGCATAGTAGGAATGTGAGGGACTTAAAGATCAAATCGGATGAAAGATATATATGGGAGCTATAGCTATATCTGAACCGATTTTCTCAAAATTTGATATACTTGCTTCTAGGCCGAAGTCGTTTGGGTGTGCCAAAATTCAGGTAATTTGGACTGATAGTGGACATTTGGTGCACATTTAACCCGAAATCGGATGAAGATATATATGGGAGCTATATCTAAATTTGATCCGATTCTCACCAATTCCAGGGTTCGTCCTTGGGCCAAAAAAATATTGTTTGGAAAATTTCATCTCAATCGGATAATAAATGCGACCTGCATTTTGTTCACAAGAATACATGGACAGACGGACGGACGGACGGACGGACGGACGGACGGACGGACGGACAGACGGACGGACATGCATAAATCGACTCAGAAAGTGATTCTATGAAGGTTCTCAAAAGTAACTATGGGTCTATCTCGTTTCCTTCTCCATGTTACAAACAAATGCACAAAGACATAATACCCTTACCACTATGTGGTGTAGGGTATAAAAACTGCAGTAAATTCCACTGAAAATTGAATTTTAAAAACAAGTAAGCAAAGGCTAAAGTCGTGCGGGGCCGACTATGTTATACCCTACAACACTACAATATGTTAGAAGCCCCCTTATATTCAAATCCATATTGGAAGATTTCGCTTTTGAAATTAGGATTTTGATTAGTGACATTTGCCCAATATTTATGCACTTCGTCGGGCTGTTAGTTGTTGTAGTCCATTTTACAGCTAAATATAATCCAATGGTCATCCAAAATGCTAGAATTCTTCCCAGTCCTTAACTCTCTTCTCAGGCGTGTCGATTGGCTTAAATTGTGTGATCGGAAAAACATGTCTGTTTTTGGTTAATTTGAACCCCTAAATATTTTGCAATCATCTCCAAAAGAAAGAAGCCCCTCTGTATTTCCAAATTGAGACTCATCTTTAAGATTTGCTTGTCTACGATATTTGGCTATATTCGTCAACGAAATCAGCATGAAAAAGTCAGAAGTTCTCCTTTTCGTGTACTTTGGTTTATATTTGTGACCTTTATAACGGCTGCAAAATCAGAAAAATTTTTAGTTGTTTGACTTTTATTAAACACAAATGTTGTGGCCTATTTCACCAACTAAATATTAACCGATGACCATCAAAATTGGAAGGCTTCTGCCCAGCCCTAAGCTCTAGTCCCATGCTAACCTCCGCTTTGATTGGACTATAATTGCGACCTGTAGAGGAACTGCAAAATCTGGATTTTTTTTTCAGTTTTTGGTCCATTTCAACCATAAAATATTATGCGATCATCTCCAAGAGAAATAGGGTTCTATTCTGACCTTAGCCCCACCTCCATTCTAAATTTCGTGAAGATCGGGCCATAATTGTGACCTGTAGAGTGATTAGAAATTAACATGGACAGACGGACGGACAGACATACATAGTTAGATCGACTCAGCTCGGCGAGATAGGAAGATCCATATATACTTTCCTATGTGGGAAATCAATATTTCGAAGTGTTACATAATTTTTGGCCCAATCAAACTTATAATACCCCCAACACAAAGTGTTGTAGGGTATAATAATTTTATTATTTTGAAGACATCTGAGTAAAATTGGCATGCAATTCTTTACGATATGCAGCATGCCACTCTTCGGAATATCATGGGGCACAAAGAATACATAAGCCTACAAAGACGCCCTTCAATGAAAACGATAGGTAAAAAACTATCGTCTTGGCTGGCGTGTCTTATTCACATCATAGATTAAAAAAAATATATATTAATTAAATGAAGTATTATTTGAACTCTTGGCTGAGGCATTTACTATAAATGATTTTATTTAATTCCAGTTAAAATGCCTATTAACTTTGTCTTCTTTTTATTTGTGGACAAAAGTTTCTTAAATGCCAACCAGACAAACACGCAGTGTTAATCATTTTATCAATAGCTCAAAAAATTCACCAATGAATGTTCCAATGATAGACTGATAGTGATCTCACCCTTCGTAACAACACAACACTTTACACAAACTGCAATAAATCTATGTTTCCATCGCGGAACACTCGAGGTTGCAAGTGGTACTCAGGCGATCGATGATACGCACGAGAAATTATTTATCACAAAATTGCTTCCAGCCAAGCTTGTTGTTCTTGCTAAACAAACTTAACTGCCTTAATACGATTCTGAGCGTATGTGCCTATAGTAAAATGACGCTATGATGACGATCGACTACAAGTGTAACACGAAACTTGCAGCCGCCAATAGCAGTGTTCTCTGCTGAAGGATGCCACAACTTGAGGACAAACAGCCTTATTGCTACTACCTCCGCTTTAAGTTACTATCATTTGATATGCCTCATTAAAATGCCTGTTAAGAAAATGGGGTAAATTCATGAAAGGAAATTAGGAGGCGATCTCATCATATCCATTCCACAGACTGACTGGCTGGTTGGTGGGAGTATTCGATTTTGCCCCAACTTCGAACAAACCTACATAAAATTGAAATATTTTGGTACCCCACATCTATTAAGTACCTTCTACTAAAATGTGTGTACTTGCCTATAGGCTGGTTTCGGTCGGATTTGCCAAAATTCATGCTATTTCGGTTGATATTGGCCATTTGTTGCACAATTAACTCGAAAAAGAATGAAGATACATATGGGTGCTATATCCAAATCTGAACAGATGTTGAGAAAATTAAAAGCGACTACTTTTGGGCTTTATCTGATATCTGGTACCAAATATCATTCCTGTGAAGACTATGCTATGCTATACTATATCCAAATCTGAACAGATTTTAATAAAATTAAAATCAACTATTTTTGGGCTTTATCTGATAACTAGTACCAAATATCATTTCTGTGGAGTGCATATTACGAATGTGAGGGATTTAAAGACGAAATCGGATGAAACATATATATGGGAGCTATAGCTATATCTGAACCGATTTTTACTAAAATTGGTGTACTTGCTTCTAAGCTGGTTTCGGTCGGATTTGCCAAAATTGATGCTATTACGGCCATTTGGTGGTCAATAACCCGAAATCGGATGAAGATATATATGGGAGCTATATCCAAATCTGAACCGATTTCGATAAAATTTAAAACAGCTATTCCTGTGCTCCATCTAATACCTGGTACCAAATATCACAGTTGTGGAGTGAATATTACGAATGTAAGGGACTAAAACACTAAATCGGATGAAACATATATATGGTTGCTATATCTGTATCTGAACCGATTTTCACTAAATTTGATATACTTGCTTCTAGGCTGAATTTGGTCCGATGTACTAAGATTCAGTCCATTTGGACTTATATCGGCCATTTGGTGCACAATTAACCCGAAATCGGATGAAGATATATATGGGAGCTATATCCAAATCTGAACCGATTTCGATAAAATTACAAACAGCTATTTCTGGGCTGTACCTTATATCTGGTACCAAATATCACGGTTGTGGAGTGAACATTACGAATGTAAGGGACTAAAACACTAAATCGGATGAAACATATATATGCTTGCTATATCTATATCTGAACCGATTTTCACTAAATTTGATATACTTGCTTCTAGGCTGAATTTGGTCCGATGTACTAAAATTCAGTCCATTTGGGCTTAAATCGGCCATTTGGAGCACATTTAACCCGAAATCGGATGAAGATATATATGGGAGCTATATCCAAATCTGAACCGATTTTCTCCAAATTTGCTGTATTTACTTTAAGGCTAATCTCGGTCACATGTGCCAAAATTCGGGCCATTTGGGCTGATATTGGCCATTTGGTGGTCAATTAACCCGAAATCGGATGAAGATATATATGGGAGCTATATCCAAATCTGAACCGATTTCGATAAAATTTAAAACAGCTATTTCTGTGCTCCATCTAATACCTGGTACCAAATATCACGGTTGTGGAGTGCATAGTAGGAATGTGAGGGACTTAAAGATCAAATCGGATGAAAGATATATATGGGAGCTATAGCTATATCTGAACCGATTTTCTCAAAATTTGATATACTTGCTTCTAGGCCGAAGTCGTTTGGGTGTGCCAAAATTCAGGTAATTTGGACTGATAGTGGACATTTGGTGCACATTTAACCCGAAATCGGATGAAGATATATATGGGAGCTATATCTAAATTTGATCCGATTCTCACCAATTCCAGGGTTCGTCCTTGGGCCAAAAAAATATTGTTTGGAAAATTTCATCTCAATCGGATAATAAATGCGACCTGCATTTTGTTCACAAGAATACATGGACAGACGGACGGACGGACGGACGGACGGACGGACAGACGGACGGACATGCATAAATCGACTCAGAAAGTGATTCTATGAAGGTTCTCAAAAGTAACTATGGGTCTATCTCGTTTCCTTCTCCATGTTACAAACAAATGCACAAAGACATAATACCCTTACCACTATGTGGTGTAGGGTATAAAAACTGCAGTAAATTCCACTGAAAATTGAATTTTAAAAACAAGTAAGCAAAGGCTAAAGTCGTGCGGGGCCGACTATGTTATACCCTACAACACTACAATATGTTAGAAGCCCCCTTATATTCAAATCCATATTGGAAGATTTCGCTTTTGAAATTAGGATTTTGATTAGTGACATTTGCCCAATATTTATGCACTTCGTCGGGCTGTTAGTTGTTGTAGTCCATTTTACAGCTAAATATAATCCAATGGTCATCCAAAATGCTAGAATTCTTCCCAGTCCTTAACTCTCTTCTCAGGCGTGTCGATTGGCTTAAATTGTGTGATCGGAAAAACATGTCTGTTTTTGGTTAATTTGAACCCCTAAATATTTTGCAATCATCTCCAAAAGAAAGAAGCCCCTCTGTATTTCCAAATTGAGACTCATCTTTAAGATTTGCTTGTCTACGATATTTGGCTATATTCGTCAACGAAATCAGCATGAAAAAGTCAGAAGTTCTCCTTTTCGTGTACTTTGGTTTATATTTGTGACCTTTATAACGGCTGCAAAATCAGAAAAATTTTTAGTTGTTTGACTTTTATTAAACACAAATGTTGTGGCCTATTTCACCAACTAAATATTAACCGATGACCATCAAAATTGGAAGGCTTCTGCCCAGCCCTAAGCTCTAGTCCCATGCTAACCTCCGCTTTGATTGGACTATAATTGCGACCTGTAGAGGAACTGCAAAATCTGGATTTTTTTTCAGTTTTTGGTCCATTTCAACCATAAAATATTATGCGATCATCTCCAAGAGAAATAGGGTTCTATTCTGACCTTAGCCCCACCTCCATTCTAAATTTCGTGAAGATCGGGCCATAATTGTGACCTGTAGAGTGATTAGAAATTAACATGGACAGACGGACGGACAGACATACATAGTTAGATCGACTCAGCTCGGCGAGATAGGAAGATCCATATATACTTTCCTATGTGGGAAATCAATATTTCGAAGTGTTACATAATTTTTGGCCCAATCAAACTTATAATACCCCCAACACAAAGTGTTGTAGGGTATAATAATTTTATTATTTTGAAGACATCTGAGTAAAATTGGCATGCAATTCTTTACGATATGCAGCATGCCACTCTTCGGAATATCATGGGGCACAAAGAATACATAAGCCTACAAAGACGCCCTTCAATGAAAACGATAGGTAAAAAACTATCGTCTTGGCTGGCGTGTCTTATTCACATCATAGATTAAAAAAAATATATATTAATTAAATGAAGTATTATTTGAACTCTTGGCTGAGGCATTTACTATAAATGATTTTATTTAATTCCAGTTAAAATGCCTATTAACTTTGTCTTCTTTTTATTTGTGGACAAAAGTTTCTTAAATGCCAACCAGACAAACACGCAGTGTTAATCATTTTATCAATAGCTCAAAAAATTCACCAATGAATGTTCCAATGATAGACTGATAGTGATCTCACCCTTCGTAACAACACAACACTTTACACAAACTGCAATAAATCTATGTTTCCATCGCGGAACACTCGAGGTTGCAAGTGGTACTCAGGCGATCGATGATACGCACGAGAAATTATTTATCACAAAATTGCTTCCAGCCAAGCTTGTTGTTCTTGCTAAACAAACTTAACTGCCTTAATACGATTCTGAGCGTATGTGCCTATAGTAAAATGACGCTATGATGACGATCGACTACAAGTGTAACACGAAACTTGCAGCCGCCAATAGCAGTGTTCTCTGCTGAAGGATGCCACAACTTGAGGACAAACAGCCTTATTGCTACTACCTCCGCTTTAAGTTACTATCATTTGATATGCCTCATTAAAATGCCTGTTAAGAAAATGGGGTAAATTCATGAAAGGAAATTAGGAGGCGATCTCATCATATCCATTCCACAGACTGACTGGCTGGTTGGTGGGAGTATTCGATTTTGCCCCAACTTCGAACAAACCTACATAAAATTGAAATATTTTGGTACCCCACATCTATTAAGTACCTTCTACGAACGAAGTCAAAAATACGCAAAAACAAAGTAATAAAAGGTGAAATGTCGGAATACCCAGAACAACATGCATCTATAGTAGAGCTCACGTAACCTAACAGTTTATATTGGGAATTCATGTGAAGTAGATTACACCAAGTACGAGGAATATTCAATTCTGAATCGATTTTCACCAAATGTGACTGAGTAATTTTTACTTTTCATTTGAGATCCACTAAATGAAAAATCCCGTTGAATTAGAAATAATCTAACCTATTTGGGCTGATATTACAGATATGGAGAACAATAACCGCGAAATCGGATAAAGATTTATATGACAGCTATATCCAAATGTAAACCTATCTCAATAAAATTTGACAGAGGTGTTTCTAAGTTGTATCTGATACCAAATATTAATGTTGTGGAGTGCATATTACGAATGTGAGGGCTATGGCTATATCTGAACCGATTTTCACCAAACCTGAAGTAATTGCATCTAGACTGAATTCGGTCAGAAGTTCATTAGCGTTCTGCCTTGGGTCAAACAAATGTTTTTTGGAAATTTTCATTTCGCATTTACTTATTTATAGGAGGCTCCGAAGACTTTCTTTATATATACAAAAGCTGAAAATTCTTCTTCGTGGAAAGCCAGATACTTCATCATAAAATGTCCAATCTCTTCTGCATTTAAGGTCAAATAATTTAAATGATCTCCTTCATTTAAGACTTAGTGGTGTTCTTTATTGAGACTTAAAAGTCTTTTTTACAGAATACCTAGAGATATTTTTCTTGGAGGGACAGACGTAGAACTCTAAAAAATAGACTTTGTTCTCCCATAGTGTTGTCATACAATTTTGTTACATTTTCCAAAGCCGGCCCAGTAGGCTTCTCAAAGCTATCATAAAGTCAGACTACTTTGTTTAGAAAACAGCTCTTATATTCTGGCTTGTGTGTATGGCAGCCAAAACTTTTGGCGACCCCTTTTTAAAAGTTTTCTAAACCACTGTGAAGAATTGTGTGCCAATACATTACTTCTTCTCCGTGTTATTGTGTTCGCAATTCGTTCCCTTTTCATGTCCTACAAGAACTATAGTAAATATTTTACCTGTTGTTTTCTTTTAAACTATGCAATTTAGTCTTGAAATGCATTTGCTCTCCATCTTTATTCATCATATATCAAATCAAGTCATTGTTGTTGGTGGTATTTTGTATTTTATAGACCCCATATTTGTTTTTTGTATACATATTTCGTTAAATACATATGTCTGAGCGATATGGAAAGTGTAATGGTACCCATGGGACCATTTTAATATTGTTACACGCAATTATACAATTTGTGTGGCTGTGTGTCTAGCTTCGAATCTGAGCGTTGACTATTTTTTGGGGTTGGTAGTTTCATATTAGCAAATATCGGTGTCTAGTTGCTTATTACCAAGCTATTGTAACTAATTGAATTGTAATTTGACACGATTTTTTAACTAGGGTAGATTAAGTGGGATATCATATTTCAAAGTCATAGCGTAATCAACATTTGTGCGACATTTTCCCATTTTCAAAGGTATTATATGAAATTTGTGCATGTGTTTTCAATATACATGCATTGGTTTTTACGGAATCGACCAATATTTAATATTGAATTGGAATCCCTGGGGAATTCGGTAAGGAAATTATAGCTAAATTAACAATTATCGAAAACATAAAAACAAATTAGACCAAAGACTTAAAAATGTTCTATTAATGTTTGGCCATTAACTCTTTCAATGTTACCAATTAGTCGATATATCGAAACAAGTAAGCAAAGGCTATAGCCGTGCGGGGCCGACCATGCGATTCCCTACAACACTAATATTTATTAAAAGCTCCCTTAAGTCCAAAAGCATTTTGGAAGATTTCGCTTTTGAAATTATGTCACGGAATATTGCCCAGATATTACCCTTAGCATTTTGGCCATAAACATTTTCCAAACATTTACGCACTCCGTCGTGCTGCTAATAGTTGTGGTCCATTTTACAGCTAAATATAATCCAATGGTCAACCAAAATGCAAGAACTCTTCCCAAAATACTAGAACTTTTCCCTGTCATTAACTCTATTCTCAGGCGTGTCGATTGGCTTCAAATGTGTGATCAGGATTTTTTCTGTTTTTGTGTCATATTTTGCGATCATCTCCAAAAGCAAGAGGCCATCTGTGACTCTAAATTTAGGCTCATCTATATGATTTGCTTGTTCGCGATAATTAGCTATATTCGTCAACGAAATCAGCATAAAAAAGCTAGAAATTCGCCTTTTGTGCATTTCGGATATTGCTTGTAAGTTATTTTCAGCGTTTCAGTAGAATGGAAATGTTGGTATTTTTTCCCACAAAAGTAGTGGTCCATTCTACCCGCTGTCTTAAAGTCTAACTTCATGCGAGTTTTCGCGTCCTTTGGTTTATATTTGTGACCTTTATAATGGCTGCAAAATCAGGAAAATTTTTAGTTGTTGGTCCATTTTATCCCCTAAATATATTGCGGACATCTTTGAAAACAATAGGCCTAGCCCTTCTGAGCCTAACCCTACCCTTGTGTAAATTTTCGTAAGGATCGCAAGATAATTGCTATCTGTGTATATTACCCCAACCTGTGTTGTAAGGTGAAAAAATATTACAAAATGTATATTTCAATACTATAAGTCAGACTGAAAAAATCACATGCGATAAAAAATATGAAAAAATAAAAAATGTCATGTCATGCCAAGAGGGCATTCTAAGTTGACAAAATTTGTCAAAATCGGTCCAGCCATTCAAGAGATATATGCATTCTTCCTCTTTATATATACATTGTATATATTCCGCTTTATATATCCGATATATTTACTATCGGCATCTACGTAATGGTCAGATAGGCCCGTTCTCTTATTTGTGATTTCACCGGCATTAAAAATATTCGCGGTTTAATGGAAAATTTGACTTTTATTTAACACTAATGTTATGGTCTATTTCACCCACTAAATATTACCCGATGACCATCAAAATTGGAAGGCTTCTGGCCAGCCCTAAGCTCTAGCCACATTCTAACTTCCGCTTCGATTGGTCTATAATTGTGACCTGTGGAGCAACTGTAAAATCAAGAAATTTTTCAGTTTTTGGTCCATTTCAACCCCTAAATATTATGCGATCATCTCCAAAAAAATTGGGTTCTATTCTGACCTTAACCCCACCACCATTTTCAATTTCAAGATCGATAAATTAATTTTAAATTCCATAAACGACAATTTTTCACAGCGCAACCAAAGACAGAAAATATAAAAAAGAAAACACTATTTTTATGTAGGGCTGATTCTAACACTGTTGGTATATGGCTGCAGCATTCAAGTTTCATTTGTTCGCTCGTTGAGGGCGTCAAATATCAAATACCCACCATAAAAGTACATCAATAAGATTCGTAGCTATTCGACATGCTGTGTAACTCATTAAGTGATTTTCAATTTCTATTTGGTTTTTTTTTCGTATCTCCCTGGCCGACGGACTGTATGTCCTCTCCATAGTCATTGTTCAACATCTATGTAAAAGTGTAAACAACACCGACCGTTGTAGTACCGATTTGAGTGGCATGCCACAGAGTGAAGTGGATTCGACGAGTTGAGCAGCTTGAATTGAATCGATGAGATTAGAAGAGGCTGCCGCAACCAGGCTAAAGCACAGCACGTTAATTTATGCCAATTCATGTTGAATCAATTAGTAATCAAGATATAACAACGAGAATGTTAAATCATAAGACAATAAATACTTGACCGAAGTGAATGGCAGAGTCGAGAGTAACAGGAAATTATTGTTAAGGCCGTCTCAATCCAATTTTTTTCAATTCCCTGGACTTCTGAAGTTTTCTGTCAGATTAACAATATGAACTGCAAATTGATATTTTATATTTTCATTCGGCGTATCTGCATTAGCAATTTTTTGTTATGTGCTGAAGAACCCATTAAGATATTCAAATACGAAATTCGAAACAACTCCGCCGAATAATGTTATATGGAGATAACAATGTCGCTAAAATCATCAAAATACCGAATATTTGGAGGCACCGTAATATGGGGGCTATACGAAAACGGCCCATGGCCCATTTAGGAAATTAACCTACCTACTGGCAAAATATACATGTGTGCGAAATTTTAGCCTTCTTGAGATACAATTCGTGCGAAAGATAACGTGATTACAACAGACAGACGCTGAGACAGACATACATCGCTAAATCGTCTTAGAATTTTACGCTGAAATATATACTTTGTTGGTTCTATCATTTTGTGTATACTTTGTTGGGTCTATCACGAATATTTCGAGGAGTTACAAACCGAAACCAAACCCAAAGCTAATATACGCTCCATAGAATGGTGGAGGGTATAAAAGGCACCTCAAACATTCAGACAGTACAAAATGCTAGAGCAAATTGAAAATTTCGTAAGGATTTATATTCTCCGAAAATTCTTCAAAACCTTTAACATACTTTAATCGAAGGAACCGTTATACGGGGGACTATGCACCAAAGCGATTAATGGCAGTAGATAGTATTCGGTTAGTAGATCTAAAATCTAAAAGGGTTTTGGATTCCCAGGTCAAACTTTTCTAGGGCCCTTAAATATATCGTCTTAACAATACACAAAGGGCCTCAAATATGTTTTACACATTTTTCAATTGATTTGGCCCCCTATTTTTGCATCTTGACTTCTAAGGGTGTAGAAAACCTCTTCGAAGAACATTTTCAATGTAGATAAATTTTTCGGAGTAGCGCCCATATTAATGGATCACAGACGTATCTGTACGAAATTTTGCCCGAAATACTTTACTTTTACCATTTTAGCTCATTGTAAAGCTATGTTCAAAATTTCCTTCCTTCCTTCCCACTGGCGCAAAAAGTATTCAGCAATTGTAACTTGACTGACAACTAAGAACTCGGTTTTGTTTGCAGATATTTCCTCAACAACTTACACCACCCATATCTCTCACAGTGCATTTGCACGCAGTCGATTACAAATTACAAAAATAAGGAAAACAACCGCAGAGAGAACAAGAGATCAAAAACAAAACCCAACATGAATTGGCACAAATAATAGATTCTTTGATTGGACAATCAGCACCATACAAAATAATTTGGAAAATTTTGAAGGAATTCCTGGAAATCTCTTGAAATCAATAACATGGTAACAACAAGACACAAGTACTCCATTTATCTATACATTACTTGGGGAAATAGAAGGCCATGATCATTTCCAAAGAAAACATTGAAGGAATTTCAAAGAACATCATAACAACTCCATAAATAACAATTGATTTGTTGAATAGGGGGAAAAGGCTCAGTCCGCTTATTAGACATAAAGGCGCATATGCTAATGTCACATAGAATTGTTTTGGGTCTCATGGTGTCATAGTTGGTTATCGGCGACTTTCATTAATGCCAACAAACCGACATGTTTAGAATTTGTCATTACCTCAAATAGTTTCGGCAAATGATGGATGACTAAAGGCTTACTTTATTTCCTTCTTTTACGAAAAATGTAGACAACAAACAATCTAAAAGCCTTTTGTTAGATGAAGTGTTCAAAAAGAAAATGGGTCATATGGAAATTTCAAAATCACACCCAGTTGTCAGCCTATCGTCTACCAAACGCATGCAGTCACCGTCTTCGTTTTTGTCACGCATTTTATTATTGAAATCCAAAAAATATGATTTTTTTCATGTCTTTCAATCTCTGCCTGGTCACACAGAGTAACACCTTTTTTTGTATATCTAAGAATGTATGCATGCCGTGGACCGTGGACTAACTTGGAAACCCCATTCAAGTGAAAATCGCCAGGCAATGTATGCCTTATGTACCTAAGTGCATTGTTACTTATGTCTAAGACCGTTGTTGCAATTTCTTGTTCGTTGTCATTTCCGCGTAGGTTTGACATTCATTTAGATTTATGCTTTGACTTGTTCTAAATGTTATAGTGTAGTCGTGGTTTTCTTACTTTTACTTATTGATTCTTGTTAATCGTTTAAACAATGTCACCGTACGCACATTGTTCCTGGTATCAATATGGATTAGTTTGATCAGAATAGTGTGGGTAATATGGTATAGTATGGATAGTTTTAGGTGATCATTAGACTATATTTAGCTGTAAAATGGAACACACATCTAAAAGCACGACGGAGTGCGTAAATATTGGGCAAATGTCCCTGGTGACATAATTTCAAAAGCGAAATCTTCCAAAATGGAATTGGACATAAGGGGGCTTCTAAAATATTGTAGTGTTGTAGGGTATCACATGGTCGTCCCCGGACAACTAGGCTATGCTTACTTGTTTTATTATTTTCGGTCTGAAACATGTAAAATAGTTAATGTAATGAAAATTCCAATTTTTTGAAAAAGTTCTGGCTTGGCATTCTTAGTTCAAACAAGTAAAAAAGCAGTAAGGGCCGAACTTTGAATACCCTCCACTATTTGGAACAAATTAGAATATTTTCAAAAAAAAAATTAAAATCCATTAAAAATTCTTTTAAAATCTTTAAAATATCTAATATAGGAAGGTGCCGATATATGGGGGGATATACGATATTGTGGACCTATAAAGACAAATCTATGTCTAGGTGTAAAGTACTCACAAGGAACTCTTTGTGTGGATTTTCAGATAATTCCATTGGAAAAAGTGGCTAAAATCATAAAAATACCGAATATAGGGGAGTACCGTTATATGGGGGATATACGATATTGTGGACCTATATAGACAATTCCGTTTCAGGGGGTAAAGTGCTCACAAAGAACTCAGTGTGTGGATTTTCAGACAATATGATTGGAAAATGTGGCTAAAATCATCTAAATACCGAATATCGCGGGGTACCGTTGTATAGGAGCTATACGTTATCGTTAACCTATACAGGGAATTCTTCGTAGGGGGGTAAAGTGCTCACAGAGAACCCCTTGTGAGAAATCCGTTGAAAAATGTGGCTAAAAACATCAAAATACCAAATATCGGGGGTACCGTTATATGGGGGCTATACGATATTGTGGACCTATACAGATAATTCTCTGCCGAAGTATAAAGCACCCACAAGGAACTCCTTGTTTGGATTTTCAGACAATTCAGATGAAAAATGTGGGTAAAATCATGAAAATACCGAATATCGGGGGGTACCGTTATATGGGAGATATACGATATCGTGGGCCTGTATAGACAATTCTCTCTCAGGGGGTAAAGTACTCAGAAGGAACAACTTGTGTGGATTTTAAGACAATTCCATTGAAAAATGTGGGTAAAATCATCAAAATATCGAATATCGGGAGGTACCGTTATATGGGGGATATACGATATCGTGGACCTGTATAGACAATTCTCTCTCAGGGTGTAAAGTACCCACAATGGGGGTAAAGTACCCCAAAATGCTAGACTTTTGCCCTGTCCTAAACTCCATCTTCATGCAAAAATTCCGTTTGGATTAGTTTTTAATTGTGACCTATAAATCGACGACAAAACCAGGAAACTATAAATTTGTTTTTTCATTTGTACATCTTCAAAAATAACAAGTAAGCAAAGGCTACAGTCGAGCGGGGCCGACCGTTGAATACCCTACAACACTATAATAAACGATACAGTTTATATAGGCGAGATACTCGAAAGAATTCCAAAGATATTGTGACAAATAATAAAAGAAAACCATCAGGTTCCGTTCTCTAATTTTCGAATAATAGCAACTTAAACTAATTTGCTCATTTCCAATTTATTGATAGATTATGCACGTAAATGGTCTTCCTAGATCTGGAACCAATATTTCCCAAAGACCTATAATCTCTCAGAAATGGCAAAAGATTAACATTTATTATTGGTTTTTGACTGAAACGCATCTATATGAGATACAGACATTTGACTATATTCTTGATCGAAATCAGCGTTAACGAAATAGTCAGAAGTGCGTCTTTCCTGTATTTGTGAATTCTCCAAAAAGTCACTGGATTGGACATTTTCGTATTTTGTCTACAAGAGTTGGCAAACTATTTCACACATTGAATATTTTTGGATGGCCATTCAAAACTACTTGGCTTTTGCAATGTCCGGTAACCCCCATTCAAATGTGCGTGAGGATCGGGCGATAATTATGACCTGCTGACAATTTTGCAGTTTTTTGGTCCATTTCAACCCCTAAATATATGGCGATCATCTCCAAAAAGAGTAGGCTTCTATTCTGACCCTCATCTTATCCCCATGCAAAATTTCGTAAGGATCGGGCCATAAATGCGATCTGTATATGATATCCTCATATCCTAACTACTTAGTTTTGTTAGCTGTAGAAATATTACTAAATGTTTCATTCAAAATGAAAATATGCCAAAAATATGACAAAATTGAAAAAATATGAGAAAATTTTACAATATCAATATTTTCATCTTAAGAGAGATATTTTTATGCGATTTTTTTAGACGTTTCTTCTTTCCTGCCAAGAGGCCATTCTGAATTAATGAGAACTGTCGAAATCAGTTCAGCCGTTCTCGACATATATGAGGTCTTTCAAGCATATCTTCTTTGATAGACATATATATCGCACATATTTTGCTATATATCCGATTTGTTGGATCTTAACATCAATGTAAAGATCATTTCCCCAGGATATAAAATATTCGCGTTTTAATGAAAATTTTTAAATTTTTTCATCAAAAAAGATATGGTCTATTTTACCCGCTAAATATTATCCGATGACCACCCAAATTGGTAGGCTTCTTCCCCGCCCTAAACTCTAGCTACATGCGAAATTCCGCGTCGATTGGTCTATAATTGCGACCTGTATAGCTACTGCAAAATCCGACATTTTTTCAGTATTTGGTCCATTTCAACCCCTAAACATTTGGCGATCATCTCCAAAAGCAATAGGGTTCTATTCTGACCCAAACCCTACCTTCATGCAAAATTTCGTAAGGATCGGGCCATAATTGCGACCTGTAGAGTGATTACAAATTAACATGGACAGACGGACAGACGGACGGACGGACATACATAGCTAGATCGACTCAGCTCGGCGAGCTAGGAAGATCCATATATACTTTCCTATATGGGAAACCAATATTTCGAGGTGTTACATAATTTTTGGCCCAATCAAACTTATAATACCCCCAACACATAGTGTTGTAGGGTATAATTAGCTTCAGTTCTAATCCTGTACATTGTACATAGCTTATGTAGCTGTATATCCGATGTTTTGGCTATCAAAATCACTATAACGGTTTGTAGTGGCCTTTTATTGCATACGCGATTTTGTCAGAATTACAAATATTCGCAGATTAATGGATATTTTTTTAATTTTTACATAATAGACCTATAGCGTGATTACACATACATATGGTGTTGTAGGTTATAACTAATGGCCAGATTCTATACGTCACTCGAAAATGAAAACGAAAAAAGCGACTTCAATTCAGCTTCTTTAAGCTACCTTACTTATACTACACAAAATTGGATTTTTGCAGACATAATAAATAAATAAATCAAAAGCAACTTTCTTACAACGAATTTTTATGAAATCTGTGCTGTTTTGTGATTTTAGAATGATTTTGTGAACTCAGTATTAACATTTGGAATTTGTTGATAATCATGAGAATCGTTTGTGTATCCAAATATTTCCGTATTCTATTTTGATTTGAAATGGTTACAATAGTATTAGCTGAAATTCAAATAAATTGTACTTCACATCTTTTTACACTTAACAAATAAAAACAGAAACAAGTAAAAAAGCTACTAAGTTTGACCGGGCTGAATTTTTATTTCCCTCCACCATTTGGAAGGAACTTGAAAAATGTAAAAAAAAACTAACGGAAACTACCACTTAAATGTAAACTGTTATATGGAGACTATACGAAGACGCGGACCTGTTTACGAAATCTTTTGTCATTGGCTGTAGTTCCCATTATGAACTTCAAATACCAAATTTGAAACAATTCCTGTGAATAATGTCGCTAAAATCATCAAAATACCGAATATCGGGATGTACCGTTATATAGGGGCTATACGAAAACGTGATCCCATTACGAACTTTAAATGCAAAATTTGTTACAATTCCGTTCAATAATGTCGCACAAATCATAAAAATGCTGAGTATTGGGAGCTACCGTCATAGGGGGCCTATACGAAGACGTGTACCTGCATACGAAATTTTTTGTCATAGCCTCTAGCATCCATTACGAACTTCAAATACGAAATTCGAAATAATACCAGTAAATAATGACGCTAAAACCATGCGAATACCGAAAATCGGGTGGTACCGCCATATAAGGGCTATACGAAGACGTGAAGCTGCACAGACAGTTTTCTGTCTTAGGTTGTAGTAACCATTTGGAACTTCAAATACCAAATTTTAAAAAATTCCGGTGAATAATGTTGCTGAAATCATCCGAATATCGGAACCTACCGTTATATGGGGGCTATACGAAGACGTAGACCTGCATACAAAAATGTTTGTCATAGGCTGTAGTATCCATTACGATCTTCAAATACAAAATTTGAAATAATTCCAGTAAATAATGACGCTAAAATCATGAAAATACCGAATATCGGGAGGTACCGCTATATAGGGGCTTTACGAAGAGGTGGACCTGCATACAATATTTTTTCCATAAGTTGTAGTGCCCCTTAGGATCTTCCAATATGAAATTTTAAACGATTCTGGTGAACAATATTGCTGAAATCATCAAAATACCGAATATAGGGAGCTACCGTTATATGGGAGCTATGCGAAGACGTGGACCTGCATACAAAAATGTTTGTCATAGGCTGTATTACCCATTACGAACTTTAAATATTAACTTTGAAATAATTACAGAATATCGGGAGGTACCGATATATGGGGGCTATACGAAAACGTGGACCGACATGGCCCATTTACGAACTTGACCTGCCTACTGGTAAACTATTCATGTACGCAAAATTTTAGCCTTCTATCTCAATTCGTTCCAAACATAGCGTGATTACAACACACAGGCGGACATCGCTAGATCGTCATAGAATTTTACGCTGATCCAGCGTACACTTTGTAGGGTCTATTATAAATATTTCGAGGAGTTACAAACGGAATGACAAAGTTAATATACCCTCCACAAAATGGTAGAGGGTATAAAAAGTCAATCCTGATAAAACGAATTCTTAATACATATTTACGTTAATTAATAAATCGGCGAGTCTAGTTAAATTGCTAAGATTATCTAAAAATCAATTTCAGAATGTAAGTTCAGTAACACACTTCTTATAAATCTATTTGGACTATGTTCAGTTTCAATCAAAAATGATTGATATCTTTCATACTTATCATGACTGCATAATCAGTTATAATTACCACTTGTCCTTGAGATCGATTATTAGCAACACATTATAACATTCGAATAAAATGTGCTTATCATTAGTGATGAAAAATTACTTCTACTGCTCTGGAGGGAGCCAGTAGAATACAAAAAAATTTACTGCACATACGAATAACTCAATGGCGACGACAATAATGTCGGTGATGGAAACGATGATGTAAGCTACATTGATGAAAATCTTCTTATTACAGACGAACTAACAATGTACTAAGCTATGCAGTCAACTGGTACAAGAAATACATTGAAGACATCAATGTCAATACCATTTTAAATAGCCTTAAGAAATCTCCCAGAGTTTTAAGCACAAGAAATCGTCTTTACCATCCAAGAGGAAAAATCAATATGCATTGATGGATGCTGCACACTAAACTTCTTTCTGCATTAGCATCAGCCTTCCAGTTCCTCAGCCGTGGCATTCATTTATCCATTGTGGGGTATCGCATGCACCATCAGGATTGTTAAATATTATAAATATCGACAGCTCACAGCGGTTTAAGTTAATGATCATACTGTTTTGCTGACAACTCTGAGATGATCGCCACTGATCATCTCAGAGAAAAAATAGTAAGTTCGGCCGGGCCGAACTTTAAATACCCTCCACCATTTGGAACGAATAAGAAGATTTTCAAAAAAAATAAAATCCATTAAAAATTCTTTTAAATTCTTTAAAATATCTGATGTAGGAAGGTGGCGATATATAAGGGGATATACGATATTGTGGACCTATAAAGACAAATCTATGTCTGCGTGTAAAGTACTCACAAGGAACTCCTTGTGTGGATTTCAGATAATTCCATTGGAAAAAGTGGCTAAAATCATCAAAATCCCCAATATCGGGGGTACCGTTATATGGGGGATATACGGCATTGTGGACCTATATAGAGAAATACCTTTCAGGGGTTAAAGTGCTCACAAAGAACCCCTTGTGTATAAAGAACCCCTTGTGACCATTCCGTTGAAAAATATGGCTAAAAACATCAAAATACCGAATATAGGGGTGTACCGTTATATGGGGGATATACGATATTGTCGACCTATATAGACAAGTGTAAAGTGCTCACAAAGAACTCCGTGTGTGGATTTTCAGGCAATACGATTGGAAAATGTGGCTAAAATCATCAAAATACCGAATATCGCGGGGTACCGTTATATGGGAGCTATACGTTATCGTTAACCTATATAGAGAATTCTCTGTCGGGGCGTAAAGTGCTCACAAAGAACCCCTTCTGTACAAAGAACCTCTTGTGACCATTCTGTTGAAAAATGTGGCTAAAAACATCAAAATACCGAATATCGGGGGTACCGTTATATGAGGGCTATACGATATCGTGGACCTATATAGATAATTCTCTGTAGAGGTATAAAGTAACCACAAGGAACTCCTTGTGTGGATTTTCAGACAATTCCGATGAAAAATGTTGGTAAAATCATAAAAATACCGAATATCGGGGGGTACCGTTATATGGGGGATATACGATATCGTGGACCTGTATAGAAAATTCTCTCTCAGGGCTTAAAGCACTCGCAACGAAATCCTTGTGTGGATTTTAAGACAATTCCATTGAAAAATGTGGCTAACATCATCAAAATATCGAATATCGGGGGGTACAGTTATATGGGGGATATACGATATCGTGGACCGATATAGCCCATCTTCGAACTTGACCTGACTGCAGACAAAAGAGAGATCTGTGTAAAATTTTAGCTTCCTATCTTAATTCGTTTAGACTGTAGCGTGATTACAACAGACGGACAGACGGACGGACAGGGCTAAATCGTCTTAGAATTTTACGCTGACCAAGAATATATATACTTTGTTGGGTCTAAAATGATTATTTCGATGAGTTACAAACGGAATGACGAAATTAATATACCCTCCATACTTTTTTTGGTGGAGGGTATAAAAATATTCTCGACATATGAAGTCATTTTTATACCCTACACCAAATAGTGGTAGGGGTATTATGTCTTTGTGCATTTGTTTCTAACATGGAGAAGCAACCGAGATAGACAAATAGTTACTTTTGAGGATATCCATAGAATCACTTTCTGAGTTGATTTATGCATGTAAGTCCGTTCGTCCGTCTGTCCATGTATTCTTGTGAACAAAATTTCAGGTCGCATTTATTATCCGATTGAGATGAAATTTTGCCCAAATCATTTGTTTGGCCCAAGGACGAACCCTATTGAAATAATCGGTAAAAATTTAGATATAGCTCCCATATATATCTTCGTCCGATTTGCTTTTTATTGTGCACCAAACATGTAATAGCAGCCAGAATAGTATGGAATTTAGCACATACAACCAAATTAGGCCTGAAAATAAGAATGCCCAAATGGGATGAAATTTGGCACTTACGACCGAATTGAGTCTAGAAGGTAGCATGCCAAATTTGGTAAAGATCGGTTCAGATATAGCTATAGCTCCCATATATATTGTTCATCCGATTTGTTGTATTTATTACCCACAGCCATAATATGCACTCCGTAACAACAATATTTGGGGAAATATATCAAATACAGCTCAGAAATATCTTTGCCAAATCGAGATCGGTTCAGATTTAAAATATGTATATAGCTCCCATATATATCTTTATCTGATATCAAATTAATTTTGCACCAAATGGGCAATACATGTCCGAATTTAAAAGATACAAATGCTTCGGCATATTTAGTCCTTTGAACTTTAAATAATAATTATAATCATAGCGTGTATGATTTAATTCTCCCATAAAAACTTTTAATTGTTATGTGGAGCTCTACTATATTAGAAAAGTGGTGTAGGGTATCATAACGTCGGCCCCGCTCGACTTTAGGACATTCTTTACTGGGTTTCATTCATTTAGGCATGCATCAGGCATCGTGATAGTTGGTATTTGTTTTTTTTTTTTTTTTGTTCCTTTCCATTATCGAGGAATTACCAACAATGATTGGCCAACATATATACAAGCCGTACGACATAGGAGTACAGAAAGAAAAACTGCTGGAAGTCTCGGTACTCCAAGCGTTGCTCTGGTAGAGCGGTAAATCTGTTGATTTTTGATGCTGCAGTTCTTCAGGAGTTCTTCAGCTTTGTTGTATATTTTATTGGTTCAAGATCAATCAGTTGTCGATTTGTATTTCACTTATGAACGTGTGGAGTGGCTGCTACATGTTGCATGCTTTGCGAGAGTGATATGGTCTTACCGACTGCAATGTGAGTGAGTGCAAAAGATTTGTTTTAGCCAGGAGTTCTAAAAAATGCAAAATTAATTCACATTTATTTCGAATTTGTAGTAATCACGTTTAGAATTCCATTTAAGTTGTTTAAAGCATTTTTTGGATACAATGATGGGAATTAGGACATGCAAATGCATGAATCCGGTATTGAGTATTTAAATTTTCTATCTCTTAAATTCTTTAAATATAAGTAATATTTAGTAGATTCCTCGTTCTATGGAACTTTTTGAAGTAGCATAGCTTATTCGTCCTTGGCGAATAAAAAGATGACTCGTATTTGATAAAACTAAAGAGCCAGGCAGTGCTGCAAATGAGACTTAAATGAAACAGCATAAATAGCGTAGGTAATCTACAACAAGTTGTAAATGATTAATTATTTTAAGTGTTCGCACAGTTGACGGACATGTTGTGGTCTGGACAGACTGTTGTCGTCGACTAGTTGCTGCTATTGTTGCAAGTCAACTCACGCAAGTAAAACGGTTAACTTTTGTTACTACATTGCTAATGGAGAACGCTTAGTCAACACTGTAACGATCCGTGTTTAAATGTTGTTGGATTTGTTTAGCCTTCATTTAGCATTCCATACATTAACAAGTAAGCAAAGGCTATAGACGTGCGGGGCCGACCATGTGATACCCTACAACAATACAATATGTTAGAAGCACCCATATGCCCAAATCCATTTTGGAAGACTCCGCAATTGAAATTATGTCATAGAACATTGCCCAGATATTATCCTTATCTTTTTGTCCAGGGGCATTTGCCTAATATTTACGCACTTCGTCTGTTGTTAGTTATTGTGGTCCATTTTACAGCTAAATATAATCCAATGGTCACCCGAAATGCTAGACTTCTTCCTTGTCCTTAACCCCCTTCTCAGGCAAATATCCGTGTCGATTGGTTTCAATTGTGTGATCAGAAAAAATTTTCTGTTTTTGGTTCATTTGAACCCCAAAATTTTTGGTGATCATCTCCAAATGCAAAAGGTTCCACTGTATTGTAAAATTTAGACTGATCGTTTCTATGATATTTGGCTATATTCGTCATAATTCGTCATATTCATCAGCATAATAAGCCAGAAGTTCGCCTTATATGCATTTTGGATTTCGCCTGTAAGTTATTTTCACCGCTTCGGTAGAATGGAAATGTTGGAATTTTTTCACACAAAAGTAGTGGTCCATTCAACCCGCAGTCCTAAACTCTAACTTCATGCGAGATTTCGTGTCCTTCGGTTTCTATTTGAAACCTTTATAGCGGCTGCAAAATCATGAACATTTTTAGTTGTTGGTCCATTTCAACCCCTAAATATATTGCGGACATTTTTAAACACAATAGTCCTAGCCCTTCTGAGCCTAATCCTACCCTTATGAAAATTTTCGTGAGGATCGGACGATAATTGCAATCTGTATATAATAACCCTAAACTGTATTGTAAGGTGAAAAAATATTCCAAAATGTATTATAAGTTAAATTGAAAAAATCGCATGCGATAAAAAATATGAAAAAATTAAAAAATGTCACAAAATACTACAAAATCTATATTAACATCATTATAGGCATCTTTTTATGCGTTTTTATTAGATTTTATTCTTTTGTGCCACGAGGGCATTCTGAATTTTCAAAATTTGTCAAAATCGGTCCAGCCGTTTTTGAGATATAAGCAATCTAACAAACATCCCCTTCCTTTGTATATATACATTGTATATATTTCGCAATATATATCCGATATATTTACTATCGGCATCTACGAAACGGTCAGGATTGACACGTTCGTCTATTTGTGATTTCGCCGGCATTAAAAATATTCGCGGTTTAATGAAAAATTTGACTTTTATTTAGCACAAATGTTATGGTCTATTTTACCCACTAAATATATGACCATTAAAATTGGAAGACTTCTACCCAGCCCTAAGATCTAGTCCCATACTAACTTTCGCGTCGTTTGGTCTATAATAGCGACCTGTAGAGCAACTGTAAAATCATGAAAATGAGTTCTATTCTGACCCTAACCCCACCTACACTTTCAATTTCGTGAGAATCGGGCCATAATTGCGACCTGTAGAGTGATTACAAATTAACATGGACAGACGGACGGACCGACATACATAGCTAGATCGACTCAGCTCGGCGAGATAGGAAGATCCATATATACTTTCCCATGTGGGAAATCAATATTTCGAGGTGTTACATAATTTTTGGCCCAATCAAACTTATAATGATGTTATTAACTCATTTCTTGTGGGCATATAATTTCTCATTTATCGAGGCAATCATTGTCGTAGCGCCTTCTTTAATCAGATTAAGTTTTGAGTAGGACAAATGTTTTCTTTTCGATTCATTGTCAATTTAGAAAATTCCTTGTACAAATTTCGAAGTATTTACGATTTATTAATCATCACTAAATGTTTTTACCTCATGAAGATTTTTTGAAATGTAAGCAGTTAAAGCCAACGATGATTGATTATCATTGTGCAACCTTCAGTACCTTAAAGGATTTTTCGGTTATTTGCAGATTGAGCCGCTTGCTTCCAAAGCAACAATTGGTTTCCTGAAAGAAAAAATCATTCATCATTAATCAAGAAAATAAAATGTTTTAATATTTAAAAACACAATATTACTTCGTTTAAAGTTTGGGCATGAGTACTTCGAACATTCATTGATTCCATATGACGTAGAAGATATATTATAATGTGCAAATCCTGAGAAAATTGCCTTTGTTGGCAGATTTTTATACCCTACAACATTATGTGTTGAGTGATATATAACACCTCGAAATATTGGTCCAAGATACTGGAAACTATATGTGGATCTTTTTATATCGCCGAGCTGAGTCAATTTAGCTATGTATGCCCGTCCGTCTGTCTGTCCATGCTAAATTGGAATCAAGCTACAGATCGCAATTGTGGCACAATCCTTACAAAGGTTTGCATGGAGGTGGGATTATGGCCCTGTGGACAAAAAAGAGAATTAAATTAATTTTTTAGTTGCACTAGATGTAACAATTATAGACCAATCGACTCGTCTGTCTGTCTGTTGTAATCACGCTATCTTTCGAACAAATAGAGATAGAAGGCTAAAATTTTGCACAAATTTTTATTTTTCCAGTAAGCAGGTTAAGTTCGTAAATGGGCCACGTAGGTCCACGTCTTCGTATAACCCCCATATAACGGTACCTCCCGATATTCAGTATTTTGATGAATTTAGCGACATTATTCACCGGAATCGTTTCAAGTTAGGTATTTGAAGTTCGAAAGGGATACAGTCTAAGACAGAAAATTGTCTATGCAGGTCCACGTCTTCACATAGCCCCCATATAACGGTACCTCCCGATATTCGGTATTTTGATGATTTTAGAGACATTATTAACCGGAATCGTTTCAAATTTGGTATTTGAAGTTCGAAAGGGATTCTACAGCCAAAGACAGAAAATTTACTGTGCAGGTCCACGTCTTCGTATAGCCCCTATATAACGGTACCTCCCGATATTCGGTATTTTGATTATTTTAGCGACATTATTTACCGGAATTGTTTCAAATTTTGTATTTGAAGTTCGTAATGGATGTTACAGCCTATGACAGAAAATTGTCTGTGCAGGTCCACGCCTCGTATAGCCACCATATAATGGTAACTACTCATTTGTAGATTTATTTGCAGTGAAGAATTAAGTGCTTATTTCAAGTGATGAATTTTTGCCAAATTTTTGTGATGAATTTTTGTTGTCATATTCTTAGTTGATGATCCCAATAGGCATTTAATTTTTTGATAGTATCTTGTGAAAGCTTGCCGCATCCATAGACTTTGTATAGTAAACCCAATCCTTCATTTTTATACCCTTCACCATACTATGGAGGGTATATTAACTTTGTCATTCCGTTTGTAACTCCTCGAAATACTCATGTCAGACCCAACAAAGTATATATATTCTTGATCAGCGTAAAATTTTTATTCGATTTAGCCATGTCCATGTAAAATTCTAAGCCGATTTAGCTGTCTGTCTGTCTGTTGTAATCACGCTATCTTTCGAACGAATTGAGATAGAAGGCTAAAATATTGCACACGTGTTTATTTTTCCAGTAGGCAGGTTAAGTTCGTAAATGGGTCATGTAGGTCCACGTTTTTATATAGCCCCCATATAACGGTAACTCCCGATATTCGGTATTTTGATGATTTTAGCGACATTATTTAACGGAATCGTTCCAAATTTGGTATTTGAAGTTCGTAATAGATACTGCAGCAAAAACAGAAAACGGGCCATGTAGGTTCACGTCTTTGTATAGCGCCCATATAACGGTACCCCACGATATTCGGTATTTTCATGATTTTATCGTCATTGTTCACCGGAATTGTTTCAAATTACGTATTTAGAATTCGTAATGGGATTTTCAGTCTGTGACAAAAAATTGTCTATGCTGGTCCAGATCTGCGTATAGGCCCCATATGTCAGTACCTCCCTATATTCGGTTTTTTCGCGATTTTAGGTACAATACTCACTGAAATTGTTTGGTAAGTCATATTTAAAGATCGTAATAGATGCTACAGCCTATGACAGAAAATTGTATTTGCAGGTCCAGGTCTTCGTATAGCTCCAATATAACGATACCTCCCTATATACGGTATTTTCATGATTTTAGCTACA